>NC_136428.1:41173765-41773765 GCF_052849685.1 Lactuca virosa
TTGACTTTTTGTATTAAGTCGTTCTTTTCTTTATGACTCATATATAGCTTACCATATTTAGTGCATAATAGTGCATTAAAATATGACTTTATTACATGTGACAAAACAACTATAAAGATGAGTTGAGGAAGCCCGATTTCAACACATCTTGCGACCTAAAAAAGACAAGACAAGTTTAATTCATATATTTACCTAAACATGTGATCATGAGAAGAAATGATTTCTTTATTTTTGTTATACTTACCCCGGGGAATCCAAATTCGTAGAGCCCAAAACCAACAAGGGCAACCAAAGGAGCAGTAGAAAGAGGACTAAAAAATCTATAATGATGTTAAACAAAGAACACAAGAAAATAGAACAATCACATTTGTGATAAGGGAAGTTTTCACAAAAAATACTACATTTTCAACATTTTATCCAAAAAACCACTACTTTATTTTTTTTTTCTTTAAGAAAAACCACTCATATTTCAAAAAACAAAAAAAAAACATTCATATTATGATATATTTTTTTCAAAAATCATCATTTTTAAGAATACAGTATAGTTAACCATGAAACAAAGTTTGTTAACCATTAGGGGTGAGAATGGTTCGGTCTGCTTTCAGTTTTAGTAAAAAAGTCGAATGATAATAATTATAAATATGAATGGTATTTCTGAAAGAAGCGTGTTCCTATGTTTGTTCTTTCAACTTTGATAATCTGCTTGCATCAACACTACACTCTAGAAGCTGCATACAAAAGTAAAACCACCCATTTTAATAAAAGTACCTGTATTATGCAATAGTAACAAATTAAAAAAGAATGTATATACCAAATACAATAACAACTATATGTATATACACACCTCCTGTATCTCATCCCTCGTGATCCTTCCATATATATTGTTGTCAGTCCTGTATTCAAAATAAATAAATAAATAATCATTAGAATTTGTTTAACAATAAAGAAAATAACATAAATTGATCAATTTCATCATCGGTGCAGTTGATCGTGATTCATCTCATATTCTTATTCAAGAAATACAACGTTTAATTTTAATTAAAGGCATAAAACAATGTGTAGTGTTTGCTTACAAGTCAAATGGTAACACTGAAATCAAAACGTCATAAAAAATTATTTTTTTAACAATGAAAAGAATATTATAGCGTTCTTTTTTATGGCCACAACCCAACATCATACCGGGTCAACTTTGTTATTATATACAACTGAGATTATGTTGGCATAATGTGAAATGACCACCATGCCCTTCACCGAGAAGTCATTTTTAAGATATTGGGATTAAACTAATCTTGTCCCTATTTGCACCTACTTACATCTATTGACTATAGTATTTTGTTGTGAATATTGCACTATATTCTCCTAATTGTTTTGAATTTTCACCTCCACAGGATGCATAAGGGAAGTACCTGCACACAAACTTAACAGGGTATTTACCTAATGGTGTGTCTAAGTATAATATTAATACATAAGGGTATTTCGGTCTTTTACAAAGTAAGGGCATTATTGGAATAGAAATATGCGGGAGATTAGAATCATACAATTAAATGACTCATGAAACTCCAAGTGATCATAACAGAGAAAGGAAAAGTTGAAATTCCAAGTGATCATAACAAAGAGTATAACAAATTCATCACTAAAATAATATAAAAAACAATCAAAACCAACTCATAACTGAAGAAACGTTGCATCAAAAATCAAACAATGAAAATTAAAGAATATGTGAAAGAAGTATTTTTACGTGATCTTCATATAGATGTACGACCTCTTTGGCGTGTTCTTGAAATCCCCATTACCTTAAAACATTTAACAAATCTCTAGAATTCATCTTTCTATGTAGTGAAATACTTTCTATTTGTATCAGGTTTGTTGCGTTTTCCACTTAAACAAACAATTTGTTAAATTAATGGAAAAAAAGTCTTCTCAATATGTGCAAATTTACCCAAACAGATAATGGGGTCCTAGAAATATATAATAACCAAAATTTAGCATTACTTAGATTCAACTTAGTGCATTGCTATAGTTCAAACACGTGCTTACAACAGAAACTACATTAAATTCGAAAGTCCATAGCTCATTAGCCTCTACATAATAGGATCATGAAACACCCTTTTCACTATTTTTAGAACCTCTTCACGCAGATCTGTGAAAACTCATTAAGAACTCAACATTTCATTGCATTGCCATATTCCCCACTGTAACAGGACAAAAAGGGGATAAAGGTGAACATTATAAACACATGATTTCATGCAACTGTTCTTAATATAATATAATGGGAAGTTATTTAGTTACCTATATTCAGAACCATCAGCCAAATATGCCCCATAGCTTCCTTCAGATGCAACAACTAAGATAGGCCTACAAGATTCACCATATTTTTCATAATATATATATATATATATATATATATATATATATATATATATATATATATATATATATATATATATATATATATATATCTTGCTTCAAGGGCAATATCTACACTCTTTTTAAGCAGAGCTTCACTTTCCTCTTTAGAGAAGCCTTTAGCTTCAAACCCTTGAATTGTTGTCTGTCAAAAAATAGTATTAAATTGAGAGAAAGAGCAAGAGTATAAGAACATTTATCAGCAAAAAAAAAAAATAGTATAAACATGAGAGAAAGAAAGAGTATTGATGCTGATGGGGTGAGGGGTATTGAGTTACTTGATAAGATGCTGTGATTATTATATCTTCACCAGCTTCAAGATAATCAAGGTGTACCTGCAATAATAGAAAACGCTAACTTGTTTCAAACTGCATATCATGAGAACAGAGAACAGGACCACTGAAGAAATAAATGTAGTAATTATGACATAAGGTATGTGCTTGTATGAAGGAACAGACCCAGTTGTCATTAGATCAGAGGATCAAAGGATGAAGCTATTATCTGGACAAAAGCTATCAATCAGAGATGGTGATATAATAGAACTAATCCCTGGGCACTACTTATTCAAATATAAAGATCTTGATGATGTAAGAAAAAAGTCTTCCCTAAACAAACAAAATGATATTCTTAATGGTAAAATAATATAAAAAAAATAACTAATTACCTACAAAGATGATAGTTACTTGCATTACAAAGTCATTTTCGTTTGTAGAATTTGTTTTTTTAATTTATATTCTGCGCGCATATTTTTTTGAACTAAATTCGGTAAAAAAAAAAAAAAAAGAGGTTACCATAACAGGTTATCGTAGAAGAAACGTGTTAGGTTCATTCTTATATCTTAATTCGTTGCCTTCAATATTGGGTGCTTATTTAATTTTCAAAACAAAATCCTCATTACTTTAATGATCAAATCTTCAATTTCCCTGGAGATTCTCAGATTTTGAAGTAGAAACTAAGAAGAAGAATTCAATTCGATGGAACAGCAACGGCGGGTTGAAACATCGGATAATTCTTCTTCTTGTTCTTCTTCAACGACATCGAATGATGATTACAGGGAAAATACAGTGAAATCATCGGCAATGCCATCCAAATTTGTATTGACGTATGGGGAGATGGCGGGTGCATCCGCCGTCGTTTTGGGTTTCGCTGTTAGTCTCATCGGAGTTTATCTCTCCTTGCCGGATTCTGACTACACCTTCCTCAAGCTTCCAAGAACGCTTGAAGATCTCCATGTCCTCCGGTATTCGTTTTCCCCCTTTTCATTTCCAATTTAAATTGAGATTTCAAACACCCTAAAATTCCACCAAAGAAATGTCTCCATGCATCTGGATTAATCGTGAATACATTTTCATATTAATGGGTTTTGATTTCTCTCTTTTTTGTGATTCTTGTTCAGGGATAATCTGGAGAGATACACATGTGACTACACAATCCAGGTGCTTGTTGGGTATTGCACAGTCTACATTTTCATGCAAACATTCATGATTCCAGGAACTGTTTTCATGTCTCTACTCGCCGGATCCCTTTTCGGGGTCCTAAAAGGATTAGCCCTCGTTGTCTTTGCTGCCACCGCCGGAGCATCTTCCTGTTACTTTCTATCTAATTTGATCGGCCGCCCTCTAATCTTGTCTCTCTGGCCTGATAAACTGGTTTTCTTCCAAAACCAGGTCAGTTCCTCTTTAACTTCATGCCTTTAATATATATATATATATATATATATATATATAAAATATGATGCATGACTTTGTGTTTCTCTTTCTCAGGTGGCGAAAAGGGAAACCCGGCTACTAAACTACATGCTTTTTCTAAGGGTGACACCCACGTTGCCAAACGCCTTTATTAACATTGCATCTCCACTTGTAAATGTGCCTTTTCATACGTTTCTGTTGGCAACTTCTCTTGGCCTCCTTCCGGTTGCTTTTATCACCGTTAGGGTAATCTCTCTCTTTTTTAGAAGACAATTTCTCTTGGTTAATTTCGAGAAAGACAAGATGGGACATGGCCTAGATAGAGGTGATTGATACATGACAAAAGAGGGTTATTTCTAATGAATAAAATGAAAGGGCATTTACGTCTTTTACATATACGTGAGAGATCGGGAGTATAGGTGGGACAAAAAAGTTACATATTTTGTCTGATCGTTGTTAGTATTTTGTGATGCATACTGTAAGATAATAGATTGCTTCACTAATGCATACCAAAAGATATTGTTTATCATGTTCTATGGGTCCCAAATACTTTGCCATTGTAAGGAGTTGACCCTTTTAACCAATGTGCAGGCGGGAATGGCACTTGGTGAACTACAATCGCTTGGAGATCTATACGACATGCAATCAATCAGCATATTGTTTTTTATAGGGCTGGCATCTGTGATCCCAACAATGATAAGCAACACCGGTGAACCATAGTGTTGTTTGTTTATAGGAGGAAATCACAGGTACATTGATAGTGTATTTGGATATATGAAATCACAGGTACATTGATAGTGTATTTGGATATATGTCATTCTTTTGAATGAATTCACTAGATTGATTCGTTAACAAGTAGATAAAATACTAAGAACAAATTAGTCCTAAAGCTAAGTCAGAACCACTCTTGTACAATATGTATTTGGATAAATGTCTACTTTGTACTGTTTCGAATCTAGAAATTTTATTGTCGTGTCACATTTAGATAATTGGTTTTGAATGTGTTTTGGAAAAAGGGTTTCAATAGCAAGCCATATCGGGTTTTAAACGATGTTTGACATAAATTTAAACCTACAAACATGAAATTAAAAGTTCTAACAAAAAAATCAAAATCACATTATGGCAATGATATGTTAGATTTTGGGTCTAAAAAATATCAATATATATTTGGATAATTCAATAATCGTTATTGCAATCACTTTCTAAAATCTGTGATTTCGACCCTATTGTCTAGATATCATGAAATCCAATTTAGGATAATCAAAGAATGACAATTTAGATTCAGGCCACTTCCAAATTCGAAAAACAGAAAAATATCTTGCTATTTTGCGTTTTTGATAGATATAGATATTCACATAATCAATTTCGGGTATAAAAAATGTCACCCTTTCCAGGGAACATCCATCTTTCTTTTATAGAATGAAGATGGCGGTTGGAAGTTGGTTATACACAAAATGGTGCCAAAAAAGGTAGTTACAATGGTGGTTATAAGACATACCCAACTATTATATCATCATGATGTGGTATAATTACACTAAAATATGGTGATATACTGGAAATCACCAACATGATATATTGTGTAATTAACTTTGAAACTAATTATAGCTTCTAAACACACTAACTTTTGGTGGAATTAATCTTGAAAATATAGCAAAACTAATCTTGAAACTAATGACTCTAAACACCCTAACTTCTTAATGAAATTAATTTTCAAATAAATTCTTGTATACATATAAAAGAGTTGTGATTTTACTGTCAAGTGTTCATTTGATGTAATTAAAATTTATACGAGTGCAAAGGGACCCAACATGTGATCTACTAAAGTTAGGTGGTATTAGTACATAATTATATAAGACGAGTTTGATTCCTTCAGCGACGAAGAATGACAGGGGTCAAGGGAGCAGATCCTGAAACCTAACTTGGACACAATTTTGGACTAAAAATGTGACAGAAAAACTCTAGCAAAAGTGAAAGTTTAGCATAACATCAAAAAAATGACTTCTGTGTTTTAAATTGAATTTGTTGGTTTGGACCAACTCGGTCGGTTTGAATAATCAATTTGAAACGGAGTTGGTCATTTTTGTTGGTTAGTTGAAACCTAGCTCGGTCAATTTGGTTAGTCATCTCAAATTGATTTGACAGTTGCACGAATATATAATTGCATGTAACTATTTTTAACTTCCAAAGCTTCTATTTTCGTCATCATTATCTTATTTTCTGATATTAAATGCAACTTTTGGAACTCCTAAAGGTGAGGGTATCGATGACGGGCTGAGGCAGACAGTTGGCAGTACCGTCGATACCATCGGGGAACAATTCTGAGGAGGGGTGGTACCGCCAGAAGAAGTTGATTGCGGGTTGTGGAACCCTCTCTCTCTCTCTCCAATTAATTGTAAATCATTGATTAAGACTTGTACCAAAATAGTTTTGTATGTTTTTAATTACTTTGTGAATTGGTTATGTATGTTTTTAATATTTTTTTATAATCTTAATTCGTTCTTATTTATTTTAAAATTAAAAGTTGAATTGGTCAGAATGATTGGGTATATGTTTTTCTATGTGTTCTGGGATGAAAAAAATTTTAAAAAAAAATGAAAAAGAAAAACCAATGTAAAAATGATGTGACAAATGGGTTGAAGGATAGAAAAGATGGATGTCATCCATCCTAAGAATTTAAAGTTCCTACACAACTAAGGTACGTTACTTTCTTAGCAACTAAATTTGAAAATGTCTTTCGTTGATTATCCTAAAGTATATTCATTGTTATCGATAGTGATAGTGAGGTATAGTGACAACATACATATATGCTATGTAGCGATAGCAATAAAATTGCGACGGCTATTTCATTTTTAGCGAATGCTTATTAAAAAATTAATACTACTTTTACCTTCACCTAATTAGCAATTATAACTAATAAATAAGTTAAAAACCAAGACTATTAGTTCAAATAAGTTCTAAAACATGCATATTACAAAAGAAAAAAAAATGTTAATTATAGATATTCGATGCTCTCTTTGACTTAGGTGTTGTTTGTTTTGGAAGTGATTAAATGTCTTTTGTCTTTTTTCATGTTTGCGGAAGAAGACGTGCACTTGCGAAACATCTACCCGCCAGAAGGGAAAAGTGCTCAAAAAGTACTTTTGTAGAAAAACAAACGAGGCCTTAGTTAACTAAAAACCCTAAAACATATCTATTTAACCACATTTTAAAAAAAATAATAATAATAAATAGGTCGCTATGTCGTTATGAACCCCATAGCGACACTGCATCGCCTCGCCTTGCTATTCGCTATAGCGATCGTTGTGATCGTTATTGACAACCGGAGCGACCCATACATAATAGTGAAATATGGAAAGTGATTTTTTACACAATCAATAAAAAGATGGAGGAACCATTTTGATTATCAAAATATCCCTTGTTTCATCCCCTGTTGTGACAGAGGATGCATAATTGCATATCACATTTTTTTGTTTAACAAAGGGTAAGTCATAGAAGAAAAAAGTAATGGTCCACATTTCCATTTATAGGAGGAAGGCCACAACTTGTGCATTGAATGGCGATGGGGCATGTGGTACAGGATCATCATAATGGCAAAGGAAGGTTTTATAAAATCAATTAAATACGTATGTACATCAGATCAGATTATTTGATAAAGAATAAAAAATGGGAAAGACAAAATATCTTAATTAAAAAATCCTTTTCTGATTTAGGGGTAATTATCGAAAAGATTTGAGAAATTTTTGTGAAGTCTTTGCCAATATACGCTCTCAATGGTTATTATTCTAGCTTGATATTGTCAAGGACATACATACACTTTTCCGTTTTCATATTTAGTTAAACAAAACTGTAAGAATGAAAATATCAAACAACCAAAACAATACATAAAGCGCGTTGACCATACATATCCATAAGTTTGACTTAAATCACCAAAAGCCAACTTATTTACTTCAAAAGTTCAAACTACAAACTACACAACTACATACTCTCTCTCTCTCTATAACAAAATACCAAATTTCACAGAAACCTTCTAAACATGAAACCGAAACCTCTCCATCAATGGTGACCTCGGAGAAGATAATAATTATTCACATGCAACCCTACACCCACAAACACTAACAATGGCATTTCCGTAAATTCCCCTTACTCCATGACCACTTTCTGAAAACCTTTTGTTACATTCTTTAGCATACAATTCTCCGAAGCAGCAGCAAGGCCCTGCAACATTCTCAAAATCTCGGTTGTGTCCTCAAGAAAATATCGGGCCTTGCTGGGCTTTCGGCCCACTGTGCAAGCAAAGATCTCCGCCACCGGGGACAGAGCCGGGCCCGCAACTGCCCGTGTGATCGCCTCAAACATGTCCTCATCTGACCTGTCATCCCCTATGCAAAGCACAAAATCAGGCAACATTCCTTTTTCTTTCATTGTTGTCAACAGTCTATCCACAACAAGCCCTTTGTTAATCCCCTATTCAAAAAAAAAAAAAAAAAACATAAGTACATAGCTATTATTGTTTAAAAAAATATATAAGGGAAAAAGAATACTAACTTGTGGTTTAACTTCAACAATATTTTGACCACTTTTGACTGTAACGGGTTCATTAGCAAGAACACTTTCCAAATGATCCAAAAGCTCCTTTGCTTGACACGACCCAAAATCCGGATCCGCATATTGATAGTTCCAAACCAACCCGCTTTCTTTAGTCTCAATTGTCGACCCGTCTGTTGTTTCTGTGTATAATTTCATAACCGGGTCTGCTATCTGTTTCCAATAAAAATCGGGAACCGCAATACAAGTTTCCCATTCCGCTTCCTTATTCTCCCTACACAAATAAAAATAATATTAAATAAATAAAAATCACAAATAAACAAAAAAATGTTGCTATTTCTTGCATATGTACCTCAAGAAGTAACCATGTTCAGCAGCAACACCCAAATTATCACATGATGAAAACCATTCGGTCAAAGTAGCCCGATCTTTCCCACTCACAATAAAAACAATGTTTTTCGGGTCTTTACATAAACTATTCAACATTCCGGAAACTTCCGGACTCGGGGTGGTGCTGATTGAATTCTGAACCGTGATAGTCCCGTCATAATCCAACAAAATAGCGCGTTTTTTAGTCCGTTTGTAAGCCGAAACAATATGTTCAACCGAAAGCTTCCGGAAGTTTGGATCCAACGCGACGACCCGGAAACCCAACCCGAACCCGATCCCCCAACACCTTCTCCTCACATGATCCCTACAAGATCTTTCTAGATCTTGCCAAAAACTGCGGGCCCAATACGCCACATCATGTGTGCTGACATATCTATAATGTTTTTCATGCCTCATTTGTTTTTCGGGTTCGGCAATGATCAAAGCCATATCCATAGCCTCCGCAACCGCATCGATGTTCCACGGGTTGACCCGTATTGCACCACTAAGAGACGGTGAACACCCAATGAATTCGGATACAACGAGCATGCTTTTTTTCGGAATTGACGGATTTGCCCCTAGGGTTTCGTCGAGCTTATCGTTCCCTTGTCGAGAGATGATGTACTCATACGGGATTAAATTCATTCCGTCTCGTACAGCTGTCACTAGGCAACATTCGGAAATGACATAATACGCGATCCGTTCGTAAAATTGAAGCGGGCTATCGATTAGAATTACGGGTTCGTATCCGGGTCGCCCGAATTTCCGGTTGATCCGTTCGTGGGTCGTATGTGTTTCCGATTGCACCTCGAGAACATCGCGTCCACGCCCGCGGGCCGGGTTTGCGATTTGAACCAAAACCACCTTACCCCTCTTTTCGGGATGATGAGTCAGCAAATTCTCGAAAGCTAAAAGCTTCAAACTTATGCCTTTAAATATGTCCATGTCATCAACCCCGAGTAACACGGTTCGACCGTGAAACCGGTCGCGTAACTCGGCTACTTTTGACTCGGTTTCCGGGAGATCAAGAACATTCCGGAGTTGTTTTAGATGGATTCCAACGGGTAAAATCTTGATGCTTACGGTTCGACCGTAGTATTCGAGCCCGATGTAGCCTCGTTTGGATTGATAAGATAGCCCGAGCATTCTACTACAACATGAAAGGAAATGACGGGCGTAATCAAAAGTATGGAATCCGATAAGATCGGAATTGAGTAGGGCCCGCAAAAGCTCGTCGCGTACCGGTAGGGTCCGGTAAATTTCGGAAGACGGAAACGGGCTATGGAGAAAAAACCCGAGTTTGACCCGATTGAATCTTTTTCTCAAAAAAGTAGGTAAAACCATTAAATGGTAGTCATGTACCCAAACGAAATCGTCATCCGGGCTAATTACTTCCATAACTTTATCTGCGAAAATCTTGTTGACCGAAACATACGCTTGCCAAAGAGACCGGTCAAACCGCCCCCCGAGGTCCGGTGATAACGGGAGCATGTAATGAAACAATGGCCATAAATGTTGCTTACAAAACCCGTGGTAAAATTTGCTAAAAAGCTCTGGGGGTATAAATGCGGGGACACATTTGAAATTTTCGAGTAGATGTTGCGCCACATCATCTTGATCTTTCGGGTCGATTTCTTCGCGGAGACAACCGATGTAGATTATTTCTACGTCTTCGTTGAGCCCGTCTTTGAGTTGTAACAGAAGGGAGTCTTCGTCCCAACTGAATGTCCAACTCCCGCTGTGGGTCTTGTGGACCCGCAGCGGGAGTTGGTTTCCGACCAGGATCATCCGATCCTGGGAAACGGATGATGGGGCATCGGAACTAAAACCTTCGTCGTCTAGTTCCGATAATACCCCTGGGACGGTCGCCACACGGGAAAGTTTTTTTCCCATGTGGCGACCAAATCCGGATGATGGTAATGGGGCTTCACCGGATGCGAGTTCGAAGAGATTGGTGTAAGATCTTGACATCATAATTTAAGAAGTTGAATTAAGATTGATGATAAATTCTGGAAAGCTTCCCTTTTGGATCTGCAGAAGAAATGAGAATAGATGTATCATGTATCATCGTTTTCAATTATTAAGTAGATGTACAAAATAAACCACAAAAAAGCTTCATATCGAGAATCTGACATTACCAAATTTAGTATAGGCCATGAATCGTGGATGTATAGGTAAATAATTAAATGAACATTGAATGAAATTTTAAGATCCGTTTATGAAACCCCAAAAAACGAGGTTATATTTTCAGACAGTGAACTCAAACCCTAGAACATCAAGATTCAAGCATAGGAGCAGAACTGCGGAAGGTTTTATTTTTTTAAGAACTATGAATTGAAAACATGAAATTTGTTGAAGTAAAACTGAGAACCCATTTGAATGAAGAACCCTAGAACATCAAGCATATGAACAAACAGGTTGTGTGCATACAGAAAAAAACTGATAAAAAGTTGAAACATACTTGTCAATCTTCAGGAAGAAATGAAATCAACTTCACGAAAAGATAGAACAAACCTGGAAAGTTGCTCAAAGTCCTGCCATTTTCAGAGAACGAAGTAAAGATTCCAAATTTGCTGCAAGAAAAAGTGGGAAGCTTGATAATGAAACAGAACCCACAAAATAATATTTGAAAATCAAAAGGAAAAGTTGATTAGATCAGTGGTAGTGATGAAAGAAGAGAAAGATTACCTTTGATTAAAGTAGAAATGAGAACAATTTGATGAAAAATATCAAAGATTCCTCCGTTTAATATAAACAAATCGCAAAGATTCCTCACATTAACACAGTACTTTCTTTCAATATATATCTCCACCAATGCCTGAAGCAATTACACTATAAAATTTCAGGGCCTTTTTTTTCAGGGCTTAAAGGCTCATTTTCAGACTGACATACGTGTTTTACTGCATAAAGTACAACTTAGTTATGTTTTTCCATTTTGTTGTATAGAAAGCTTAAGATACCTTTATGATGCTGATGCTGAGAGCGAGAGCTGAGCACTCGAAACACTTTTTTATTTTTATAATTAATTTAAGAAATCTAAATTAATATTATATTATTTCTTCAATAAACACTTGATTTAAAAAAGAAAAGAGGGCAAGTTAATTTTACAGAATACGACATTCAACCGACAATCACAAAATTACCAAATGTGTTTGTTGAATATCGGTAAATAACTTAATTTTTGGATGATTAGCAAATAGCCATATTCTTCGAAACCACTTATTTCAAATTAAAAATATTAAAAATTAGGCGGCTTATTAAAAAGATCAAAATTAAAATGTTTTGGCGTTTGTCGTTCTTTTTTAAAAAAAATATATGTTTCGGACATATAATAGACTTTATTTCATTGAAAACTTGACGAGATGAAACATCTCGAGTTAAAACTTAAAAGGTCGATTTTTTTTCCTTTCAAATGTAACTTGCAAATGAAAAAGACTACATATTATATATGTATGTGATCCAAAATGGACATATTTTTGAAATGGTGGACATTTTGGCAATTGCAAAAAGGTTAGATCAACTATCTATTTTCCATAAGAAAAAAAAAATAATGATCTTTTTGTGATTACCCGAAATTCTAATAAATGCCTCAATTAAGAAAACGAATTGTTAGGAATTATTATGACTTAAACAGAAAGTAGTCCATTAAAATATCTAGTTAATATGATGATATAAATGCTGAGCCTATAAGATTGTTGCACTAAAATATACAAATTTCAATTATAGTGGGATACCTAAATCATTTTGACAATACTTTGCTTACGTTTAGTAAAACAAGAATAGGGAGCTCCACTCAATCCTCTCTTCCTGTTCTCTACACTGTACCCAATAACCATTAATCCTACTGGTTTTCTTTGTCGATGAAAATACTTAAATATATTAAAATATAATAATCAGTCAATTATATATATATATATATATATATATATATATATATATATATATATATATGTGTGTGTCTGTGTGTGTGTGTCTGTGTGTAATGTTGGAGAATAAAAAACAAAAACCGGAATATCCAATTTAACTTGTTTTTAATAAAAAAAAAATACAGTTAAAATCTAAGTCTATGATTTCAGTCCAATTTATATTGAAAAATGATGATAACAAATTCCACTGGTTGCAAAATTTTGACATATTTCAATATAACTAATTAATTAATTTAATCTACATAACCAATAATTTACACATAGCCTCGTGTTAGCAAGTAGAAAATGTACGTGTGCCATATAGACGTCATCGTATAAAATATTTAGAAGGTTCCTTTAACACTAGAAAAAGACTGTGAGAGATGAAAACGCACATTATTGATGTCCTTTTCAACATTAAACCTTTTAAAATTGGAGTAAATATGCATTTAAAATTCTAATACATCATATAACTATTGTAAAACTCAGAATATCAATATCATTGATTTTGAGAATGTCTTTAAAACTAGATCTGCTGATCTTCGTTAGGAATTCTATTACATCAGTTTCATGTTTTGTTTAACTTTTATATTGTGACTTAAAATTATTATCATTTAGTTTAACTTTTAATTAAATAACATATTCAGCGGTTAACTTTTTTTAATAATCTTTTATTTAAATTTATTTAATTTAAACTCATCATATACGAATGATTCATACACAACAATTTTTATCTATACACAACAATTTATGTTTTATATAATTGTACAAATACAACATTTTTTAGCATAAATTGTTGTGTATTAAGAAAAAAATGTTGTGTATAAATCAGCTCCCAAAATCTATTGTAAATGAAGACGTTAATTTACGGGTGGTATCGAGGCCACCCCAACTTTTAGATTTGGAGTTGACACCGAACTTGGCCACTTTTATGGTCAATATGGATTCATGGGCATGGGATCTGTGTTGGGGTATCAAATTCGTGATTGTGAATGTTCGTTTAGTGTCGAATGTTTGTTTTCATATTGATATCTGATATTGGAAGATATCGTGTATTAAAGCAAGATGGCCTAAAAAATGTTCCAACAAAAATTAATATTTTTTTTCTCTTTTGCATCTTGCTTTGAACCAATTGCTTACTAGATCGATACAAAAGTGTTGATATTCCGTCTAATGTGTATGTTGAAAACGGAAGATGTGAAGCATGTTGCCATGGTATGTGATGTGGTGTTTGAGCTTACTAAGCGATGTGATTTAACCATACCAAAACTCTAACTCAACAATTGAAGTTTTGCAATAATGTAAACTTGTTATAATTATCACAAGACAAAAATAATGCAGTTGAAGCAATCTTATGGACCATGTGACGGACTATATGGAATTATCGTTATGCGGTTGTGTTTGGAACAAAGAGAAGTCGAAGGGACACGTTATTGATAGCATAGTTGCGACTTCTAATATCTTTTGGGTATAAGTTGAATATTAGTTGGTTTGTGTGGATGCAAAATCATATTATGAATATCTTCTTGTAATTTGTTCTTACTTCTTAGTTATTCGCTTGTTTTTGTTTCTTTGTAATATTCGCCTGTCAAGAAAAAAAGAAAAAACTTACATTGCTTGTTTTATAATAAGTACAAAATTATTTGCACCGATGTGTATAATTAATAAAACTAACAATTAAATACCTACTTAAACTATGTCAACATCTAATACGTGTTCGGCATATATGCATCTAGAAAGGCAAGTGGTGTGATACACTTGTCTATGGTTTTCTATTTAAACTTTATATATTTATAATATGTTGCGTATGATAAACGATGACAAATTAGATGCTAAATATAATAATAACATATTATATGTTTGGTTAATATAACTAGCTATACGAGGAGGAAGCCTTTATTTGAAAACTTTGTCTTATGAAGGATTGTAGGTCTTGTTTTTTCCCATTCGTTAGACAAATAATATATATATATATATATATATATATATATATATATATATATATATATATATATATATATATATATATTCATTTCTTACTTTATAACGATTCATAGTTAAAAACATATATACCAAAATAAGAAAATTAATCAAAATTTATACCTAATTTGAATATCATCAAAAGTCGGGTTTTTTAAAGAAAAAAAATATATATACATTTATTTTTCATAGCAAATTAATGATCGTTTACTAGAAAAATGTTAAATTAAACTATATAGTGTAATATAAATTTCACGGTTTTTAAAATCGTGAAAATATAAATACAGACTATTATTATAGCTCGCATTTTTTTTGTCTGATCCTTTATATAAGGCAAATAGAAATTTATTTATATTGAAAAATTAACTCGTTAAAGACATGAAGTCAAAACTTTAGAAGTCCATTCAAATAATTGATATTGAATTATTAGGGCCTCTGAAAATGAAGTTATAGAGAAAAAAAAATGTATTTTAAGGCTATATTTTATGTTCCAAAACAGAAATAAAAATGTATGCGTGTGTTCTTTTTTCTTGTTATATACACAAGACAAATCGGGTCCCTTTAATTGAACTGAAAAATATATGAAATTTCAATTTTAAAAATGTTTACCTATATCATTCTACAATGAGCAAAAAGATCCTCTGATATATTCAACAACAGCAAGATGATTTTTGGTATCAAAGACATCGATGTCAACAACTGGTTCTTCAAATATGTCATCCATCTCAACTTCATGTAATAAATATCAAATTATGGGATAATGACTTAAAAGGGTAATATATTTTTCGATTTGTACACATTTGGTCACTGAGTTTTTTTTTCGTCCACATTTACCCTTTCAACTTGTTAAACTGTACACATCCAGTCCTTATGACCGGTTACTCCAGGTTAGCCGGAAAAAATGACTTATTAGGGTAATATATTTCTCATTTTGTACACATTTAGTCCTTAATATTTTTGTACATATTTAGTCCTTATTATTTTTTTGTTTCAAAATAAGCCATTTTTTGTTTTTGTACCAATTCAGTACTTATGAAGGATTTATTTAGGGTTTTTTCTCACGACATCTAACATGAGACTATCATTGATGACAGGGACGGTACTCTTTGGGTGCTCGCAGTGGCACCGACAACCCCTGCTTTTTCTGTATGCAGTGTAAATTTTTCGATTTTTTTTCGATTTTATTTCTTTTTTCTACTTACCGGCAACACCTACTACCAAATCCTGCGTCCGTCCATGATTGATGAAATGTTTGGGGCTGTTGATGCTTATGTCCATCGCGATCTCGACTGTTTGGTTGCATAGGTCTTGTGGTTTGGCTTAGGTTTTGTATTCCGAATGTCGTAACTTCTTCATACGATATCTGATTTTAATGATCTTTATATCTACGTGTTCGTTTTTTAAGTCTGCTATAACTCGTTAAGATTACTCCCGTTAAAAAGTAATATGTTTTTACTTACGATTTTATAAAAAAACATCCATACATGCATTCATAAAAAACGTATGGATATAAAGATCGTAATTAAAAAATATATTACTTTTTAACGGGAGTAATCTAAACGAAAGTTGTATTATACTAAAATACAAACGCATAGATATAAAGATCGTTAAAATCCGAGATAGTATGAAAAAGTTATGACGTTTAAAACACATGACCTAAGCAACCAAGTAGTCGAGATCGCGATGGACATAAGCATCAAAAGCCTAAAAAAACCTCGTTAATGATTGTTCCATGTAAGATGTTTTGAGAAAAACTTAAAGAAAACATTCATAAGTATTGAATGAGTACAAAAACAAAAAAAAATTATTTTGCAACAAAAAAAAATTAAGGACTAAATGTGTACAAAATATTAACGACTAAATGTGTACAAAATGAGAAATATATTACCCTATTAAGACATTTTTACCGGTTAACCTGAAATAACCGGTCATAAGGACTGAATGTGTACAGTTTAACAAGTTGAAGGGATAAATGTGAACAAAAAATAAACTCAGCTACCAAATATGTACAAATCGAAGAATATATTACCTTTTTAAGTCATTATCCCATCGAATTATACATACAACTGTAAGATTTCTCCTGAAAGCACAAACAAAGATCGCTACCATATGATCTTTTTGAGGTTATGTTGTTTACGAGGACATGGGGACAGGTTGGTTTTCCATATCTTTCCAAACCTTAAAAAACTGTCATTTGTTTGTTTGGGCTTCAACATATCCTGATCTCCATAATTATGTTTCAAATACTATTAAATTTTTTTGCAACTTTAAAAGAAAATTAAACATGGGTTTGCAATGAAGCACTTTGAATTCAACAGACTGCAATGGATTATTGGAACGAAAATGACGCCATTCCTAAAGATTTACAAATGGTATCAACTCTATGAGGATGGAAATTAACAAATCTTAAGAGAAATTGTAGCAACTTCGAAGTTGTAAATTCAAAATCTATAAATACATCCCAAGCTTTGATAATTCAAATTTCAACTCTGTCCAATCATATATTAGCTTAAAGAAACAGAGAGATACTAGGAAAAGAAATTCATGATATAATATTAATAAAAAGAAAGTAATGATGTTGACAAGTAAACAATCCAAAAAAATGGTACTTTCAACGTCTTCCCCTCTCCTTATCTTAAATGTTGTTCTAGATTAAGATTTGATTCACAAAAATTAAAGCCTAGACAAAGAACCATCAAATGTCTGTAAATTAACAAAGTGACATAGATACCTGGGCAAGGGTGAAGGCAACACGCAAAATTTAGTGTTATCATTAGATTCATTAAGAAGTAGCAAATTTTGTGAATTGAGTCATCACCCTACGACATTGTTCTTGACAATCAACATCTCAATAAACCCAGAAACAACATCCATCATCGTATAAAGAAAGAAAATTTTAAAAAGAAGGGGGAGGAGAAGCAAAGACGTGGCGGGAAATTCAGTCGACCTAAATTGTCTAGCACCAGCGCCAACATTAGTGGGCAAAGGGTGAGGGATGTATTGGTATGCAGGTGTGTTTATGGGGAGACGAACCTGAACTCTGAAGCAGATGATAGAGAAGGAGAACAAACCACATGTCTAGCATATCTGGAAGACATGCATTAGAGCAAGAGGCGGTGAGAGTGGGGAAACAGTGGCTAACGCGCCCAGAAAAACACCCAATGTGAAATGCACGCGGTCCTCTTAAAGCATAGCCTCTTTTTTCAAAATTCCTAAAATATCTGCAAAAATTCCATATATATATATATATATATATATATATATATATATATATATATATATATATATATATATATATATATATACTAGTGGGGTACCCGCGCGATGCAGCGGCCCGTGAATACGTTAATAGTTTCGTTTGGTTAGTTAATTTTTTTTCGGCAAGTTGAAAAGTTTTTTCGATGAGTAGTCTCATTGGCCATTGCATCGATTAGTTTTACTCTGAAAACATGTTATTTTATAAAAGAATCACGTAATACATTGGTCACATTGGTCAGGTATAAGCATTAGTTGTATTTTATTATTTGTAATTTGGATACTTTTAAAGAGAAAAAAAAATGGCCGTCTTCCAATCTTCATATGTAAAATTATATTGGGAGTTTAATTTCTTTGGGTTAATAACATTAAACATATTAGCGTTATATGTAGACATGTGAAAGACATATTTTTTGTTAAACAATCCATTGAGTGTTAATGCCATTAGATTGTACATCTTCCATAGATTTATTTATTTATTTTTTTAAATTGTCAGATTGTTAAATCTTCCTATTTCTACAGAAATCATTTGGAAATCATTTAATATAAAATATCAAACAAATAAATTAGTTAATATAAGAACAAATAAAGTACAAAAAAAAAAAAATTAACGCATCACAAAAAGTAACATTCCTGCATATTATAACTGTAATTTATATTTTTAGATTTTTTCTAGTGTGAATCGGCAACATTAGTTTTCATTTTAGCCTAGATATAATTTTGACGCATCATTTAGAGAATAATAGTGGTTTTCATTTTAAAAAATGTTAAACACATTAGGAGTTCTCGGGTTCTCGTATATTTTTGAATTCTTAAAATAACTTAACTCTATATATATGCGATCAATTTCATTTCACGAATAACATAACCCTATATATATTAAGTTGATGTTAAATAAAAAACATATGACTGATATAATCATATTTATATTATATTAACATATTAACTATATTACGGTTGATATTATAATAAAATTAATAAATTATAAACCCTATAGAAATGGGGTTATATATTTGTAAATGGTGTTCATATATCTTATATATTTTTATTTTATGATGTAATAATCTTTAGCATATAATATTAGGTATAAAAAAAGCCACATACATGCAAAAGAGATTTAATTTATCAAACATCTATATGGTTGCATGATCGATGTCCTAAAAAAGAGTTTTTAAATTATTATTTATATTTACCGATTGATTGCTCTAAAAATTAATTATTTGAAGACAATAAATAGATTATAGATTAATTTTTGGTGGAGCTTTTTTTAAATAAATTTTAGTTTTATTATTGGGTCACACGTGTCTCCATCGTTATAATTTCCACAATGAAAATAAAAAGGAATTCAAATTGCAGGTCATCAACGACCAACATTACACATTCAGCCCATACTCGCAATCACATAATTCAAAGAACATTACAAGGGTTATGTTATTAATAGAAAAAGGAACTATATTATTAGGATTATTGGTTCTATTATCGATTATTATAAAAGATCAGACCATTATGTATTTTAAACTCAAATAATATTTTTATTTTCTTTGATATTAAATGTATTTTAAATTATGTTAAGTGTTTGCTTCATCTTTTGTTTGTTTGTAAATAAAATTATTAGCTATTAATTCGGCTTTTCAAAGCCTAGTTTTATTCATTTAAAGATTAACATTAATTATGTTTGTAACAAAGCTTATCTTCGAAGACGTATCATTTTCTGACCTTTGCTTTTTCCCTAACAATTTTTTTTTTCACTTATTTTTCTATTGATAATACCAAAGTATAGCTATAATTATGTTAATCGACGACCTTTGCCTTACCCTAACAACTTTTTTTTTTTTTCATTTTTCGGTAATACAAAAGGACAACTATAATACATTTATTCAGAAATTTCTTTATTTTTAATTTTCGATAGACACAAAATAGAGGATTATTTCCAATTTAAGATCTTGATTTTGTTGTTCTCCACTTCTCCTTACTGCACATGAATAAATCATCTTTGATTTGAAATTAATTTGGATTATACTTGAAACAACATTTGCGATTTGAAAATATTATAAATGAAAATTCTAAAAACAAATATTAATATAATAGAAACTCAATTTAAACGGTAAGTTAAAATACAACCATTTTCCAAACATATGTTATTGAATAACATTTTATGTCAATATTAAATACAAAATATAAAGGGAGAAACCCAATATTCTTAAGGTCGAAATACGACATAAATCTCATTTACAATGATCTATAAAATAAAAAGTCCTCAATCTTCACTAACTTATGAGAGCCAAAACCCGAAAACGTAACAGTAAAGCATTTTGCCCTTGCACAATTTCGTTCCAATATTTAACACATGAATTTATAAAACTCAGTTGATAAAGAATATACACAATGATAAGACAAACACACAAACACATACAATAACGAAAAATAAAAACAGATATCGATATAAAGTTGTCTATTTAGAACCCTGTTACTCCCTGACACCATTTTTCTACAAAGAGGAAAAACGTCTTCATACAAAAAAGATTTACAACCTATGCACATATGAACGATCAATAGATCCAGAAACTATAACACCGTTAGAAAAAGCAAAGAGCAAATATGCCATTCTACGTACAAAAGCAAAATGAAATACACAGGACCCCTAGATCTAGACAGTAGTTAAGGTTTTTCTAAAAGACCAATAATATGATGAAGATGAAAAATCGTCATGAGGCTAGATCTTTGGCTTTCTGCAGTGGTAACGGTTGTTAAGGGTGGTTGTTAAGGAAAAAGGACCGCCGGCAGATTTGAATCTAAGGTTATGCAGGAGAAATACATAAAAGAGACATGCGCCTTTGAAGTAGAACATAAACGTGGTTGAACTAAATCCCAACGGAGATGGGTGGTGAGCAATGAGGAAGGAGTCGCCGATTGTTGTGGCAGCAGTGGTAACTGGTAAGGAAGGTATATGACGGATTGAGTAATTGAGTTGGTTTCCCAGAGTGGTTTTATAGATTAAAAAATAAGGTTTCAGAATAAAAGAGGGAAGGATCTATTAATCTTTTTATAGAAAGTGTATGGTTTTTTAAGTATGGTATTTGTTTTTTGATTGGTTTAAATTTGTTCATATGGATTTACAATTTTTTAATCAAGACCATTCAAATTACATCAAATGCTGAAAATCTTCATCTTGTTTTTAAGATAAATGTTTTAAAAATGGTAGGGTCCACAAATATGTATGTATTATAAAGTACTAAGATATATATATATATATATATATATATATATATATATATATATATATATATATATATATTCGTACACAATAGTTTTTTGTCATACACAACAATTTATGCGTTATAGAGTTGTACAATACAACAAGCACAAATTGTTGTGTACGGAGAAAAAATATTGTGTACCAATCAGTTCCATATATATATATATATATATATATATATATATATATATATATATATATATATATATAAAAGAAACTTTTTCTCCACATGCCTCTTCCGCATTCATTTTCAGCCAAAAGTGTTTTTACCCTTATACCCTTCATGCTTTTAATTAACATTTTGAAAATCATTAATCATTAATGTATCTGTATATAACTCATTTCGGAATTGTAGGACACTTTAAATTCACAAGGCAGTAAATAAGGAACAAGATAATAACTCTCATCCATAAATCTCGCTAATTTTAGTTCCTACTTTCCATAAATCTTGCCAAAATTATTAATAGCTCTATCCTTTGTTCACATACTTCAAAAAAACATCAATGATGAAATTCCTTTTGAATTTAATGTAATAATCTCTCTCTCTCTCTCTCTCTCTCTCTCAATATTAATCCCCGCTCCATCTCTCTTATGGTCACACACACACCCTAATAATCTTTATTAGCTTCGATTGAAAAGTGCTCAAAGTTTGGAACGGTCGACACAAATGATGTTGCAACGGTAGTGCCCTCTCATCTCCTTTGTATTATTCAAATCTTGTAGATTTGAGCCTCTCACTCTTAGGTTCGTATATATCGAAAGGTAACATTTTGATTTTGTAACGCAAACAAGTGTTCGTTTAAGTTTTTCTTTGTTATTCTTATATATGTTTTATGTCAGCAGTGTAGAGAATTTTTCCTTCCAGATTTAAGTCAAAAGATTTCACTGCTGGTATGTTCTGATATGACCTTCTAAACCTACGACATTGTTTGGCTAGGAAAAGTGGTCATCTTCATCCAATGTGGTATGGATGTGTTTCTAACTGTTAAGGATCATATTTTTCATATTTATTGTGACATTTCTTGTAAATATGTTGTTCTGTTGATATTGTTTTGTTCTGGTTAGTTTGCATTCCCTTATTTTAAATTTATATACCCAAATTTGTCTTGAAATTGAAGTTGCTCTGTATTATGGATGCTTTTAATCATTTATGTTCATGATACAAGTATAATATAAGGAAAAGTTTGGGTTGTTGCAAGAACTTGCTATGTATTTGAAATAATGCTCACACTGCTTATAGGGAAAGGCAAGAAAAAACACTACACTTCAATATACTTTTTTATAATATCACATATTTCACTATTCATGTTAATAGAAGGTAAAAATTAGATCAAAATCATGCATATCTCAATGAGGTATATTAATATATCTTACTCAACTAAACTTCTGATCTATTTAACTTAGTTTTTATTTTATAATTCTTATAAATTGAATGCTTAACAAGTTCAAAGAACAAGTTGGAAATTGGCAGGTTTGAAAATACATACCAAGTGCTTGATGAAATGCTTGAAAGAATTGATAAGATTAGTAAGGAACAAGTTGAATCTATAACTGTTTTGTCTAATCAGAATGACTTTGATTCATTTTTTTTGGAACGATTTTGATTCATTTAGCATGATTAGAGTGCAAATCGCTTTTGACCTACTTCGATTTGCCATCTCATTTTCATCTCAATCATCATAAAAGTCATCTTTTTCACTGATTTTTTTTTTCTACAACGTTTAAGGATTTAGATACTACTTTCTATGGTGATTTCTTAATCCTTTATAGGAAAACAGTCTTTATTCATTTAACCTCATGATTGAAGTTTGTAAGTTTCAATATTTTATCCCTGTAGATCACATGTTCATCATTCCTCATCGGTTCCTCTATTTCCATTTGAAGTCCATCAACAAGAACATGAGATGTATCAAGGTTCACGAATGCCTCAACCCCATTTCTAACTTACATCAGATCTATTTTTGCATTTAATGACATCTAGAAAGCTTTGAGAAGGGATTCGATTACATACTTATTTGTGACAACCTGATATTTCCAGTCAATGTAATGACCTAAGTCAAGTATTGTAATCTATTTTTGATATAATAAAAAATAGCGTCAAAAATAGAATGTTCAAAAGTCTCCATTGGGATACATAAAATGATATATATCGTGACAAGGTTTTCAGAAATATAAAGAACACTAAAATCCGAGTTATAATGAAGAAGTTATGACCAATCAAAGATCCGCGTCAAAACCGGTAAAACACTGTTAAGTGTAAAAAGTGAAATCTCAATATAATACTTTTTAGCCTTAGGTATCTAAACGAAATTCGTAGATTATGTTAAACCGTGAACGTACATAAAAAGAACGTCCAAATCTGACTTCGTACGAGGAAGTTATGATTTTTCTAAGTTTCAAAATAGCAGTAGACAGCTAAAAACTCGAAACAGTGATCGAGTGATTTGTAGCCGACGCAACCTAAACGATAAACGAAGTTCTCACCAATAGAAGTACAACGATAAAAAGACAGGCGAAAACGGACGTCAGATGAAGAAGTTATGGATTTTTAACGGACTTTTCCTGTCCCGGCCCGTTAAAAATATAATATTAAAAACAAATTCAAAACCAGCCGTCGGAGTCTAAACGAAAGTTGTAGAGCATATTCTCACCTACGTGTGGATATAAAGAACGTCAAAAACGGAGTTCGTATGAGAAAGATATGAATTTCTAAAGTTCGGGACACGAACTTCGACACTATGTCAGAACTCACGACGTGAACACAGTGTTCACGACGTGAGCAGGCTGATTGACCCTTGCAGAGCAAGTGGACTTATGAAGCATGCCATGAGCGAATCGGGACCAAACTCACGACGTGATTTATGTAAAACTCACGACGTGAGAGTCAAATCTTTGGCTATATATAGAAATTAAAGCCTTCCGATCTTGGTTGCTAAAATCTATCCTCTCTCCTACTTCTATACACTGTTAAGCCCCTCTAAACCACCCCGAAGCCCCAGTAACACCCCTAAAACACGACGCGAGTCCCGACGCCCCGAAGTTCCCGAGAAAAACATTTTTTCCTGTCGAAGTGCTACCCGCGTGAAGCTCGTTTCTTCACCAGGAGCCCGCGGTTACGTCAAGAAAGATCATTCCTAGAAACGACACACTGCCCGATTCACCACTTATCAAGTGAGTTCATACCCCCACATTTTTCATACTTTTTACAATTTTAAAAAGGGGGGGGGGATACAAGTCTAACACAAAGATTTTGTGTTACAAATGATTTCAAATAACGTTAAAATGACACCAAGTCATCACATATATTTTAAAGTGTTTAAATTCTTTAAAATGTTATACCAACTTATATTTTTCCCCAAAAATCATATTTATATAATTGTATATGTATATAAATATAAAGGTTATTTTATTCAGTTTCAATACTCTTTGTAACTTGCTGAGCAAGAGATTGCATTCATAAACAGTTAGTATCAAAACAGAATATATATATATATATATATATATATATATATATATATATATATATATATATATATATATATATATATATTATAATAGGTATAATTTATGATTCAAGAACACTAATACACGAGTCAAGTATACGCTAGTACATTGTTTTACAATAACAAGGGTTGGATTCAAAACCACACAAGTGTGAGCAATTTACAAATACATTTCAGGAATACTAAACAAGAAACTTAGTAACAATCATTTATTTCCGAATGATTGAGTTTTCATCGTTATTATATACATAACATATATATATGCTTTTCTAGGAGTTAATATGTTCAGGTTGTTAGTACATTTAAACAACATAGTTAAAGCCCTAATATTATAACCAGAATCTCCATCATAGGGATCGAAACAAATGTGTATAGATCTATATGGGATTGACAATCCCACACCTAAACTGGTAGCTACAGTTAGACCGGCAGGTCTGGGGTTACAATTGTTATCAATATTTCCGACGCCTCCAAATCGTCGTATCAGGCCACCTAGTCATAGTATGGTTATAATAAACTCATGAAAAAGATATTACACAATATGGTTAGTATATAAGGAACTAAATTTGAGTACATTTCAAAGTTTGGAACCCGTGCATGGCTCGAAAAGCATCAAGGGGCTTGTGTAGATCTGGAATCTACATCAGTTTGGGCACATCTCAGAGGTAAGGAGCCCTTATCCTTAGCTATTTCCTTTTTAGATTCATCCATGGTGGTTGATTTGGGGTTCTTTAGCTTGTTTGTGATCCATTTCGGGTTAGAGGCTAGATCTGAGGTTGCAACTCCGGATCTAGGTTAGTTTTGAGCTATGGAAGCATAAAGCACCATCCTTTGGGATTGTTGAGGGGATCCTTTGTCTTAAACCCAAGCCCTAGAGTGATTTGGACCTTTAACTCCTTGGTTTCACGTAAAGTTTGCAACTTTACGTAGGGGTTATGCCCTAGAAGGGTGGATCTACAGTTTGGAACCCCTGCATGGCTCGAAAAGCCTCTGTATGGATTAAGAACTGAAGAGACTCGGCGAGTCACATGGGTGTACTCGACGAGTTGTATAAACATGTGCATGGACTCGGCAAGTTGAAGAACAACTCGGCGAGTCTGTTGAAGATTGCATTGGACTCGGCGAGTCTGTTCTTGGACTCGGCGAGTCTGGTCGCAGAACCTAACCTCTTGTGGTTAAGGCTTTGGATTAGTGAGTCGGTTGGCGACTCAGTGAGTTGGACAGTATGGGACTCGGAGATCGTTGGACTCGACGAGTCTTGGGGCAACTCGGCGAGTTGATTCGTGTTATGGGAGTTTCTGAGTATAGGACCTCGACGAGTCGACGGGTTGACTCGGCGAGTAGAGTCAACCAGGAAGGTTGACTTTGACTGAGGACTTTGACTTTGACCAAGAGTTGACCAGTTTGACTTCCAAGGGTATTCTGGTATTTATGGAATTGGTTCTTTGGTAGTGTACTGTGGTGAAGATCGTGTCGGTGGTCGGAGCAGCTTGGTCTTATCTTTTCAGTCGGCAATTGCAGGTGAGTTATCCTCACTATATCGACAGGGTCTACGGCACCAAGGCCGGCCCTTTATCGGATGGAAATCCGGGTATTGTTGTTATGTTATTGCTTTGCTAGATATGCATCCTGGTATCTAGGATGGTGTTATGTTAGTGACCTGGTTAAGGTCGGTACCCGGTATATAGGGTAATGTTATGCTAGTGACCGGTTAGGTCGGAATCCTGGTTAGGATGTTGTTATGTTATGTGATCTGTTGGACTGTTTGTCTGGTTGAGGATTGTTATGTGATAAATTATTTTATATGCACATGGTTGTTTGACGGGGGTTGGGTTGAGGCGGGTCCTGCTTTGTGCTGTAGGCCAACATACCCAGGGCGGACCGGATATTCCGAAGGCCCAGCGAGCGGTCCGGATAGGCTGAAGGCCCCAAGAGGGCGGACCAGACGTGCCGAGGCTCGGAGAGTGGACCAGGCCGACTGAAGGCCCGGTGTGGGCGGACCAGTCATATTGTAGACTCAGAGAGTGGACCAGGTGGATTGAAGGCCCGGTGCGGGCGGACCAATCACACTGTAGACTCGATGTACATGGCTAGACTCGGAGGGTGGACCAGGTGGACTGAAGGCCCGGTGCGGGCAGACCAGTCACACAGTAGACCCGATGTGCATGGCTGTTCTATTTGTGATATGTTATGAGTATGATTATGTGTGGTTGGTATTTTGGGGGTAACTCACTAAGCTTTCGGGCTTACAGTTTCAATGTATTGTTTCAGGTACTTCAGGAGATCGTGGCAAGGCGAAGGCGTGATCGTACCGCTCCTCATGTTTTATGATTTATGTGATATGGTTCTGGGGGATACTCTGATGTTTAAACTATTTTGAAAACGAGATGTATGAACTTCATGGTTTTTGAATGAATTAAAATGTTTTAAATTTGCTCAAATTTTATGGGTGTTACATTGATACACTTTCAAAACCACTTGTATTCTTAGGGAACCGGTAGACAGGTACACCCGTAGGTTTTGAGAAGACGGAGTTTTTAGATTCGCGTCTTTTATACTTTTGTTATACATTTTTGATGTTATACAAATTATGTATTTAACAAATGTAAATACTATATTCAATCAATGTAATGGTTGTGTTTGCTTTGATTACTATTATGCAATTGTTGTAATACTGTACATGACGTCCTCTGCCCCCGAATGTTTTCGCCGTTCCGATTTGGGGGTGTGAGACTGATGATTCTAAACTTCGGATTGTGAACTTGATTGCGACCAGCTAAGAAAAACACCTCTAAAATCGAAGATTTGACCTTAAGAAAGCCATCTAGAAAAGTGTTCAAGGAAGTGTTGGACTATATTTCACGATCGGTTGTGTTGGCAATTGTACGATAACAGGAACGAGAGTGAAGGAAGGATGGAGGACCGGTAACGAAGAGGGTTGCTGGGATGAGTGAAGTTATGGCCGACTTCTTTGATTTCTTTTTCTTTTGTAGGTGAAGAAGAACAACTAACGTGAGATAAAAGAGAGAGATTAGGTCAAACCTATTTATTTTGTTTCCTTAAATGTAGGGATTTTATTAAATGATCCCATTAATTACAAGTGCAAAAAACCAGAAATGCCCTTTTTTTATTTAATTAATTATTTAATTATTTGCTAATTTCTGATTGGTGCATTCAGGAGCACAATAGTTAGAAACATTTGAACCTAGTTCTATATATATATATATATGGATAGGATCTGTTGAGAACTCATATATTCATTAGAACCTAATAACTAAAAGTGGAGCATTGATCGACTGTGAGCGTCAGTTAGTGGTAGTTCGTACCCCAAGTGGGGGAGAGCTAACCATCTATGGGGAGGACACTAGAGTTGGTTCAGCCTTCTGTTCGGCCGCCAGGGCTAGGTAGTGTTTTCAGCATGGATGTTCGTGTTACCTTGCATATGTGATAGACACTCGAGTAGAGGAAAAGAAGTCAATTTCCGATGTCCCAATTGTGTGAGAATTTCCTGATTTTTTTCCAGATGATCTACCATGCGTGCCTCCTGAGTAGTAGGTGGAGTGTAGGATCGACCTGGTCCCTAGTGTTGTCCCGATTGCCAAGGCCTCATATCGCCTTGCACCACCTGATATACAGGAGTTGTTAGGCAAGAGATCTATTCGACCTAGCAGTTCGCTGATGTGAAATAAGTATGCACTAGTTTTAACCAACTAATATTAACTAATTATTACTCCTAAAGTAGTGTACCTAGTCGAAAATAGAATAACACAAATAGTTGGGTATCGAACACAGGGAACATAATTACTAACTAATTTTATCTACTAAGTTACCTAATTACTATCTAATAAAAGAAAGGGTTTTTCTCTAGTTTTGCAAGACTAGAAACTTAGAAATAAACTAATTATCAACTAATGAAACGAAAAGCTAAACTAAAAGCAAGAAACACAAAAGATGATTTTAATCAAGATAAATGAGAGACTTTCGTTTAGATTCGATATACTTGCTATTATGGTTAATTTAATGGAAGTGTCATGGATTAATGCTTCGTTGTGTAACACTAAAAAATCACAATAATCTTAAATTTTCAAAACAAACCATTCATCATCATTGTTTACAAAAATAATCATTGTTTCAAAAGTTTTATTTCAGTTTCGATTTTTTCCCAAGATCCAGTGACAAAACAGGAAATTGTGTATGATCACACCTTCGCCTTCCCACGATCCTCTGAAGTACCTGAATCCATAAACTACAAACTGTAAGCCAAAGCTTAGTGAGTTCCCCCAAAGTACCACCACACAAACATATAATCAAATAGATAACGGGTCCACAACCTCCTGATTGGATTACCCCTGGCCCACAACCTTTTGGTTGGAATGTCCCGACCCACAACCTTTTGGTTGGCTTGCCTAATACGTAACGGGTCCACAACCTCCTAGTTGGATTACCTCCGGCCCACAACCTTCCGGTTGGAATGCCCTAGCCCACAACCTTTCGGTTGGAATGCCCCAGTCTGTTGAATGGCAGCAGAAAGCAGTACAGTCTCAACCCCACCATACCATGTCGACATATGCATAACAAATAACATATATCCAACAACAGATAATCATATAACTAGTTAGCAGACTAGCAGAAAGATCTACAGATCACTACCGTATAACAACATCTTATATACCAGGATACGTAACTAAAGGAGCCGACATTGGTGCCTTCTACCCACAAGATGTAACATCCATAAAAATCATGACAAATTTAAACTTTATAAAACCAACCAGGAATCATAATTTTTTACAAATGTAGTTTTCAAAACAGGTTTAACATCAGAGTTTTCCCAAAATTATGAAACAGAACATGGGGAGGTGCACGATCATGCCTTCGCCTTTCCGCGATAATCTGAGGTACCTGAAACATAACCCAAAACTGTAATTCCAAAGCTTAGTGAGTTCCCCCAAAATACCACCACAACACATAATCATAAACATATCAGCAAACAACATGCATACAAAGCCTTCAGCCTGACTGGGACTCCCCACCGGCCTGCAGTCTATCTGGTACGCTCACAGAACCTTCAGCATGATTGGTATGCCTCACTAGGCCTTCAGCCTATCTAGAACGTTCTCCGGGCCTTCGGCCTGACTGGTACGCCCTACTGGCCTTTAGTCTATCCGGGACGTCGTGTGTCACAACTAGCATTCTAGCTAGGAAATTATGTACTCTTGTAAACATTACCTACTGTAAACTCGTAAACCCTAATTCATGTTATGACTTGAAGTTCAACCTATGGAAGCACATTCAAACCTAGATTCATCAAGAAAAGTTGAAAACCCTAGAAATCCCGGTTTAAGTCCATTATGGACTAGGATTTCCTTATTGGACCTAATGGGCCAATAAACTCCCAATGTAACTATTTTGGGCTTAGAACTCGTAATTGGGCTCTAATTCAACCCACTTTTATGAAACTTAACTTTTTGGGCCATAATGGGCCTAAAATGGATTGGTTTACCTTAATGGGCCTTGTTGGGCCATAACAAATCCAATAAGCCCTAATGGGCTATAAAACTCATTCTTTTATGCAATTTGGGCCGTAAACTACCCTAAGGGTCTAATGGGCCGAAAACCATCAATTTGGGCTTCATATTATGGACTCTAGCACAAAAGGCCCAAGCCATTCTTTTCCTTCTCTCTCTCTCGGCCCAAGTAGGAAACAAAAAAAAGAGAATTAAAGGGGGAGGGTTGACTTTGGAGTGCCACCTCCATTTTGTCCATCATACATCCATGCAAAATCCTCCATGTATCCAAGCTAGTCATTCACCACTCTCTCTCCCCTCTCTTCTTCTACTCTCGGCCGAGGATCACCAAAACACACACACATCACAACAAACTCTCTCTAATTCTCTCAAGACTCATCCATTTTCTTCATCCAAAATTCTCAAAACTTTTGCTTGTGTTTCAAGAGGTTTTCACAAAATAATCATCATTCTTGGTAAGTCTTTACACCTCCAAGTTTTATCATTCCATTCTCTTGATGGATCACTCTTTTAAGCAAAGTTTTGGTGATTTTGCTTCCTAGAACTTCTTAAGTTCGAAATCAACTCTAGGAGGCTTGTTAGGACCAAGAATCTTCTTCACATCTTCTTCAAAACCGAAGAACCTAAACAAAGGTGAGTTCATACCCTCTATTTTCGGTTTTCATATGATTTATGGGGGAGAATACAAGTAAAATGTGAAGATCTATGTGTATTTGTATGTTATGTGTGATTTCTTGTGTTTTTGTGGTAAATGTGTACTAAAAATGAAAGATATTTCGAGATCTATAGTTCAAGAAGGAAAAATATGTGATCTAGGTCATACTTCACTTAACATGTCAAGATAAATTACTATACAAGCTTTAAAATAACACACTACAACATAAAAATTTGTTATTGGACTATTTTTGAAAAATAAACAAAAGATGGGGAAAAGATGTCATTCACGGTTTCTACAAGGATCAAAAGGTCAAAACAGCCAAAATAAGAGTTTTTATAAATATTAGGCTTTTTAAAGGACTAAAAATGTAAATTTTAGCCTAATGGGCTAAAATTTGGGCTTTTCGGCTATTTAGGCCCAAAAAATGCAAAAAATCGAATTTAAGGGGCTGAAATGGAAAGTTTTCTCAAAACAGGGGCTATAAACGTAAATAAACCTATTTCAGGGGTTAAAATGGCCTTATTTATAAAAAGGGACTAAAAATGCAAAAGATTTTGGATTTTGGGTAAAAAGTGTAAAAATTGCGAAAAGTGTGGATTTAAATGCAAATCTTTTAACTAAGGGGCTGAAACTGTCCAAAATAAAACTTTAGGCTTAAAACATTATTTAATTAAGTGTTTAGGCCAAAAATGTCAAGAAAAAGAGTTCAAGGACCTAATATGTCATTTTTCATAAAAAGGGCTAAAAAGCGCCAACTTTACCAAAATAAGGGCTGAATAGGTCAAACTAATATTTTTGGTCAATTATGTTAATAATAAAATAATTGGGTCGAAATATACAAAACTTTATAACTTATGGGTTTTAAATAGAAAAATAACTATTTTTATAAATCTATGAATCGTTATAAAACAAATTCGTGATTATTACGACATATCGATTAAACAACTTCGCAACAAAATACTATACAAAACAAGTAAACATTCTAATGATTGGGCTTGAGAGATTCTAATCATGCTTATTGGGCCTTCGTGACCCATTAACATGACTTTTGGGCCCAACATAAATAATACATGTTATTGGGCCTCCTGTGACACAATTACATGCTTAAGGGACCCTCAATGGTTTTTACATGCTATTGGGCCTCAGTGGCCCATTAGCATTACTAGTAAATTATATGCGAAATGGGCCAACGCGCCTTTCGTATACTCGACAGCCTTAAATAACATACGAAATTAGTAGGGCCTAGTAGTCCTCTTCTCCTCGTCTGTTAGGCTTACCTTCTCTTCAAGTAAACTAAAATCAGGTCATTAATCAAGGTTAATCAAATTCATGTGGATTAAGTGAGTAATAACGGGTGACACCAATAAGTGTTGGTCGTAGTCTGTAGTTGTAATCAAAGTCTCCTGGAGGGAGAGCGAGAGTTTGTGTATAGATCTATACGGGGGTGACTCCCCCACACCTAAGCTGTTCGCTACAGTTAGACTCGGCCAATCTAGGGTGACAAAATCTTAAGATCAATTTCGGTGTTCATTAGAATGCCAAGACAGACGAACTAGTCATTATCATGCATGGTTATAACGACTCACATAGAAATCTGATATCATTTAAGAAATCAAGGGAAATCATATTCATTCGATGTGACGATACAATAATACAAAACAATCATAACTTGTTATCAGAAAACATCGGGTTTTCCGGGGAAACCAAATCTTACTCATTTGTACTTTCAAAAACTCTAATGCAAAACTTCTCATTTGTACACGTTTTGAAATCATTCACGCATATACTTACAGGCTCATCACAACATTTTCATGAAAAGTCTTATTACAGAAAATATCGGATTTTCTGGGTTTTACGAACGACATAAACTATTTTACATCAAACACACTTATGAACTCACCAACATTATATATGTTGACCGTTTTAAAAATAACTTGTATTCTCAGGTAATCGTTAGAACGAGGACGCATCCAGTGTGTTGAAAGTTTCTTTTGTAGTAGCTAATCACCAAACACTTTATATTTTGGGATCATGTAATGTAAACCATGTACTTGATGTAAACAATGCCGGTTGTACTATGTAATGTTTGGTGATGAATGTGTTATGTTTCATGTATATTCATTGTGATGATATTTCAATTTAAGTCACGCGAACCCTCGGACGTTTCCGCCGTCTGGTTCGGGGGTGTGACACTGTGGGTCACTTGGCCTTTAGCACATAGCAAGACCGCCTCAACCCAACCACACATATAAACTTTGTCGACACATACATAATGAATAAGCATACATATAACCGGTCAATGAACATAATTAGGGATATGCAATGCACTTAGTTGTTACTCTGCCCAAATATCTTGTTTTCAAATAACCATAATTAGGGTGTATATATATATATATATATATATATATATATATATATATATATATATATATATATATATATATATATATATATGACTACTTATATATACAAAATAATTCTGAGATCAAAGATTATAATTATCAAATATAAGATAAAAGATTTATATTGTAATAATTATAGGAAATCCATATGAAGCATTAAGATAAAAGATAAAAGATAAAAACTTAAGGTCAATGTGTTAGTGAGCTGTTAATTCATCTAAAAGCCTTGATTAAATTCAGCATTCCCCAGATACCTATAATCGTTAATCTTGCGAGAGTTAGAAAAATATGTATAGATCTATACGGGGATTGATAACCTCACATGTGATTGCTAGCTATAATCCATGCATGATAACTTTCTTATTATTCACTCTTCGACGTCCGATGAAACGTCGTGGCGGGGCAAAATTATTAGTCAAACAACGTTGATTATGGGGGCTCATGGTAATACATTAGATCACCTTAGACTTCAGACTACCATTAGGGACGCCTTGGAATGGTAGATAAAATACGTTAGGACTAGATAAATATCATAAAAGATAGTAAGATAGGATCGTTAGATATCATAGAAGTTGATAAGATAGGATCGTTAGATATCCTAGAAGTTGATAAGATAGGATCGTTAGATATCGTACAAAGATAGTAAGTTAGGAATATAGAGTTGTCTTGTTGAGTATATTGGTGGTGAATAACAGTTCCATGGGGGTTGAATGATTTTCTTCAGTTACAGGTCCAGTCATCTTCGATTTTTATTATGTGTTTCAACTGATAGAAGAGGTTTGATTTAGGGTTGGGGTGTGCAATTGATTTCTGGTTTTCAATGAGGAATTTCGATAGAATCAAAATAGGTCCTAGTTTGAACCTAACTCTAATACCATGTAGAAACAAGGAATTCAGTGAATTTGTGTATATCATTTATTCTATACGAACACAACAATATATAAATGGAGGCTAACTAAATATAAAGAAAGACAATATATGCATCCTCAAATAGATGATACTAACTGATCCTAATTCATTAGCTTGTATTTAGAGTGATACATTTTCACTTAAAAATATATTTTTAGCTAGCTATCTATATCATTTCAAAGCATTTTCTCCGACAATTAGATAGGTGAGTGTTAACAGATAAACTTTTAATTTTTTTTACTAGGAGAATCGGATTTACAATAATTAATCAGCAACAATAACAAATTATATTTTATTTACTTTGGTTCCGAAATCCAAAATGTTTCTCCGTGTTCCAAAAAAGGGTTATTTTGCAAAATGAGAATAGTTAAAATTAGGATGTCATGCAGCGTCAAAATTTACATCTTACGATAATTACATCTATCTCTACCCTTACTAATAAAACAATAGTTCTTATAAGGAGCTTACAAGTGTCGCTTCTTTTGTCCTCCACGTGTCAACATTTTAGGCTTTTCCTATGAATTTAAATTTTTAATTAACAAAAAAAAAAAACGATCGTGGAAATACCAAAATTATCGTGGTCAAAGGAAGTGAGAATATTGAATTCCCTGCTTCAAAATCCGAATTTCTTCTGCTAATCTCCTTAAATTTCTCCAATTTAATTGTTTCTTCTATTGATCTCCTCAAATCTCGCGAGTTCAATTATTCATACTCAATATCCATCCCAATTACTTGAAATCCCTAATTATCGTGCTCTTTTCTCCTTATTTCTTTTCTCTCTTGGTTCGACTGGTTTCGGCTAGAGCAAGGGTGGTAAAAGAATGATTTTAAAGTGGCAAGTGGTTTGTGGTGTTGGCGGTGGTGATATCACATGTGAGAAAGTGAGGTATACGGATGTTTTCAGATAGAGGAGGTAACAGGTGGAATGTGATGGTGCTTGATGGTTGGTAATGGTAGTAGGTTAAGGGTTGCGATCAGTGGTGGTAATGGGTGTTGTGGTGGTGATTTTGTAGTGTTTAGTGCTTCAAATCGTGGTAAAGGGGTCCTGGCGTTTCTTCTTCATCTCTAGGATTTTTTTATGCAAATAAACAAAATGGTCGGCTCAGATACAGTTTGTCTTGGTTTTCTAACAAGGTGAGTTTGTATTCTTCTATGATTTTTCTTAGTCTTTTCAATTTCTAACCCTATTTTCTCTCCATCCTTACTAAGATCTCTCAATGCCTCTCATTATTAGCACCCCTGCCTTAATCTCTCTCTCTCTCTCTCTCTCTCTCATGTGTGTCATAGTTCGACGCCTGTTAGCTAATGTTGAAGGCAGATTAGTCATGTTACTTAAATTCAAATGGATCATTTTTAATCACGCTTACAGTCTCTATTGTCGATTTCTTTGCTAGTTCATATGATTATCTTTTAATATTTAGGGCTTTCAGTATGATATTCTTAATATACATACTTTGGAAAAGGTTAAGACTTATTTCTAGTATGACAATTGTATAGTATAGCAATTGTATAAACAATTCTAGTATAGCAATTGTATAAACACAGACAAATATATCAAAATATCTCTTTGATTGATTTGGAAATATAACTCAAAACCAAACTTGTTTACACTGTGTTTGTGTTGTACTGCATATTTCATAACTCGATATATGCTATATATATATGCTAGAGTAAGCTTTATAATATAAAATAGAAAAAGATACCCAACATCTTGATGGTATTCCTTTTGCTTTTCCTGGAAATATGGTGAGTGGAAGACAATGAGGGAATTAAGGAATTGAGATTCCAACAATCACCCCCGAATCTCTAAGTCCTTCTAGAGATTCCCGATCACCGCCAATCTTTAAGTCCTTCTAAAGATGTCTTCAATCCCGATCAAGTCCCGCATTGTCTTGAACTTGGTTCGAGCCAATGGTTTTGTGAGAATGTCTGCCTTTTGTTCTTCACCTGGAATGTACTTCACCTCCACTTGTTCCTTTTCAACACACTTACGAATGAAGTGAAACCTCGTGTGAATGTGTTTGCTTCTTCCGTGAAAAACAGGATTCTTCATGAGTTCGATAGCTGACTTGTTATCAACTCTTAGGACCACCTTCTCTTGTGCTTTGTTCATGATTTCGCCTAGCAAATCTTGAAGCCATATTGCTTGACATGCAGCCGCAGTTAAAACCATGAACTCCGCCTCGCAAGATGATAAAGCAACAGTATCTTGCTTTTGAGAACACCATGTTATTGGAGACAACCCATAGTAGAAAATATGACCAGTTGTGCTTCTTCCGTCATCTGGATCAACATTATGACTACTATCACTGTAACCAATTATTCGATTTTGTCCCATCCTCTCGTACTTGATTCCGTATCCCGTTGTTCCTCGTAAATACCTTAGGATGTGTTTGATTGCAACACCATGTGATTCTCTTGGATCTTGCATGTATCGACTAACAACTCCAACCGCATATGCCATATCGGGTCTTGTCTGCAAGAGATATCTAAGGCATCCTACCAACTTTCGGTATTGTGTTGGGTCGATTTCGGGTTCATCTTTGGCCTTCGACATTTTGGTTCCTGGATCCATGGGAATGTGGGTAGGATTGCAATCATGTAAACCGGCTTCCTTCAGAATGCGTTGTGCATACGCTTCTTGGTTTATTGTAATCCCCGATTCATCCTGTTTGACTTCAATGCCCAGGTAGTAAGTTAATCTTCCAAGATCAGACATCTCGAAGTTCTTGGACATTTCAAATTTGAACCTTTTGATCATGCTCAAATTTGTACCTGTGACAAACAAATCATCAACATAGATTGCTAAAATTAGCAAGTTGGATCCTTCGTTCTTCCGGTACACCGATGGTTCTTTCATGCACTTGTGAAATTTCATTCCTTTCAAAATCCCATCAAGTTTTGTATTCCATGCTCTCGGTGCTTGTCTAAGACCATATAGTGCTTTTGAAAGACGGTACACCTTGTGCTCATCGCCTTTCCTTATGTAGCCTTCCGGTTGATACACATAGACGGTTTCTCTCAACTCTCCATGCAAGAAAGCCGTCTTGACATCCAAGTGGTGAAGCTCCCATCCATTGGTAGCGGCTAAGGCAATGAGAAACCGTATGGTTTTGATGCGAGCTACCGGAGCAAATACTTCTTGAAAGTCAATACCAGGTTGTTGTACGTACCCTTTAGCAACCAACATCGCCTTGTGTTTGTTTATGGTGCCATCTGCATTTTTCTTCAGCTTGAACACCCATTTGAGTCCAATGGGCTTCACCCCCATAGGTTTGTTTACGAGAGACCAAGTATTGTTCTTGTTAATCGAATTGATTTCTGTATTCATGGCTTTGACCCACTCTGGTTCTTTCTTCGCCTCTTCAACCGATACCGGCTCGTCATTGGTTGCTAGGAGAAGTTCTTCAATTTCATCAACATAAAGTACATAATCTCGTAATCGAATTGGAAGCACCTTTTGTCTTGTGGGCCTTTGGTTTTGAACATTGTTCAAGTTGTTGTTGATCGGACTTGGTTGCTCATTTTCTTGTACCTCCACTCCGTCTTCAATCTCGTGATCCGATTCGTTTGGTTCGTTGTTTACATCGTTTCCTTGGTTGTTGTTTGCCTCATCTTCCGGTAAATCCCATGGTACTATGAATGATCCTGGTTCTTCATTGTCAGGTGTAGCTTCGTTAACCCAATTCCATCCTTTGGTTTCATTAAAAATAACGTCTCGACTTACGATTATTTTTTGTGTAACCGGGTTAAATAACCGATAAGCTTTTGTACCCGGTTCAGAACCAAGATGAACCAATGGTCTTGATCTTGCATCCAATTTTTTCACGTTTACCGGTTCAACTTTTGCATACGCTAAACACCCAAAGATGCGTACGTTCTCCAAATTAGGTTTTCTTTTATACAACTTCTCGTACGGAGTTGTATCACCAAGTACTCTTGTGTAAACACGGTTGATCAGGTTTGTGGAATGTTTTACCGCTTCTCCCCATAGATAGTTTGGAACATGCATCGCCTTCATGATACTTCGTGTCATGTCCATAAGTGTTCTGTTTCTTCGTTCCACAATACCGTTTTGTTGTGGTGAATATGGGGCGGTAAGATGGCGTTTGATTCCATTCATATCACAAAAGGAATTAAACTCGAGCGAAGTAAACTCACCTCCTCTATCACTTCGAAACACCTTTAAAGACTTTCCGAGCTCATTCTCCGCCAAAGCTTTAAATTTTTTGAAGTGTAAAAACGCCTCATTTTTCTCTTTTAAGAGAAAAATCCACATATACCGTGAAAAATCGTCAATTAGTGTGAAAATGTACCGATTTTGACCCTTCGTTGACGGTGTTATCGAACCACATAAATCACCGTGAACTAGCTCCAATGGCCGTGTTGCTTTGTACGTCGTCATTAATGGAAATGACTTTCTTGTTTGCTTGCCCACCAAACAAGATTCACACAATTGATTTTCACTGTCAAAATGGGGTAACCCTTTGACTAGACCTTTCTTGGACATCTTTTTCATTGACTCGAAATTGATGTGTCCAAGTCTTGCATGCCAGCGCCACGTGTCTTCACTCAGTCTTGTATGAAGGCAAATAGGTACTCCAATGGGCAACTGTATTTTATAAAGGCGGTTTGGAGTTCTTTGTACCTTCATTAACAAGCAGTTGTCGCCATCATGCATTGTCAAATAGTTGTCTTTCATCCGAATATCGCACCCGGCTTCGGTTGCTTGTCCGAGACTGAAAATATTATTTTTCAAATCCGGAATGAAATAAATCTCCGTTATCAATCGTTGTTGTCCCGATTTTCCTTGGAAAACAATTGAGCCTTTCCCTTTTATTTCGACACACGAATTATCACCGAATTTGACCTTTCCGGTTATTCCTTCGTCGAGTTCGGAGAAAAATGAATGATTTCCCGTCATGTGATTACTCGCCCCGTTGTCCAAATACCACACATCGTTTTCTTGTGAGTTGTATCGAGACGGTATCATTTTCTCTTCGTTCAAAAACACGGTCTCGTGTAAAAATACTGTTTCACCGGCATCGTCGTGTTCAGTAAAATTACTTTCTTGGAATTTTTGGGTTCTGTCCGGACATTTGGATGCGTAATGGCCCGACTTATCACATCTGTAGCATATAATCTTCGACAGATCTTGGGGAAGAGGACCGAAACATGCCACTGAAAGACTCTACTGAGATAAGGGCATTTCTTTGAGAAAGTATAGGATTCATTATTGTAAAGGTCGATGGGGAAAATAAGACTCCCCACCATAAAAATATTAGTGAAAATATACTACAAAGAAATAAAAAATCTTGCGATCCTTGTTTACCAACCACACATTGTCTAACCAAATCAAATTCTCTCTCGATACGTTCGAAATCAATGGGCGCAGGCAGCGGATATCACCGCATTTCTCACTGCCCCGAAATGACCTGGACCAATAGGGAAATCCCTGGAAATTAAGAATAGATGGACTGTCTATAGGACCCGTTTTATTAACAGGATTTATCACTTAATCTTTTGATAAAATTGCTATGCTTAGTATGTGACTCGTTGGGTGTAGGCCCGGGATACTCCTTTGTTCCATAGCCCTGGGGCTATTTACAACTATCCAATTAATAATTTTCTTCCATTTATTCCTATTCCAAGTCAAGGATTAAAGAATCCCTTAATCCAAATCGACTTTATTGAGATAGGCCAGGTCCCCCCTCCGAGAACTGTATATTCTATTTACTTTGTTCGTTGGATTCTTAGGAATTCCTTTCAATCAAGACGTTGATATATTATCCGGAATAAGGGAGAAACTCCATGAAAGAAAAATTAATGATTCATTTAGGCACCTACTGACACTAAAGCCGTTCCACTCGTGCTTCTCTAACGAGAATCACTTCGTTCCACTCTCCCAACAGGTAATTGAGGCGAGTAGGGCTTTAGCAGCTTTTTAGATGTTATAGATATATGGCGAAGGCATAGTCTTCTTTTTTCTCTCAAATAAAAGCCTCATTGGCGCCAAGCGTGAGGGAATGCTAGACGTTTGGTAATTTCTCCTCCGACCAAGATAAAAGATCTTATTTTAAATCATTGGGTTTAGACAACGGATATGTTTATCATAAAGAGATTCGTCGTTCCTGACCATGACTCTTGCTTTCCAATTGGCTGTTTTTGCATTAATTGCTACTTCATCATGGTATTTCGTAACTAATTGATTGAGTAGCAGCTCATATAGAAAAGGATCCCATGATCCTGGACCGATCTTTTTGAAAATTGTATCTAGAATGACTGGAAAAGTGGAAACAAGGCCAGATTGGTCAAGTAATGGCTCTAGCTTCATTCTCGCTTTGGGATATTTCATTACGTTCATGCATAACTTCCATACCAAGGTTAGCACGGTTAAAAGTTATGAATCTACTGACAAGTCCAACCCCAATATCTTGATTTCTAGTAGCAATACATCGCGAACCTATATATATATATCATCTGCTAATACACGCTGTGATGTTCATAAATGATTCAGAATATTCCAAAGATTTCGTGGATTGGATCCAAAACAATTCTTGAATGGGGGAATAATCCACATCACTTCTGCTTCTATTGTAACAAAAGATTCGGATTCTCTCGCTGAGACATAGTTCTATCTGGATAGATTTCTCGAGATATTTTCTTACGAAGTTTTGTTATAGAGGACTGGGTTGGGCCAACCTATGGTGTACCGGTTGTTATGCCAATAGCAGCGCCGAGCGCAGCAGCTACAAAATGGGAGTTCGGGTTTCGGTTTGAGTCCGAATTAGAATTGGGCCGGTTATTGGGCTTATTATTGTTTTGGGCCGAATTGGGTCTATTTCCTTTTGGGCCTGACCCACTGGATCCTACTGACCCGGATCCACCACCCGACCCGCTTGACCCATTTCGATTAAAGCCTCCCGACTCGGTGCCATTAGAACCCTTCCCCCGTTTTCCCCAATTCGTCTTCCCCGACGATCCAGAACCTCCACCGCCATCATTTCTCCATCCACCACCACCACTTGTTCTAGCCATCAACACCCTTTGTTGCCCGTCTCCGCCTTCATCTGCTTTGATTCTTTCTTCATACACTTTCAGACGCCCTACGACGTCATCGAAGGATACTGTCTTCAAGTCAAGCACTTGCTCGAGGGAGGCAACGATTTGAGTGAACCGATGAGGTACCACCGTCAAGAGTTTCTTCACGAGTTTCGTTTCTCCGATGGGTTCTCCCAGTGACGCTGACGTCGAGGCGATTCCAGCGAGCTTTCCGGCGAAAGCGTCTATCGTCTCTGTCTCCTGCATCTTCAGTCGGTCTAGATCGGCGGTGAGAGTTTGAAGTCGAGCCTCTTTTACTCTGTCGGCTCCAACATGTCGAGCCCTAATCGACTCCCAGAGGACCTTCGCTTCATCGACGTCCCCTATCTGCATTATCAAGCTCTCAGGGATTGCTTGATACAGCAATCCCATGGCAAGGTAATTCTTTTCATCATTCTTCTCTTCTCCTGGATCGATTATGGTCCAGGCTTTATGAATTCGAAGTACAACTTTCATACGCAGGGACCATACGGTGTAATTTGTGGAATTCAACATCGGGCAAGCCACTGTGGTTGATCCTATCTCTTTGAGTTTCACCGGAGCCGGACCAGCATCACCACCATCTCCTTCTTTGTCTGACATCTTTACTGGTGTCCTTCTTGATCACCAGGTAATTCAAAGCTTTCACAGCTCCCCTTGACTGATTTCGAAAGCTCTGATACCAATTCTAGTATGACAATTGTATAGTATAGCAATCGTATAAACAATTCTAGTATAGCAATTGTATAAACACAGACAAATATATCAAAATATCTCTTTGATTGATTTGGAAATATAACTCAAAACCAAACTTGTTTACACTGTGTTTGTGTTGTACTGCATATTTCATAACTCGATATATGCTATATATATATATATATATATATATATATATATATATATATATATATATATATATATATATATATATATATATATATATGCTAGAGTAAGCTTTATAATATAAAATAGAAAAAGATATCCAACATCTTGATGGTATTCCTTTTGCTTTTCCTGGAAATATGGTGAGTGGAAGACAAGGAGGGAATTAAGGAATTGAGATTCCAACATTATTTACATTCCACAATCTATATTTCTTTCTACAAGTTATTGATCAACCAGAAATTTAATGTTGCTCTATTAACAATGCTAATCATAATTTTCACAAGAAGGGTGTCGATATTAGATGGAAGGAGTTGGGTAGTGAAGAAAGTATATCAATATTATTGTTGGTTGCTCTAATTGTATAGTAATGTGATTGGATGTCCCTTATGTAGCTAATTTTGAACTGATGTTACTGTATATGATTACTGTTGAACTTATGTATAAAGTTTGAGATTTATATATGTGTGTTTTTAATTTTTTCAAATTAGGTGTAAACATCATTACTAGGATGAAACATTCATTACCAATCTGAAAAATTAGATAAGCAAACATCATTACCAAGGTGAAGCATTCATTAACAAGGTGAGATTTTGCTTTTTTAGCAGTTGAATGTTTGTGAAATACATAAAAAAAAGCTTAATTTTTGCACACCAAACGAAATTATGTGGAAGGGTTGAATCAATTTTTTGAAGATATAGATTCACCTGTTGATCAAAGCTTTTTTTAAGAATACATCCAAATGGCAGATTTGGAATCAGATAAGCAAACAACATACTTTAATACAGTCTCTTGTCAACATGTATAATTTAAAACCCATTTGTAAGTACATTCCTATAACAAATACAATTTAAAGTATGTTATTTTATGTGTAGCTTCATGGAGAAGTGGCGAGACTAAAAGAAGGAGAAGATGAAACGTCATCAAAGAGAAAAAAGAAGATTTAGATGAATTGTCATGGATGTCAAGATTAGTAATTCTCCCTGATTTTGTGGAATGATGAAGGGAATGTTGGAATTTATAAAATAATTTGTATGCAAGAAAGCTAAAGTTTTGTGAACAAATATGGGTTTCAGATGTTATCTAAATAAATTGGACGTGCATGGAGATGTTGCCAAAAGGCTATTGTTGATAAAATATTTGAAAGACAAATTACAATATGGGATATATTCTTCACTTCAAGCCTACGATTCGGCTTCTTATATAAGCTTAAAAAATCCTAACTACTTGGTAAAAGTCATGGATAGTTGCAACCAAATTTATTATTCTACCAAATGTATGGCTTATTTTCAAACATAGGGAAAACTAAAGTCACGCCTACCATGAAACAAGGAAGATGTTTCTGACTTTGTGTGTGGTCAGGTTTATATCACATTCTCCCCCTTAAACCGGACCAAGTTCAATATCTGTCACACCGATCATATTTCGCATTTCGCAGTGCTTCACTTGTATCAAGGCCTTTGTAAAGATGTCTGCTCGCTGATCCTTTGAGTCGACATGTTCCACTACAACTTTCCCTTCCTCGACACATTCTCTTATGAAGTGATAGCGAATGTCAATGTGTTTGCTTCTACCATGAAACACGGGATTCTTCATCAACTCAATTGCTGACTTGTTGTCAACATACAACGTGATAGGGATAACATGATCACATGTAAGCTCCTTCACGAGATTACCAAGCCAAATGGCTTGACATGCCGCTGCCGTGGCTGCCATGAACTCGGCTTCGCATGTTGACAAAGCAACGGTCCTTTGTTTTTTAGATTGCCATGTCACCGCATTTCTTCCTAGGTAGAAAATCATCCCGCTTGTGCTTTTTCCACTAACTTTGTCACCACCATGATCACTATCGCTAAACCCAACCAAGTCTTCAACTTCACGACCCTTTCCATAGTTGAGTCCGTAATCAATGGTTCCTTTGACATATCGTAAAATGTGTTTTACTACTTGGAAATGCAAAGTGGTGGGTTGCTCCATGAAACGACTTGCAATTTCAACCGCGTACGACAAATCTGGTCGAGTATGCGTCAAGTACCTCAAACATCCCACTACTCGTCTATATTCGGTCGGGTCAATTTTTTCACCGTCTTCGTCTTTCTTGACTTTCAACTTTGGTTCCATCGGTGAACTTGCAGGGTTGCAATCTAGTAACCCAAATTGATCCAAAATCTTCTTTGCGTAATCCGTTTGTCGTAAAGAAATTCCCCACTTCTTTTGTGCCACTTCTATTCCAAGGTAGTAAGAAAGTAAACCCAAGTCACTCATTTCGAATTCTTTTTTCATTTGGTCCTTGAATTCGATAATGTCTTCGTTGTTTGATCCGGTAACGATCAAATCGTCAACATAGACACCAACTAAAAGAGTTTTTTCTTTTGAGTTCCTTTTGTACACCGCCGTGTCTTGTGAACATTTCGAAAAACCAAGTCCTTTTAGGCTTTTATCCAAGCGAATGTTCCATGCTCGAGGGGCTTGTCGTAAACCATAAAGAGCTTTTGAGAGTTTTAGCACCTTGTGACTATGTACTTTGTCAACGAATCCTTCCGGTTGACTTACATAGACCTCCTCTTCAAGATCACCATTAAGGAAAGTCGACTTGACATCTAAATGGTGGACAACCCACCCATGTTGAGCTGCTAAGGCAAGAAAGAGTCTTATCGTGTCAAGTCGTGCTACCGGTGCAAAAACTTCATCAAAATCAATTCCTTGCTTTTGTACCTAACCTTTTGCGACAAGTCGAGCTTTGTGTTTTACCACATTTCCAAGATTGTCTTTTTTCACTTTAAAGACCCACTTTAATCCTATCACTTTCTGACCCGGTGGCAAGTCGGTGAGTTGCCACGCCTTGTTTTTAACGATCGCATCCAACTCTGTTTGCATGGCCTCCCGCCATGGTTTATAGGTAACCGCCTCTTCAAAATTCAAGGGTTGATCCGCTGCAATCATTAACAATTCTCCGGGTTCTAGGATCACATTTTCGGAATCATTATAGATATCGGCAAGCAAACGGAGTCCTTTTGGCCCAACCCAGTTTGGAGGGCTATCCGTGTCGGTCAAAGTTGGAGAAATCGGGGCTGTAGTAGGAGAACTTGGGGCTGTTACGGGCTGGACAGGTTCGATATGGGGGTTGTCCGGATTTTCCAGATCGACTTCGGGGATGTCCGGATTCATCGGGTTGACTTCGTCACCGTCCAACTCGATTATTGTGAATGTTTTAGCAGTCGTCTCTTCCTCTTCCTTGTTTTTGTACCAATTCCATCCTTCGTTTTCGTCAAAAACAACGTCACGACTAACCCGCAATTTCCGACTCTCCGGATCAAATAATCGACACCCTTTAGTTCCATCTTCTACTCCAAAATACACCATCTTTTTGCTTCGGTCTTCAAGTTTCTTCAAATGACCTCCTACACTTTTGGCAAAGACAACACAACCAAAAACCTTCAAATGTTCAAGGTTTGGTTTTTTGTCAAACCATGCTTCATATTGTCACACCCCGATCCTTGTCGGAATCGATCGAGGCGTGATTTATTGTTCAAAGTCTCATGACAACTATGTTATAATATGATTAGATTCAATTAAGTACTAAGTATGCAAACAAGATCCACAACATACAAATACAAATCCAAATATGAACAACATTTATTACATCAAATTTAAATAGTCTTGTGGATTTCTAAGGCACAACCTATTTTTCATCAACTTCATTCTTCAAATCTGCATCATGGGTAAAAACAGGTCAACTACGAGAGTTGGTGAGTAATCTAATTTTAGTAGAGAAAATTGTGAAGTTGAAACCTTTATAATTGGAAATTTGTTTTTTTTTTAAGTCGACAAACAATTGTATTTGAGATAACGGTTTATAAATCAAAAATTGATTAACAAATGATAACAACAACAATAAGTCCTCACCCTATATATACATATGTATATATATATAAATATATATAGGATGGAGCATCTAATCATCATACACACTCAACCACGTGCGATCAATCACCTTAGCGTCCCAAGGCGGGGTGGTCAACCCAATAGCGCTATTATTGTCCATAACGTACCTCAAGAATACGGGCATAGTCATGGAGATTAGACTAAAAATGATAATGCACTACAAGTACATGTAGCGTAAACAAACAATAGTTATACAATTAATGACTCACGTATAAATGTCCCAACAATGTCTCAATTGTGATAAAACAATAAAATGAAGTTGGAACATATTAGAACCACATGATACACCCCAAAAGTATTGAAAATTAAAAAATATGGGGTAGATTACTCACATTAGTCCCAAAAGGAAATGCGTGTGTCGTACGATAGACGATTCGGGTCAAAATGGCGTAGAACCTAATATAATTAATAGTTTTGGTTTAGGAACTGCTAAACGAGAATGGAGTATTAATACAAATAATTAGACACATATTCTTATATTAGATGAATTAACAATAATTCATTTTGATTATAATATTAAGGTATTTATTTGTTAAATGAATTTTAAATTGAATTACTTACTTTGCATAATTAATTTATATTTTCAATTTAGGCCAGATTTTAATAATTTCTTATTAAAATAATAACTTGCCCAATTATAATTATTTACAGATTTTAACAATTATTTATATGAAATAATCATTAAAATGCATTTTTACATGCTTAAATACTTAGGAAAATAGTTTTAAATAGTAAACAGTATTGAAAAATTATGAAATTATTAGGAAATCATTACTTCATACAATATGAATTACTGTAAAATTTGTATATTTTTCTGAACTGTTTTAGTATTTATTTAATATTTTAATGATTAAACAACACAAAATTCGGGAAAAATAGTAAATGATTCTCAAAAAATCTGTAAAATTAACCATAGTTTTATAACATGATTTAGAGCTCAGTGTATAAGTTTCAGATATTTGTGACTATGGGAAGTATTTTTTATATATTTCATTATTAATTAATCAATAAAATCATAAATAATAGTAAAAAGTAATATAAATGCATTAAACTTCATATATCATGTTTAATCAGTATACAGGTCATCCCAGAATTTTCTCAGAATTTATTGAATGCAAAAAGTATTTTATGTGAATTATTGCCCTACTTTATTGCAATAATTATAGTAATTCAATAAAAATAAATTATTTTCTGAAAATTTCCAGAACTTCTTATTTTATTGATGGGATTCTGAGAAAAATCAGGTTTATGCATAAAATGAGTTTTAGATATTTTGGTGGATTTAATTTGTTTCTTGTATGAATATGAAACTTTTAACAACATACCTTGATGAATGCTTCAAGAGGGATGAAGATTTGAGTATAATAGATTGTTCTTGGGTGGAATATGAGTATTCTTGGAGGAAATTTCGAGATTGAGAGTGAGAGAAAGAATAGAGAAGGTTTAAGTGGTGAAGAGAATAATGTGTTGGGAGAAAAAGGAAAGGAAAGTGGATGGGAGGTGTGAGTGGGAGACCATGGGAATAATCTTTTTGCTTTTGGTGGTCTTCATAATTTCCCACTAACACAAGCATCTTTTACATAATTAATATAAGAGTTTTATAAAATTTAATGTAAAGTTTATAAAAATAGAGTTTTATAAAATTTAATGTAAAGTTTATAAAAATGGAGTTTTATAAAAGATGAGTTATTATTTGATTATAACAATCTACTTTGATTTGAAGTTTAATTATAGCATTCAAGTTTGATTCTTTTAAATTTAATTAGAGCATTATACTTTGATTTGATTTTAATATGGTATCATAATTTAATTTGATTATAGTTATAACGTTGTACTATACTATGTTGCTATTAACGTCAATTTATATCGTAGTGTATGAGTTTCGATCCTATTAGCGTCAAGTAATCTTGAGTAGGGTTTGAATGAGATTGCGAGAGGTTTCGTTTGTGATCTTTTTGAGTGTCCGGCTTCGCAACGCAAGGTCCATAGACCCCGTTAAGCCATGATTTAGTGTCCTACACAATCCCGATGATTGTGCAATAGTGTTTTATCGCTTTGGTTCATTGTTTAGCACTGTTAAGGCTAAGGAAAATCAAACACATGAACTTTCCAAATGATGTTTTCTCATTAAAATAGCGAATTATACAGTGATTACATAATGTAAACCCTATCATACAAGGGTTAATGGAGTTGACCGGTTTGACTAGTTGACTTTGTTTGACTTTGACTTGACCGAAATTTGATGGTTGTCACATCATCCCCCCGTTAGAGGGAATTTCGTCCCGAAATTTGCATTTTGATTGGGACTTCAAGAGTTTGGAAAAAGATGTGGAAAACTTTTCGTAGTACAAGAAATTGATTATGGTGAGGAACAACCCTCCTGATGTCACATGATGACCTTGGAAATTTCTTATTGTAACTTGAACTGAGTCAATTTAAAAGGAGTTTATTGTTTTGGGATGATAGAGAATTCTATGTGTGCTTTTATACTCCCTGTTTTATCATTGGTATTACCACTATGAATATTTTATAACGTAGTTAGCGAGTTCCATCATTACGAATGTTTCAACAAATTTTGACGAAATTTGCATTATAAGTCCTACAAGTTCTTTTATAGTCGATTGACGTAAACTAGTCGTATATCATTAAGATTGCAACGACATTTTGGATGGGTGACCCCGCCTTAAGCCCACAACCAAACAAGGAGCAGGGAATGAGGCGGAATCACACATTCTAAGTCCATAGAATCTTAATGATATATGACCATAATGTTTACACTAGCCCTCATAGATTCCAGGGGCGTAGTATTATTGGGCTAGAAGTAGGAATTGTAGTTCAAAATAAAATAGTTATAAGACTGCTATCTTCAAACTTGGGCTTTGGCCCCTCCCGATTCCTAATCAGAATGGTCCAATACTCCCAATTCTTCAAGCGACCAAGCGGTATCAAGAAATCAAAATCGATTCATCCCCATTTTCCCAATTCGCTGCCTATCTCGCCTACTGTTCGTTTGTCGCTGTCTCGCCAAGTCAGTCGCCTGGTCTCACTCTCGCCAATCGTCATCGCCAAGTGCCCAAGTCCCCATTCTCACTTCACAGAAATCAGGTATGTAATCCCGAGACCCAAATCCTGTTCAGATGTTCTTTCTTTTCTGATTGTAAGATTGTTGATTGTTGGTGTTGGCGTATTGCACTGCTGCTGCTGTTTTCTGTCAATTTGTTGCCTATTTATGCGTTACTACTGTCTTACTGAGTTTCCTTTTAATTTGGCTGTCATTTGCGATTTGGCGATTTGCCAATTTGATTTATAAGTTATGAACTTATAGATTTGGTTATTGATTTGGTTATGCTTAACAGCTTGTCAGCTTCAAACAAAACTGAAAAGTGACAACAAAGATTGATTTGGTTATTGTTAAATGAGTTATTGGTTATTGCTCTAATTTTGAATTTGATTTTGTTTTGATTGGATCAATTGTTCCTTCATTTTGATTTTTCTAGATATAATCATGGGAAAGATGAAAACATTGAAAGAGAAATTGTTGTCTGCTTACTAATATATCATTCATAATCTGTTTTTAAAGACATTAAAGGCTGTCGGGCTGAGTTGTAATTCTTTTTCTATGTGTTTTTGGTGTTTATTTGTAGAAAACAATCTGTTTTTTTTTTAATTTTAATTTCAGTTTATAATATTTTCGCCCCCCCCCCCCCAAGTTAATTGTTCAAGCTCCGCCACTGATAGATTTACTAGTAAAAACCCTGAGTTTTTTTTTTTACATAAATGATAAGACTTATTTGGGTTTTGCCGTGTTCTCAAGATTCATGGTTTATATACTTGAATCGATGCTAGTTTTAGTAATAAAAAGAAATTTTGAATTTAAACGTCGAGGTTAGAAGCTTGTACTGATATTTAAGGGGTTAAAAAATAAAATTTTATTAGTTACCTATAGCGACACACAAGTCATAATTTGCATGTGTGAAGACTTGGAGTACTTTCTAATTGGTTCGTGTGTGAAGACTTGGAGTACTTTCTAACTGGTTCATGTGTGAAGACTTGGAGTACTTTCTAATGAAAAGTGTGCTACTGGGGAAATTTGAAATTGGTACGTAGCTTCAAAGTCAAGAATATGCGGTAGGCATGTGATGTATTAAATGCATGAGGCACATAAGTCATAATTTGCGGCAACATATACGTATATGTGTGTGAATTGAAGAAGAAGGTTACAGTTCAAAGACCATATATATTCATTTCCTCTTTATTTGTTATTAATTACTTCTCCCACTTCACTTATATAAATCATCACATTCTTACCGCAACTTTTAACTTCTCCCTCACAAATGGATCCACCTGCAGATCATCAAAACCCCATAGATGACCTCGATTGGTTTTAGTACTTTGATCATCAAGATCTTTTCAGGTATATATAAACGTCACTCATTACCCCATCTTTCGCACAGAAAAGTGATTTTGTCTATATTGATCAAAACATGGTTTGGATTTGTAGTGATCAAAAAGAGTCTTTCATCGTGTTGGATTTGATTATCTTGAGTTTTTTTTTTTTTTTTTTGGATTTTTGCAGTGGTGACATGCTCGACCATCATGATTACGAGTTACCGGAAAAATTGCATGAAGTGCTCGATCAGAACGTTTCGACAGTACTTAACAAAGATCAAAACATCATTTCTAGAAATGAGTTTCACGATTTGGATCCCCTTAAAGACATAAGCTTATGGGATTGTTGGGAGTATGGTAATTTACCATTGGTTAGTTTCAGTGAAGACTGTAATGTTGGATTAGTGTCTAAGTCCGTAACTATATTTGGTATGTACTTGACCCGAGTGTGCATGGTCCTTTTGGGTTGCCTTCACCAAAGCAACTTGACAAGGTAATTTGATATGAGAGAGAAGATATTATGGTTTATTAATATATTATAAGAATAATATATTAAAGGAGAAATCATATTTATTTAATTAGTATTAGTCATAAATTAATTAGGAATTAATTTGGTGACTAAAAGAGATTAATTAAATTAAAGGGGTATAAACTGTCAAATGTGTGATAGTTGAGTTTTGGGCTGGGAAACCTAATGGACTAAGGGGGAACGAAATTATGATGAGGGATCATCATATTTTCGTCCAAGGGCCTCATTCCAGAAGGTTCCTTGGGCTGCTTGGTGGCTAAGCTATCCATTAGGGTTTAGACTGAAACCCTAGCACCCTACAGTATAAATAGATGCCCTATGCTTCAATTTTAGGCCACTTGATTCCAAGGGAAACCCTAGGGCTGAAATTAGCATCCTTCCCCTCTCTCTCTTAATTGCCTTCTTGCTTCAAGGTGTTTGTGAGCCATTAGAGGCACTACAATTGTGGTGCTTGCTTTCAAGAGTTCAAGAGATCAAGGAAACTAGTTGTTATTGCAATATAACAACAAATGTATGTCTACTACACTTCTATATGATTTTCGAAAATAATAGAAGCATGCCAGGGTTTATTTTGTGTTCATATAGTTGTATGTCTTATAGTGAAAACATAGATCCAATTAGGGTTGTATGCACACATAGGATTGTTTGCATAAAGCCTTACAGTGGTATCAGAGCCTTTGGTTTTTGTTTTCAATTTGATTTGATACATATTATGAATTTGACAAATTAGGGTTTATGGCAAGTAAACCCTAAGGCTTGGTGTTTTTCGAAAATAGGGTTAAGAAACCCTAGTTGGCGATTTTTTGTAGGGTTCTTAAACCCTTTTTGCCTAGCCTCCAAATTTCGAAATTAGGGTTATGAAACCCTAGGGTTTTCGAAAATCCCTTGCCCCCCAAGACAAGATCCCAAAATTTTAGGGATTTGGATAATGCCATCTTTGTGATTATCAACTTAATTGTTTAAACTAGATAATTGAAGATCTTGAATTATCCTTTCCATAAATTTCGAAATCTAGGGGATAAAAAGGATTAGGATAAATTAATTGTTTAATTTTATGATAATCCTTCATGATTTAATAATTTAAATTAATTGTTTAATTTTGATAATTATTAAATCAAAGATTTTTGGTGTTTAAAATTTTAAATTAAATTGTCTAATTTTCGAAAATTTTAAATGCAACAAAGACACTAGTATTTTAAAATGTTTTAAAATACACCCTTATACAATTATGATATTATAAGATTAATTATTATATATATGTATAAGAATAAGCTAGTCTTATCGCTAGTAGGCCTCATTCACGAAGCCAGTCTATAAGGTGGGTATAAGGTTGCTGCCTATAAAATGGCGCTTAATGGATGTACACTCACATCTACCGCTTGCTTGACTGGTGGAGGGTCGTTAGCCGAACGGATAGGATAGGGCACTTAATTCCTCATTATAAGTATAATGGAAATATTAAAGTAACTACATTGTTTTACAAATTCCCACTCTTAGTTACTTTAGGGTAAAATGTGAAAATGATGCTATTCCATGGAATTACACTTTGTACCCCTGTCAAACGTTAGTGGAGTGTGCGTGGTTAACCAACACACTAATTTGGGATTGACATTGGTGACAAAGGGTGGCTCGATGTCTTATCATAGATCAATGGAGCGTGCGTGGCTAACCAGCACATTGATTAGGTGATGAAGACATTGAGTGCACCATGATGATTCGCATGGTTATTCACAAACTTGTTTGCGATCCTCGGCATCCCAGTCGCAAATTTGAAGTGCATATCGAGATTTAAACATGCCATTGAAATGTTCAATGAATCTCAAAAGAAATCTAGGAATTTTCAAATACATTTAAAACTTAACCTCTTTCGTTTTTCATGGTGAAAATTAGTGAATCGTCATTCACTTACCTTCAAATTATTTACTTTTAGATTACGGCATCCCTTTTCTAAGTTGTAAATAATGTTGTTGGATCCTAGCCCTAATTTCTCATGTGGGTGTTTAATTAGGGATTCATTCTAATCAAACTTTGTTCCTTTCTATTTCAGATGTCAAACGCAAACGCAAACAACAACACTTCTGGGTCATTCTCGTTGATGAACCTGTGTCAAAAAGTGACATTTGATGGCTCGAACTTCAACGAGTGGATGAGATACATTCGCATGATAACTCGTTATGAGGACAAAGAATATGTCCTAGACGAGAAGCTTGAAAGGATCAACCCAGAAGAAGCTACTCCTGAAGAGATGGCCGCCTTTGAGGCCCACGAGCGTGATGCAACGAAAGTTCATTGCATCATGTTGGCCACCATGAACCTCGAACTCCAAAAGTCCTATGAGGACATGTATCCATATGAGATGCATCAAGATTTGCTGGACAGGTACCACCAGAGCGCGAGGCAAGAGCGCTATGAGATCATCACCAACATGATCACCGCTAAGATGGGGAGTGGAGAATCCCTAACTGCTCATTTGCAAAGAATGCAAAGATATGTTGATCGTCTTCTCAAACTTAATGTTAAGTTTGATGAGGATTTGGCTATCGACATCATCCTCCACTCCTTGCCTTCCTGCTACAGCCAGTTCAGAATGACCTACCACATGAATAAGGAAGAGGTCACCCTAAGTAAGCTTCAAGGGTTCCTGAGGACAGCTGAGAGCAACCTCAAGGACAAATCTGTTGCATCATCCTCTACTGTAGCTGCTCCTGTGTTGGCAATTGGCCAAGGAAAGGGAAAGAAGAGGAAGGCTCCTTACAAGAGCCACCATAAGGGTAAGACCCAAGATGGTTCTTCTTCTAGTGGGACCAAAGCAGGTTCTGTTAAGCCCTCTTCTGACCCCAAGGAAGCAGAGTGCTTCTATTGCCACCAGAAGGGCCACTGGAAACGAAGCTGCCCTAAATATCTGCAAGATATTAAGGATGGGAAGATAAAACCCACCTTCGCAGGTATGTATTTAATTAAATCTAATAACTCATCATTTGCTACTTCATGGGTTCTTGATACAGGGTGTGGTTACCACATTTGTTCTGATATGCAGGGCCTAAAAAGAAGTAGGGAAGTGGAGCATGGAAGGATAAGCTTGATCATGGGAAACAAGAAGTCTTCACCAGTAACCAAGATCGGAGTTTATTCCTTAGTGTTGAGTAATGGGTTAGGGCTAGATTTAAATAATTGTTGCTATTCGCCAGATATGGCAAGAAACATCATTTCTTTTCATGGTTTGTTTAGACAAGGTTTCAGATATTCATTTGATAATAGTAATGGTTCTATTAATGCTTATTTGAATGGTGTCTTTTATTTCAATGCATTACCTTGTAATGGGATTTATGAATCTGTGTTAGTTATTGATAATTTAGGAAATGATGTTTTGAATATTGATTCGTCCACAAGTTTGGACAAAGCATGCTTGTGGCATTGTCGCCTTGGCCATGTGAACAAGAAACGCATAGCCCAACTCCAAAAGGATGGAGTCTTGGAGTCTTTCGACCTTAGGGACGATGACGTGTGTGAGTCTTGTTTACTTGGGAAGATGACCAAGTCACCCTTTACTGGCACATGTGAAAGGGGTGAGGGTGTATTGGATCTCATACACACAGATGTATGTGGACCCTTTAGATCCACCACAAGGGACGCTTGTCGCTTCTACGTGACTTTTACAGACGATTATAGCAGATATGGATATATCTACTTAATCAAGCAAAAGTCAGAAACTTTTGAAAAGTTCAAAGAGTTCAAGAATGAAGTAGAGAATCAGTTGGGCAGGAAAATCAAGATGCTTCGATCTGATCGAGGGGGAGAGTACCTAAGTCTTGAGTTTCACGACTATCTGAAAGAGTGTGGAATAGTTTCACAATTGACGCCTCCTAGAACGCCACAATTTAATGGTGTGGCTGAGAGACATAATCGAACCTTGTTGGACATGGTTCGCTCTATGATGAGTCGTGCTTCGTTACCAATCTCATTCTGGGGGTATGCCTTGGAGACTGCCGCCCATATCCTTAACTTAGTTCCCACCAAGAAGGTTACCAAAACGCCTCACGAGATGTGGACAGGGAAAGCTCCCTCGTTAGCACATATCAAGGTTTGGGGTTGTGAAGCTTTCGTAAGACGAGAGACTCACGACAAGCTAGAACCTCGTAGTGAGAAGTGTTATTTCATCGGCTATCCACAGAAGTCTTTTGGTTATCTCTTCTATAGACCAAATGACAATGTTGTCTTTGTTGCTAGGAGAGGGGTTTTCAGAGAAAGAGAACTCATAAGCCAAGGAGACAGTGGGAGTCAGATTGACCTTGAAGAGCTTCAAGAGTCAGGAGAAGAAGGAACCTCTGACACTAGCATGCAACCTAAGGAGGAAACTCCTGTTGAACCTATTGACCAGTCCTTACCTCTTAGACGTTCAAGTAGAGTTGTTGTTCCACCCCAGTTTTATGGTTTCCATATTACTACTGACGGGGATACGTTTATTAGTGATAGTACACTAGTAAATCTGGACGAACCTAACAGCTACAAGGAAGCCATGGCAGGCCCAGAGTCTGTTAAATGGAAAGAGGCAATGGATAGCGAGATTCAGTCCATGTATGACAACCAAGTTTGGAATTTGGTTGACAATGTGCCAGGTCGTAAGACGGTCGGGTGCAAGTGGATCTTCAAGAAGAAGACAGACATGGATGGGAAAGTGCACACTTATAAAGCGCGATTGGTCGCGAAGGGCTTTACTCAAACTCCTGGAGTTGACTATGATGAGACCTTCTCACCAGTTGCGAAAATAAAGTCTATTAGGGTAATGCTTGCGATAGCTGCGTTTCATGATTATGAAATTTGGCAGATGGACGTAAAAACCGCTTTCCTAAATGGGAAGTTGGCTGAGGATGTTTACATGAATCAGCCAGAGGGTTTTGTCGATGCAAAGCATCCAAATAGAGTGTGCAAGCTTGAGAAATCCATTTATGGATTAAAGCAAGCGTCCCGCAGATGGAATCTTTGTTTTGACGAGAAGGTCAAAGAGTTTGGCTTTCTGCGAAATGAAGATGAGTCATGTGTATATGTCAAGGCCAGTGGGAGTATAGTGAGCTTCCTCGTATTGTATGTCGATGACATACTACTCATAGGAAACGACATCCCAACATTGCAGGAGGTCAAGTCCTGGCTTGGGAAGTGTTTTGCTATGAAGGACCTCGGAGAGGCTGCATATATTCTGGGAATAAGGATAGTGAGAGACAGAAGTAAGAGACTGATAGGACTCAGTCAGGATACATACTTGGAAAGGGTACTAAAACGTTTTCGTATGGAAAATTCCAAGAAAGGGGAGTTACCAATCCAATGCAATACCAAACTGAGTAAGACTCAGAGCCCGAGTACAGAGGCAGAAATAGCTGATATGAGCCGAGTACCTTACGCTTCCGCAGTTGGCTCAATTATGTACGCTATGACCTGTACTCGCCCTGATGTGGCTTTCGCTTTGAGCATGGTCAGCAGATATCAAGGGAATCCTGGTAGGGCACATTGGATTGATGTCAAGAATATTCTTAAGTACCTACGAAGGACTAAGGAATGGTTTCTAGTCCTGGGTGGGAGTGATGACTTAAGGGTGCGAGGGTATAGTGACGCTAGTTTCCAGACAAATCGGGATAATTACCGATCGCAGTCGGGCTGGGTCTTTACCCTGAATGGAGGAGCAGTGACTTGGAAAAGTTCCAAGCAAGAAACCGTAGCTGATTCAACGTGCGAATCAGAGTACATTGCGGCGAGCGAGGCGTCAAAGGAGGCTATATGGTTGAAGAACTTCATTGAAGACCTTGGAGTTGTGCCATCCATAAAAGAGCCCATGGAAATTTTCTGTGGTAATGAAGGAGCGGTTGCCTTAACCAAGGAACCAAGGGATCATGGCAGATCTCGTCATATCGACAGGAAATACCATTTTATTAGACATCGAGTAGAAGAGGGACTCCTCGTTGTGAAGAGGGTATCGTCAGAAGATAACCCAGCAGATCCCCTCACGAAGGGACTGAGTAGGGTTAAGCATTTGCAGCACGCTAGGAGCGTAGGGCTGAAGGACGATATTAGTTTAGATTAGATAGGTAGGAAACTTGTAATGGATGATCATGTATTCAACATTTGATGATTAAATAAAGGTGTGTTATTTATAAGAAAGCTTCTATCCTGTGTTGATTATTTATCTATTGTTTCAATTTTGCATGTTTTGACTTCCTGAATAATAAGATTATTCGAACAGTCCACAATCGTTCATATGTTGGAAGTAGATATGAAGGAAGATTGTCATAAATTTGTTTGTAGATTGTCTGAAAAGTTTTAGACATAGCAAAGGTTTGCTGCAAAGTTTATGAGTGCTTATGAGATTTGTATTGAGCATTGGAATAGACCCACACTTGCTGGTATCACTTCATGAATGTTATCACAAGTGATCGCAAGATGATAATATCATATAATCTTTAAACCTAGAGATATGGTTATTGTTTGCTAGTTGATTATACATTGATAATGCGAAAACGCATCAGTAACTTGATGTTATAAAACGCATTATTGTGTGTGGTTTAACTAGTAAATGATAAAGGCATATTAGTCGACGTTTTTCTGTTCCTTTTATTCTATGAGAATAAAAGCGATATCTTGGCCACTTGATGATTTGGTTTGACTTATGTGCCGGGCCCGGTCAGGATGAAGTTGATGTGTTCAACTGAGTTCTATGTCGAACAAATCAGAGATCAAGAAATAAAATGCTAAACAATAAGTATTGTTAGCATGATATCTAGAACAGAGGATTATACGATCCCTTATCTGAAGGACAGATTATTGGTCAGAGTTGACAGCGGCTATTGAAAGCTATAATTGCTAATCGGATACGGAAGTCATATGTGAGATGTAGTTACTAGACTTATCCAAGTGGGAGACTGTTGGATTAGTGTCTAAGTCCGTAACTATATTTGGTATGTACTTGACCCGAGTGTGCATGGTCCTTTTGGGTTGCCTTCACCAAAGCAACTTGACAAGGTAATTTGATATGAGAGAGAAGATATTATGGTTTATTAATATATTATAAGAATAATATATTAAAGGAGAAATCATATTTATTTAATTAGTATTAGTCATAAATTAATTAGGAATTAATTTGGTGACTAAAAGAGATTAATTAAATTAAAGGGGTATAAACTGTCAAATGTGTGATAGTTGAGTTTTGGGCTGGGAAACCTAATGGACTAAGGGGGAACGAAATTATGATGAGGGATCATCATATTTTCGTCCAAGGGCCTCATTCCAGAAGGTTCCTTGGGCTGCTTGGTGGCTAAGCTATCCATTAGGGTTTAGACTGAAACCCTAGCACCCTACAGTATAAATAGATGCCCTATGCTTCAATTTTAGGCCACTTGATTCCAAGGGAAACCCTAGGGCCGAAATTAGCATCCTTCCCCTCTCTCTCTTAATTGCCTTCTTGCTTCAAGGTGTTTGTGAGCCATTAGAGGCACTACAATTGTGGTGCTTGCTTTCAAGAGTTCAAGAGATCAAGGAAACTAGTTGTTATTGCAATATAACAACAAAGGTATGTCTACTACACTTCTATATGATTTTCGAAAATAATAGAAGCATGCCAGGGTTTATTTTGTGTTCATATAGTTGTATGTCTTATAGTGAAAACATAGATCCAATTAGGGTTGTATGCACACATAGGATTGTTTGCATAAAGCCTTACATGTAAATCCGGTGGTGAGGCTACAGGTAGTTCTAGTGCTGCCACCACTGATCACGGTGGCCGGAAGGTGGCAAATAGATTGATACCATTGGAGTTTGAAGAGATAGCGAAGTACTTTGAGATGCCGATAATCATGGCAGCAAAGGAACTAGGGATATGGTTAACATTGTTGAAGAAAAGATGCAGAGAGCTAAACATAAACAGATGGCCTCATAGAAAACTTAAGAGCCTTCAATCCCTCATTCAAAATGCCAAGGTAAACTACGATAATAACCTTCTATACATTACTCATGCATGTATGCATGCACTTGGTAACCAAAGTAGTTTTGGTATTTTCTAAAATTTTAATTATTAGTTTCTTTATAACATAAACATAGGCCCTAGGCATATGCCACATCGAATCAATTGTTTTACTACGATTTCTGATTTATATTTACATAAACTTAACTCATTGTAAATTTTATGAACTCACACGAAAAATATATTGCATCTACCTAAAAAAACTAGGAGTTGGGATTAAAGGAGGAGGTAGAGACGTTAGCAGGGCACAAGAAGATGATGGAGAAATTGCCAGGTATGGAATTGACAGAAAGAACAAAGAAGCTTAGGCAAGCTTGCTTCAAAGCTATTTATAAGAAGAGAGGACTTAACAATCCTTAGTCCTTACCTTTTCTTTTAGCCATTTTGTTATAATTAGTGGATTTTAATCTACATTGTATGTGTTTTTCTCTTGATAGATTGATACCCTTTTTAGTTTCATTGTGTTTGTCTATTGATTTTTTTTATGCAGAAAATTTTGTATAATTTGGGTATTATAGTTTGTATTATGTAATTAGCTATATTCTAGATTGCCGACACGACTACGCTGACGACTCTATACCAGAGGTCTATATAAATAGACTTATGAATTTAGTAGGAATAACTTGATTATAATCTTGTGATTTGTTCCATGTCTGATCCACTCCTAAGATTCACTCGACATGCCCCCAGTTATGTGTAATTAAAATTTTATTAGACTGTTGATCCTAATGAGTCTACCCTAAGTCCACAACCAAACAAGGAACATGTCAACTATGAGAAACACGCATATGGACTTGTGAGTTATTTGTAAATTGATTAGGGAAATAAACTTTTTTTTTAGACATTGTTGGGTAAAATAATTGTAAAACACTTGTTGGGCCATGGTTAGGAGTGTTGGGCACCTTTTGGGCTTTCCATGGTTACTAAATGTGAAAAATGTAGCACTTGCGTGGGCCCCACAAAACTAAGTTTTCACATTTCTTTCCCACTTCTAGGCCCATTAGGGAACTTAATAGTCCAATGAGTTGGCCATTTTGGAGTGTATCCTTTCGGATACGTTTGATAAGGTCGGGTATTTTGATGGCTCAAAAGTAATGTGAATGACGCGCTTTGGCCTATAGGTTTGGGAACTCTCGCCTTTGGTCCCCAGATAAGCAAACTGGTCCCTCGGTTGATTGGGATGTATACGAATGCTTACCTAGTCAGGACTTTCGGGCTACCGGCACCTCCCCCTTCCAGTTACTACGCGTCCATTACTATGATCCTACCCAACTAGAGTAGATGACTTTGAATTTCCTATGAGCTCTAAGGAATACATATATGTATATACATTTTGTTAAACAACTTGAGTATGTGTGTGATTTTCAGAGAAAGTGGAGAATATTCACAAGTGTATGCACACATATAAGTGTTAGGAGTAATACGTATGCACATAAGGGAGCAATTAACACACAAAGGTATTCCTAGGATTTTCTAAGTGCGAATTGCATACAGTTGTGTGTGCATTTTATAAACTAGCATACGAGAGGACCCTAGAGGCTATAGACTAGGTCAAGGCAATTAACCTAATTCCCTATAGTCAAGGGCTCTGATACCAATCTGTCACACCCCGATCCTTGTCGGAATCGATCGAGGCGTGATATATTGTTCAAAGTCTCATGACAACTATGTTATAATATGATTAGATTCAATTAAGTACTAAGTATGCAAACAAGATCCACAACATACAAATACAAATCCAAATATGAACAACATTTATTACATCAAATTTAAATAGTCTTGTGGATTTCTAAGGCACAACCTATTTTTCATCAACTTCATTCTTCAAATCTGCATCATGGGTAAAAACAGGTCAACTACGAGAGTTGGTGAGTAATCTAATTTTAGTAGAGAAAATTGTGAAGTTGAAACCTTTATAATTGGAAATTTGTTTTTTTTTTTGAAGTCGGCAAACAATTGTATTTGAGATAACGATTTATAAATCAAAAATTGATTAACAAATGATAACAACAACAATAAGTCCTCACCCTATATATACATATGTATATATATATAAATATATATAGGATGGAGCATCTAATCATCATACACACTCAACCACGTGCGATCAATCACCTTAGCGTCCCAAGGCGGGGTGGTCAACCCAATAGCGCTATTATTGTCCATAACGTACCTCAAGAATACGGGCATAGTCATGGAGATTAGACTAAAAATGATAATGCACTACAAGTACATGTAGCGTAAACAAACAATAGTTATACAATTAATGACTCACGTATAAATGTCCCAACAATGTCTCAATTGTGATAAAACAATAAAATGAAGTTGGAACATATTAGAACCACATGATACACCCCAAAAGTATTGAAAATTAAAAAATATGGGGTAGATTACTCACATTAGTCCCAAAAGGAAATGCGTGTGTCGTACGATAGACGATTCGGGTCAAAATGGCGTAGAACCTAATATAATTAATAGTTTTGGTTTAGGAACTGCTAAACGAGAATGGAGTATTAATACAAATAATTAGACACATATTCTTATATTAGATGAATTAACAATAATTCATTTTGATTATAATATTAAGGTATTTATTTGTTAAATGAATTTTAAATTGAATTACTTACTTTGCATAATTAATTTATATTTTCAATTTAGGCCAGATTTTAATAATTTCTTATTAAAATAATAACTTGCCCAATTATAATTATTTACAGATTTTAACAATTATTTATATGAAATAATCATTAAAATGCATTTTTACATGCTTAAATACTTAGGAAAATAGTTTTAAATAGTAAACAGTATTGAAAAATTATGAAATTATTAGGAAATCATTATTTCATACAATATGAATTACTGTAAAATTTGTATATTTTTCTGAACTGTTTTAGTATTTATTTAATATTTTAATGATTAAACAACACAAAATTCGGGAAAAATAGTAAATGATTCTCAAAAAATCTGTAAAATTAACCATAGTTTTATAACATGATTTAGAGCTCAGTGTATAAGTTTCAGATATTTGTGACTATGGGAAGTATTTTTTATATATTTCATTATTAATTAATCAATAAAATCATAAATAATAGTAAAAAGTAATATAAATGCATTAAACTTCATATATCATGTTTAATCAGTATACAGGTCATCCCAGAATTTTCTCAGAATTTATTGAATGCAAAAAGTATTTTATGTGAATTATTGCCCTACTTTATTGCAATAATTATAGTAATTCAATAAAAATAAATTATTTTCTGAAAATTTCCAGAACTTCTTATTTTATTGATGGGATTCTGAGAAAAATCAGGTTTATGCATAAAATGAGTTTTAGATATTTTGGTGGATTTAATTTGTTTCTTGTATGAATATGAAACTTTTAACAACATACCTTGATGAATGCTTCAAGAGGGATGAAGATTTGAGTATAATAGATTGTTCTTGGATGGAATATGAGTATTCTTGGAGGAAATTTCGAGATTGAGAGTGAGAGAAAGAATAGAGAAGGTTTAAGTGGTGAAGAGAATAATGTGTTGGGAGAAAAAGGAAAGGAAAGTGGATGGGAGGTGTGAGTGGGAGACCATGGGAATAATCTTTTTGCTTTTGGTGGTCTTCATAATTTCCCACTAACACAAGCATCTTTTACATAATTAATATAAGAGTTTTATAAAATTTAATGTAAAGTTTATAAAAATAGAGTTTTATAAAATTTAATGTAAAGTTTATAAAAATGGAGTTTTATAAAAGATGAGTTATTATTTGATTATAACAATCTACTTTGATTTGAAGTTTAATTATAGCATTCAAGTTTGATTCTTTTAAATTTAATTAGAGCATTATACTTTGATTTGATTTTAATATGGTATCATAATTTAATTTGATTATAGTTATAACGTTGTACTATACTATGTTGCTATTAACGTCAATTTATATCGTAGTGTATGAGTTTCGATCCTATTAGCGTCAAGTAATCTTGAGTAGGGTTTGAATGAGATTGCGAGAGGTTTCGTTTGTGATCTTTTTGAGTGTCCGGCTTCGCAACGCAAGGTCCATAGACCCCGTTAAGCCATGATTTAGTGTCCTACACAATCCCGATGATTGTGCAATAGTGTTTTATCGCTTTGGTTCATTGTTTAGCACTGTTAAGGCTAAGGAAAATCAAACACATGAACTTTCCAAATGATGTTTTCTCATTAAAATAGCGAATTATACAGTGATTACATAATGTAAACCCTATCATACAAGGGTTAATGGAGTTGACCGGTTTGACTAGTTGACTTTGTTTGACTTTGACTTGACCGAAATTTGATGGTTGTCACACATACGGCGTGATGTCGGTGAGCGCTTTTGTAGGTAAATGATTTAGAAGATAAACCGCATGTCTAACGGCTTCTCCCCAAAACTCTCCGGGTACATTTCTTCCTTTAAGAAGACTTCTTGCCATATCCATAACCGTACGATTTCGCCTTTCTACAACACCATTTTGTTGAGGCGAATATGGTGTCGTAAGATGTCTTTTTACTTCATTTTCTTCACAAAATAATGAGAATTCTTTTGACGTAAACTCTCCCCCTCGATCTGTGCGTAGTGTCTTTAATTCATAACCCGAACTTTTTTCGACCATCAACTTGAAACGTTTGAAAACACCAAAGGCTTCAAACTTCCCGGATAACGTATAAACCCACATCCACCGACTATAATCGTCGACTAAAAGAAGAAAATACTTGCTTCCTCCAATAGAAGTGGGTGTGATCGGACCACATAAGTCCGCATGAACAAGTTGAAGTGGTTTTTGAGCTCGAAAAACTGCTTGGTTTGGGAAAGAGATTCGGCTTTGTTTTGCAAGAACACACCCTTCACACACTTGATTTGGATGTTCAATCCTTGGAACTCCAGTTGCCATATTCTTTTCGGACAACTTCTTCAACGCGGGAAAGTTAACATGACCGAGTCTAGAATGCCATATCCAAGCCGGCTCATCCTTCGTGGCTAAATGACATGTTGGTCTACCGGTTTTCAAAGGAGTTTTGTATAACCGGTTTGCAGATCTTTGAACTTTTAAAAGTAGAATCTTATTTCTATCGTATACCGTCAAATCCGACCCGTCCATAATGACTCGACTTCCTTCTTCCGTCATTTGACCAAGACTAATAATGTTACTTTTTAGACTTGGGATGTAGTATACTTCATTTAAAAGTCGTTGGTCGCTATTTTTGCAATCGAATAGAATCGAGCCTTTTCCAAAAATAGCAACAGTAGAACCGTCGCCAAATCTCACGTGACCCGTCACATTTCCATCTAACTCATGAAACTTTGAGCGGTCTCCCGTCATATGGTTGCTAGCACCGTTGTCGAGATACCACACCTCGGATTCCACTCGACTCTCCCCCGAGGCAAGAAGATTGACACAAATCTTCTCGTTTAGCGACACCTTTCCGGGTACATATTCTTGTGAGATTGCCATCATCAAGATGGGTTGGTCTTCATTGGCTTGTGTGAGGTTCGCCTCCTCACCTTGGTTCTTTTCAGGGCACTCTGATGCATAATGACCAAACTTTTCACACCGAAAGCATTTTACTTTGCTTTTATCTTTTTTATAGTTATTTTGGTTTGCATTGCATCCACGGCCACCTCCTCAGCCACGCCCTCGTCCTCGGCCTCTCCCTCGGCCTCGGCCACCATGACCACCTCTCTCCTTTGAGGTGTTTGACGAGCTCCCCTCGTCGGTCTTCTTGGATCGTGCTGCCCACTCGGCATGAGTAAGCAACAAGGAAGGTCCGTCTCCTTGTTCACCATAACCCCGAAGCCTCTCTTCATGGGTTTTTAAGCGACCCACAACCTCTTCCACAGTCATGTTTTTTAAGTCACCAAATTGTTCGATAGATGTTACGATTTGCATAAATCGTAATGGGACGACTCGAAGGAACTTCTTCACCACCGTAATCTCCTCTATTTTTTCGCCCAGAGATCGAATACCGGTTACAATGGTATTCAACCTTATGAAAAAATCATCCACCGATTCACCGTCTTTCATTCGGATAACCTCGAAATCGCTTCTCAAGGTTTGAATTTTAGCCTCCTTTACTCGATCGGCGCCCATGTGCATCATCTTCAGCGTCTCCCATGCTTCTTTAGCCGTGTCCTTCTCAGCTAACATAAGTAGCACGTCATCCGGAATCGCTTGATAGATAGCCGCAAGAGCCATCCGATCTTTTCGTTCATCCACGTCGTCTTTTTGAATTGCATCCCACACTCCTTGTGCTTGCAAATTCACACACATCTTTATAGCCTATACCGAGTAATTTAGCTTTGTAAGCATCGGATAGTGTAACGTAACACTGTTGTTCTTCTCGGTTTTTTGAACACCTTCACCTTCGAGAGTTGTCATTCTTGGCATATATTTTGGCATACACTAACCTCGCTCTGATACCACTTGTTGGAATTTATAAAATAATTTGTATGCAAGAAAGCTAAAGTTTTGTGAACAAATATGGGTTTCAGATGTTATCTAAATAAATTGGACGTGCATGGAGATGTTGCCAAAAGGCTATTGTTGATAAAATATTTGAAAGACAAATTACAATATGGGATATATTCTTCACTTCAAGCCTACGATTCGGCTTCTTATATAAGCTTAAAAAATCCTAACTACTTGGTAAAAGTCATGGATAGCTGCAACCAAATTTATTATTCTACCAAATGTATGGCTTATTTTCAAATATAGGGAAAACTAAAGTCACGCCTACCATGAAACAAGGAAGATGTTTCTGACTTTGTGTGTGGTCAGGTTTATATTACAGGGAACTTTTCTTTTGTCTTTTGTTTAAATATAAAAGAATTTTATTCGATAAAAATTTAAAAGTTAATTTATAACTAATTAACTATAATATCGATATAACAAAATTAAAATATAATAGAAATTAGATGACTTAGAACCACCAATTGTTTTAGTTTTCGAAAGTACCTTTATAAATAAACTTTTAATTCTATAAAAACATTACAGTTTGCAATTTATTTGATTTAACAATTAAAATTTTTATTTTTTTTCTACAAAAACCAAGTTTAACAAAAAAAAAAAAAAATATTCTTGTGATGGTTTTTGTAAGTCGATACCAAAAAAAAAACTATAGAAAAGTTTTTAGAAACTTGTAAATAATTTGTATAATTTTATTTCTTATATCATCTTTATTATTATCTGTAATAAAACTTTGTTGTTAATTTTTATTTGTAATTTTTTATATTTGTTTATATATTTTTATTTGAACAACTTAATTTTACTATAAAAGTTTATTTATTTTTATAACCGTTGTCCCCACAGGCTATAACCTAGTCTCTTAATATATATACTTAAAACATAAATTTGGATGTCATGTAGCGTCAAAATTTACATCTTACGAAAATTACATCTTACCTCAAATTATCGGATAATGACACATTATCAAATGTTTAAACGTTAATATCTTAGAAAGGTAGGAAATTGTATTAAAGTGGAAAACATGTTTATTTTCACAGTCAATTTTTTATTTTATTTTTTATGTGATATTATATTATGATTAATGTGTTTGTCTAAATAAGATAATTAGGTAACTTTCAAATAGTGTGTTGTAATATAAAAAAAATGATATGAGTTAATATACATGTTTGATATTTATTGTATTTCGTTATAATTAAAATGAGGAAATATTACAAAAAAAACATTCAAACAAATAATATTAATGTTTGAAAAAAAAACATTTGAAAAAAATATTTTTTTAGCCGGGAAAACGGCACATACATCTTTTTAGATCTAAAGTCTTTTAAAAACAAATGTAAAAACTAATGTCTACACGACATAGATAAAAGAGACCAAAAAGATCTACACCACTTAAAACCATACAAAAAAATTAAGGTGTTGCTATAGGTACCCCTTATTCACATAAATCATCAGATCACATGAAAAATTATTCCACTAACAAAGAGAGGATACACAAAACAATTTGGAAAGATACCTATAGAATTACCAAAAAATATACTTTTTTTAATCTACTTTTCTCACTCCTAGAGATAATTACTCAATAATGAAATCTTAAAAATCAAATTTCATGGTCAAAACAGGACAGACTTTTTTAACCATTTTGATGTTTTACGATTTATTGGATGACTTTAAGTTGAACAGTTTAGAATCGTCAAAGATTTAATTAATTTCCTTATTTATCTTTTTCTTTATTTACGATATCAAAAGCAACCATTAACGTGTCATGTCGTCATATTAAATATGTTTCAAAATCCCAATTCTTACATGTGATAAGTTGTTATATAATTTTTTAAGGACTCAATATTTTACTTGATGCTTTGCTTCGTAAACAAGTCTTTGAATTAAAGATTATCTTTCAGTAGTTTTGAACCTATAAATGACCGACCCAAGATGGTGGCGGGCGGCGGCGGGGGCGGGGTTTCAAGTCTTCAACTACAACTTCAACGATGAGAAGAAGTGGCGGAGGAGGAGGAAAATATTACCAAAAGAATGTTCATGAAAATTGGAGTTTCAGACCCCTTCATGATCACAATATCCATCAAGAGATTCAATCTGATTCTGATCCAATATCATCAACAGAACATTCCACCTCTTCGTCTGCAAAACCCATCTCAGATTTCATTCCTAAAATCCCTAAATCACATCGGAACAAATCTGAACTCGGGTCATTGAATTTTCACCCAAAACCAGGGGAAGATAATGGTGATGGAGATGGAAATAAAGGCAAAGCAGAGTCTTTACAAGAAGGGAAACAACAGAATAAGAAGAAGGAATCCAGTGAGGGATTGGGTGCAAATAAGGATGATGTTCAAGAAGATGACGAAGATGATGTGGTGAAAAGGTTAGAAAGGTTGAGATTGTTTGGTGAAGAACCTGATTTATCAGAGGAATTACTGAGTATTAATGATCAATTACAGGAGGATGAGGTAAATTTTATATTGTTTTCATTAATTAAGTTTGATTGGTATTGACGTAATAGTTAATCGACTTAATCTTGCAAACTAGTTTGTGATTTGGGTTATAGACTGGTGTCGCTTGAAGTACGATTATTGCCAAGATTAATGCTTGTTGTAATCCAAGATGATTATTGTTAGTAAACTGAGTCCATTAAGCATCATCTCAAAATCCTTCGTTATCATCAATTGGAGTCGTATTTCTGTAATCTATTAGTTGAAATTATTCACTGATAGAATTATAGATTCTTGGTTTAAATAGGAGCATTCTTTAATAATCTGAAAAGCAGAGCATTTTTGTGATTTTGGTAAAGTCGGAAATATACATTCATCATATCAAAAGCTTTCACTCATTGGTCATCAAATAGCTAGATGTCTATCACACTATTGAAATCAATTAGAATGGACTCTCTTCGGACCATTTTTTGCTGCGAGGCGCAACACACGCACATCAGTTGTCCTCTCCTAGTACTTTGTTTTTTGGAAGCCTTTGTGTCTGTACGGCGGAACATTTGACTTGTCTCTTCAAACCTTTCAGCTAGGGATGCAAATGAGCCAAGCTACTCGGGATCGGCTTGTTAAAGAATCGACTCGAAACCAATTTTAAACGAGCCCAAGCCGAACTCGAGCTTAATATTAAGCTTGTTTATTAAACGAGCTCGAGCTCGAGCCTATGTCACTAAGCCCGATTAGGCTCGCGAGCCTAAACGAGCCTATATATAATATAATTTATTATTACTTTTATATATTACAATAAAAACATATTTGGGGAAATAGGGATTTAGGGTATTAGTAAACGAGCTTCTTAACGAGCTTGAACCGATCTTAGCCTTATTTAGGCAAATTAGACAAAAAACGAACCGAACTCGAGACTGAGCCGAGCTTGTATAATTCTTTACAAGCTCTAGCCGAGCTTACTACAATTAAGCTCGAATCAAGTCAAGCTCGAGCTCAAGCCTCGTATAACTTAAATGAGCCCGAGCCGAGCCTGACCAGGCTCGGGCTCGACTCGGCTCGTTTGCACCCGTATCTTCAGCTTTCATTTTCTCCAAGTGATTTTTTTAGAAATTTGGTATAACTTGATTTTTATTTTTTAAATTTTGTTTTTTTTAAACTTTGATTTATGGATTTGATAAAATTGCTTTTATAGTTTCCACAATTTATTTGATTTTTTTTTTTAAATTTTTTTACCGTTTCTTTTAATAATATTTTCAGTTTCGGTTGTATCCTTTTTAACATGTGTGATTCTTTTACGAACTTTCTAGACATTGTTTGCAATATTTTCTTAATTTTTTCATATTTTTCTTTTATATGTTCTTTAAAATTAGTTTTCTAGAAAAAAAAATTGATAGCTTCTTTTATATATTTTTTAGAATTTTTATATTTTTGTTTTTTTACATGTTTTTTTTTGTATTCTTTCAATGTTTTAAGACTAGAATTATTAAAATTTCAATGTTGAGAACTATTTTCAGTTTATAAAATCAGTTTATTTAAATTTTAGTTTATTGCAGCAGTCTGCAGATGTTAAAAAACAAACAGACTTTTTATTACAGGCTGCAGCCGTTTTGTTCACCTCTTCTGCCGCAGAGGGTTGCAAAGGTGGTCTGCAGACTTTATGAATTTTCGCTTCGTAAAAACAAACAACACCTAAGTTTTAGTATACCATTTTTATTTTTTACATATAAGGCCACAAGGTTCCTCAAATACTATCTTTCACCTTTCTGTTTTTATACGTCACTCAACGCCACCTCATTTTCCCCACTCTTCAAAACCCAGAGAAAAGGTCCTTTCATTTTCTTTCACTTTAAATGTTAATAAATAATTTAAATTAAATAAAAAAATAGTTATATCCAACAAAGTTCTGCCACAAGTCCACCTCAACATTCTCATTTATGATACTTGCATCTTCCTCTCGTGGTCCTTCTTGGACGATCAACGTTCAGATCCATATATCATGGCAGACCTCGTAGTTACCCTGTAAAAATTTCTTTTCAGTTTCATTGGGACCCTCTTGTCATAGAGGCTCCTAATGTTGCTTTCCACTTTGCCAACCTGCCTATATGTGATGTGTGACGTCAACATCTACACCCACTTATTTAAGTATCATAGATCCTAGGTACTTGAAGCTCTCCTTCAAGGTAAGAACTTGCTCTCTTAAACTTACATCTACACCTTCTTCATTTGCTTCCCCACTGAAATTACATTAAAGATATTCCGTTTTAAATGTGTTGATTCGTAGCCCTTTCCCTTCTAATGTCGATCTTCAAATGTCCAACCTAGCATTCAAATCAACCCTGGACTCAGCCACCAACACAATGTAGTCAACAAAAAGCATATACCAAGGACTTCCACTGGCATATCACGAGAGATATCATCCAAAATCTGGGCGAAGATATACGGGCCGAGGTTTGACCCCTGATGATGCCCTATTTCTACAAGAATAGGGTATGTGTCATCGACCGGGTCTGAACACATGTCAAAAACTGGCAATACATATCACGAATAACAATGACATATTTTTCGTGGACCCATCTAACTTCTAAATTACTCTAAATGGCTTCTCGTGGGACATTGTCATATGCCATTCTCTAGGTCTATGAACACCATATGAAGATCCCCATTTTTTCCTTACATTTCTCCATTATATGCCTAAGGATGTAGACCACCTCAGTCGTCGACTTCCCAGGTATGAAAGCGAAATGGTTTTTGGTAACGGTTGTGTTGTTACGCAACATAACCTCTAATACTCTCTCCTATAGTTTCATGGCGTGACTAAGTAACTCAATGCCTCTATCGTTTTCGCATCTTTGGGTATCCCTTTTATTCTTATATATTGGAATCACAATGCTTGATCTCTATTCATCATGCATTTTGGTATTCTCTAAAATAATGTTAAATAATTTTATTAACCACCTAATTGCTTGTTCCCCAATACACTGCCATGCCGATATGGAATTTGATATGGACCTACGAATTATTTCCTCCCCATCTTCCTCAGTGCTCTCTTCACTTCCTCATTACTAATCCTACCATAAAAACCTTCGTCGTGACTCTTACGCCTCCTTGGAAAGGTTAAAGGTTTCATTGTTTTTGGCACTAGCACTAGAGTTACTATCATCATATATAAAAAAAGAAAATATCTACTCCATTTCGTTTTAATATCCTCGCCATTCACTAGAACATGACCTTTGTCGATCAACATCCAAATCCATACAACATAGCTAGCTAGCATAACCCGATAAAATATTCCATTATGTTTCAAAGAGACCCTCTTGTCACACAATACCATGTGGTTGCCCTTTACTTAGTCATCCTAACTTTATGTAGTGGGTAACTTGGCAATTTACTTCTGTATGTATCATTGATCACTACTTGAAACTCTCCTTTGGTTACAATACTTTCTCTCCTAGGCAGATTCTACCTCGTCATCATTACACTTGCTATTTAAATTGCATTACGAATATATCATCTTAAATATACTCCATAAATATTTTCCTTCAAACATCGTCTACTAAATATCCAATCTAGATTTCAGCTCTATCCTTGTCTCTACCTTCTGCACAATATTATCGGTAAAAAACGTAAACCATGGCATCCCTTCATGGATCCCATTAAAAATATCCTTCAAAATTGAAGTGAGAAAGTATGGGCCAAGTGTTGATCCTTGATGGACCTCTACCTCCTTTGGGGAAGACTACGTGCAACCGACAAGGTTCTAAGACACAAGTCCTTGATCTCTGATACATATCTCCTTGCAACCCCTCTATTTATTTGCTAGGGTCCTCTGGATCCTCTTCCATGGTATATTATTGTATGCTTATCGTTGTCATTTAACACCATATGAGGGAACTTGTTTCTTTCTTTATTTCTCTATTATCCTCCTCTTTTGTATCCAATCTCTTGTACATCTCTTCATACGTTATATACTTTGCTTGAACCACCACTTTCTGCACCTCTTGTGTTACCTCGTTGCATCTTTCTTTCTTCCAGCCCCACTAATCAATAACTCCTTAAAACAAGCTTATTTTACCTTTACCTACCACCTTGCTCTACCACCATGATTCTTATATTCTCTAACCTTTCCTATTGACATTCCAAGTGTCCCTTTGCAGCTTCTCTACTGGTGTGGGTCTCCTGAATTTGTTATAAACTTATATACTAACGACTAAAAGCTATTAGGTGCGATGGATAGTTTTTAAGGTGTGATTTTCAGTTTATACATTGTCATGAAGTGTGAAACGCAAACCATAAGAAGATGGAATCTAAACCATAAAACATGTTATTCACAGTTTATAATTTGTAATTCATATGTTACAAAATGTCAAAAAAACGTGTATTCAAACCCTAACTTATCTATGTCAATTATTAAACTGTAGATACTGGCTATGGAATCTATTTATGTAGAGAACATATTCATCCTCAATAAGCAAAGTGGGTTGCGGACTTTTCAGGTGCCAAGAGCAATTTAGCGAAAAAATTATTAAAAGTTACAAGAAATGTACGAAACTAACTACATATTTATGTGTTCTTATGCAGATTCGTATATACATTGAAACTCCTAAGGAACTAACAATCTCCACAAAACTTAATTCTAACAATTCAGAAGATTTTTCTTACTCATTTGAAGTCCAATATCTTCCCCCCATTGTTTTAACATGTTTATTACCCAAATCATACCCTACACATCTCCCTCCATACTTCACAATCTCCACAGAATGGTTAAATTCTTCAAAAATTTCCAGTTTATGTTCTATTTTGGATTCAATATGGAAAGAACAGGAAGGCCAGGAAGTCATTTACTCATGGGCTGAGTGGTTGCATAGTTCGTCTCTTTCTTATCTTGGTTTTAATAAAGAAGTCCTTCTTGGCCCTTATGGTGTTAAATACAACAATGATCCAAGGGCAATTTCGAGATGTGTCTCTCCAGATGTCGATGTCCCTAAATTAAAGAGTTACAATGATAATCAACGAGTTGAAGATTTTCGTAAAAACTTGCATGAATGTTTCATTTGCTTTAGCGAATTCGCTGGTAAGTTTTGATTTTCAACTGGGATGACATTTACACCATGATTATGAATTTATGTTTCTTTGTGTTGGTAAAAGTTCATTGTATATGTCAATTTTCCCATAGGTAGCGATTTTATCAGATTGCCATGTCAGCATTTCTTTTGTGAAATATGCATGAAAACATACGTGAACATCCATATAAAAGAAGGTACTGTAACCAAGCTTTCTTGCCCTACTACAAAATGTGGAGGTATGATTCCACCTGGCCTTTTAAAGCGTTTACTCGGTGATGAACAATTTGAAAAATGGGAATCACTTACATTACAAAAAACACTTGAATCAATGTCCGACGTGGTCTACTGTCCAAGATGTGAAACACCATGCATAGAAGATGAAGATAAACATGCTCAATGCTCCAAATGCTTCTTTAGCTTTTGCACTCTTTGTAGGGAGAAACGCCATGTTGGAATCACATGTCTTACACCCGAAATGAAGCTCCGAATCTTGCAGGTAAATATGTAATAATTTATCTTCTTAGGGTGATGTACTTGTTACATATTCACGTTATCAGTAAAGATTTGTAAATAAGTTGCTAATATGTTTAAAGACATGGTAGTATGTTGCTGTTATATGTGTTGCATATTGGTACTATTAGTAAAAATGTAAGTACGATCTATTATGAGAAAAGAAATGTAAGTACATTCACTACATTGCTATTGTGGATATATTGGTAAAAAGAGTAAAGTATGTTGTTATTTTCAATAATTTAGTAATTTACACTTATGACTGATATTAAAACTTTAATAAAGAAGATTTTGGTATGATGCAGGAGAGACAAAGCTCGAGCCAAATAAAAGATGAACAAAGGAGACGTGAACAAGAAATGATTCAAGAGCTTATGAGTGTGAAGGAAATACTTCGTGATTCAAAACAATGTCCGGGGTGTAAAATGGCGATTTCAAAGATTGCAGGGTGTAATAAAATGGTGTGTCAAAATTGTGGGAAATATTTTTGTTATCGGTGTATGAAGGTCATTGATGGATATGATCATTTCAGGTTCTCTCTCTCTCTCTCTCTCTCTCTCTCTCTCATAACTTGAACCCTCGACCTCAGAGAGGGAGGACAACACATGATACCGTTGGGCTAGAAGCTTGTTGGTCCTAAAATGACTAAGAAATAATATTAAATTGTAAAGATTTTATCTCATTAGTAGATAGTTCCTAATAAAGATAAATCTTTATTAAAAAAAACTCCTAAAATTAAAATAACACTAATAAGAAAAATAAATCTTGAAGTTATCCTTAAAATATGACCATTTCATCGTTATGCTCCCCCTTCCTCCCTCACTCTCTCTTTCTTGATGACATTAAAGTAGTGTTTGATATGATAGAATCGGGGAAAGAATGGAATGATTTATTCCAATGGAATAAAACAAGAGTAATGGAATGAAATGGATCATTCCTAAATGAATCTAATTTTCCTTCCTTTTTGTTAATTTGCATCCCTTAGTTTTTTTTTTCTTTTTTTTTTGGACCCATCATAGAATGGAATGAAATTTTTTAATATAACCCAAAAACAAAGTAACTAGAATTTTTTTATGAAAATAGTAAATAATAGGGTTAATAATCCCCACTACAAAAGCCCTTATAAAAAATTATATGAAAATTACATCTTTTTTTTTAGCAAAATGGCATCACCATTTAGCAAAAAATTGAATTTCACAAGAGAATAATCTCATAAAATATATGCTTATCTTGTGATAAATGTTGGTAATGTGGTCATTTTCTTAATAACACACTTTTGATCATTTTTGTGATCAGGCATGTATAATATGTACAAAAATGTTAAAACTATACCTTGTATTTATATTATATGTAAATACGTTGTAATTATATGTAATATAAAAAAATCATTTGATAATTTAAATCCCTACAAGCCAGCCAATTCCAAACATATATGATCACGGGCGGAACACGAGTCTTAAAAGGAGAGGGGCCGAAATCATAACTTCATAACATAACCATATAAACAAGTATAATTTGTTCATTATTATATGATATATCAAAATTGTATATTAAAAGTGGGTATGTTTTCATCCAAAACAATCTCTAATAACTTTTGTCATCCAAAACAATTATAGTGATTTTTTAGGATCAATAACTTGTATAAGCTTTCTTTTGACAAACCAATCAATATTGGATCGTTTTTCACGTACATAACTAGTTAATTAAAATTAACAAATAACAAAGTAAAATAATAATTAATAAATACTAACAAAAACTACTTTTTTTTTACAAAATATATAGTTTATACTAATAAATTAAATAAATAATTATTTGATAAATATAATTTTCACTATATAATTTTTTATATTGATTACCTATTTTACACTTTTACATGTTCTTGTTTTGTATTTTAATAATTAATTGACACTCTAAAATGGATATTATAAATACATCATGATTGTAATAATTTTCATTTGGTACTCATTCGTTATAAATTACATATAATACATTTTAATGTTTCTAAGTTTCTTTGGCATTTTACTAGTAACTAAAGTAAGAATATAAAAAATACCAATAAGTAAAATAACTTTTTTATTCAGTAAAATATCATTATAGCTGGCACAATTTTAGAGTGCAGCGGCTGTCAATTTATCTTCACAAAGCCCATTGACTATTTGTTATTAATAGTGACAAAAATAAAGAGAAATAAATAAAAAACGATAAAGAGTACCTACAATATACTCCATCCTGCAGAGAGGAGACCGGAGATGGAGATCGGCAACCGGAAAGTGTGTACGGCGGAGTAATCCGATGAGGTCACGGCGGGAGGAGAGGAGAGAGGAGGCTAACACTCCCGCAGCAGTGTTATTTGTCTGGTTAGTTTTGAGATTTTTTAGGCAGCGGTTTTTAGACAATCAGCTTCGAGATTTGAAGGGTATAAGTTTTAGAGGGTTACGGTTTTTTCAACTCGAAGCTAAATTGTAAATAGTAAAGTGTAAATTGGAATAGATTTTTAGTTTCTTTATTGAGTTAAGGGTTTCCTGGTTTATTTGTGTCTAATAATACAAGATTTGTTTTGATTTTTTTTCCAGTGATTTTCGGAAGTTTAGTTGATTCTTTATCTAATTACTAAATTTTAAAAGTTATATTATATAGAAACAGGAAGCAGAAAAACAACGGGGGCAAATTAGTCGTTTCTTAATTATTTCATAACTAAAATATACATACATATCCAGATATTAAGAACCTCAAAACCAGGGGGGCCATGGTCACCCCTGGCCCCTAAGAGCATCCGCCACTTATCATAGAACATAATTACTCATTTCATTACCTTTTACATATTCCATGACATGGCCATTCCATTCCTTCATCATTCTATTCCATTACTCCAATTAAACAAACCCCAAGCCGTCATTTATTTTTATCATTTTATGATCAAATCCTATATTCAATTTCTTTTGGAATCGAACTAATGCTGACCATAATTGTTATAGTGATGGAGTTTGTGAACTTTTTCCTCAAGAAGAAGAAGAAGAAGTCAGACTTTGGGAGGCACAGATGAATCCACGACAAGTGATGGGGCAGATTCAAGCTGAACTTTTTGGTGATCGTGAACATTCTTGCCCTCGATGTGGTCAGATTAATGGGAAGGTTGGGAATAATAATCACATATGTTGTTGGTCATGCCAAGGGCATTATTGTTATTTATGCATAAAGATGGTTAGACGTAGCTCACAACACTTTGGGCCAAAGGGTTGCAAACAACATACAGTCGGATAACATATTATTTCCTTAAATAATAATTGGTCATAATCATATATTGCGTATGTTTTCTGATTTTTTTTGTTGATTTCTTATATGTTTTCTAAGGTGACAAGACTACACAAGTGCTTGAGTCTAACTTTTTAGAGGTGATAGGGATACATATTTTGACAGAAAAAATCTATACTTGCATTATCATATTCATATGATATATAGCGGCTCTTATGTATTTGTAAACACACTTATATAATCAATTAGAAAGTTGGAATGAATCATCGAGTCGAGTTACTTTGTCATATAACACGTTATTAGCATTTTTCTAAAAGACAGAGGCTTCGTATTCCACTTCTGTCGCTCGAGGAGTAACAAAAGAAAGTAGTTCGAGATCAGTCTTCTCTCTAATCCCAAAATATGTTTTGTTAATTCTCACCGACTCTGTCTCACTTTTTGTCTATACAAAATCAATTAAAAAATGAAGAATCTTCATCTATTTTGATCAACTATTGCAGCTCCTTCCTAAAAGTTTTTTAAGCCTAAAGTTTTTTCAAGGACAATCATTGCATGTTAAAGTCTACTATAAACATTTTAGGTTGTTTTGTTTAACGTATAAGCTTAAATATGCTGGAACTCAAACCATTACATTAATAGTCTATTATCAACAACTTATTATCCAATAAAATCAAAATTATACGAGTTTTTTCTTCAAATGTTTATGTATGTATTCGTTGTGTGTGCGAAAATAATTTTAAGTAATATTAATGGTTTTTGCCTCTTAGGATGCCTAAATGTTGTTTTAAAAATATTAACATCGTCATGAAAAAAAATCTAAAGTTTTTTTTTTACTCAAGAATGAATTCTTTAAATGTTTTAACCATTTACGAAATCGATATATCTACATTTAAGTTGGAAAAATTATGAATTACCCCAAAATTGGCTCATGTATTTTAAATACGATGTCTACGAAAGATAAAAACAGGTTATCTATATCCTAATGAGATTGTCTTTCAAAGCACAACATGCCTACCACCATCATCGCTTGTCATGGTCGTATTCGAATAGAGTTAACGAAAAGGATAAAAAAATAATTATTTCCCCTAATGTGTTTATATATTGATGTTGAATCGGTATCTCATAATCCACATGTAGTTCGATCAATAAGAACCTATTCACCCTTCGCACAATACTTGTATTTCTGGAACCCGTCGGTTTGAAAAAAAGTTGATTCAAGCAAATCTAGTATTTCTCGAACCTATCGTTTCAAAACACAGTTTGTGCTACTACAAACCATAAACGTATAAACTTGTACTTTTATATGATAACTAATCCAATGTTTTTCCTCCTGTTGTATGAAAGTGTTGATCAAACTTGATTTTTTGATCTTGGATGTTGCCAGCAAGAGCTATTTGGGTTGGACTCATGATATACAACGCGATCTAGATGCCTAAGGCCCGTTCGATGTCATTTATGATGACGACGATCGTGATCTTATAGTTACTCGCGAAATGGGTGTTATGGCAATGATATTATTTCATTGTCATCTTTCAGACATGATAAAGTCTTAATTCGTAGCAATCATGTAATGACCCATATTTTTCTACACATACATCTAATGGGTTTATCAGAGTTATTTCTAAAACTTTGCGGAATTCTATTAACTCATAAAAATAAAAACATTTTATATCCCAGAAAATAATCACCAGTTTACTATAAATTCTCATCATAAAAGAAAAACAAGGAAATACAACTAAAATAACAACCTAGTCAACGTCCTTGTGCTCCTATCTTCTTCACATATATCGGATGCTACATGAACCTGCAAATCATGACACATCTCTCTAACATCAGACAACAATGTATGGTGAGTTATATTCTTATATGTTTTCATGTTCATCTACTCTTCTTCTAATCTTTCTCTATCTTTCACAGATTCTATCTTTTTGTTCTTTTTTCTTCATGCATCTTTCTATTCTCTTCTTTTCATCTTATCTATCTCTTCATATATTTTCTCATCTTTACTCTTCTTTTCTTTCTCATTTCATCTACATCTTTTTTTCTTGCTCTTCTCATGCCTTAGCATTCTATTCTTTCATTCTCTTCCACTATCTTCTTCTCTTGTTCTCTAATCTCATACACTGTTATTCTTCTCCTTCATCTATCTCTACTATCTTTCTCAGCCTCTTCTCAAGCTCATCTCATACTCTACACATACTTTATCTCTCCCTCTACCTCTATATCTTCTATACTATTCTCTTCATTTTTCTATCTCTCTTCATACTCTATATTGTAACACCATGTTTCGAGTTGAATGATAATTCGGGACCGTGACCCGAAGATCAACTATCATAAGGCTTTGAGCCTTGGGGAAAGAGAGGTTTAGACCAATTTGGATGTGGGTAATGTAGATTATGTGATCCAAGAGTTCGGTTTGTGCTTTGGAGCCCAAGGGTGTAACGGTAAAAGTGATGGTTCAGGCCTTTCATGAAATAAGGATTTTAGTGTAACGCCCATAGATCCGGGCTAGTCAATTTAAAGACGATGAGCATAAAAAATGAGTTTTTTATGGAATATTATTTAGAAGGATTAATCTTAACCAAGTTTTAGTATATGTTACAAGGGTTTCGTACATATAAAGAACGCCGAAATCCGAGTTATAACGAAGAAGTTATGGCTCGTCGAAGTTTTACGGCAAAACCGGCACGGCACCGGGAGATGTAAATAGTGAATTTACAGTAGAAGAATTTTTAGCCTTAGTGATCTAAACAAAATTTGTAGTATACGTTAAACCGAGAACATACAAAAAAAGAACGCCCAAATCTGACTTCGTATGAGGAAGTTATGAATTTTATAAGATTTTGCATAGCAGTGCATGACCCGAAACTCGAATTTTAGTTCGAGCGGTTTTTTGGCCTACGCGACCTAAATGAGATTTGAAGATCTCATTAATAGGAACTCAACGGTAAAAAGACAGACGAAAACGGAGTCCGTATGTAGAAGTTATGAATTTTACGCGGACATTTAACAGTATAATCTTCTCCTACTGTTAAATTTAAGATCGGTCGAGAATTAGCCGACGGAGTCTAAATGAAAGTTTTAGATCTTGTTTTTACCTACGCGTGGATATAAAGAATGTCGAGAGTAGAGCTCGTATGTTAAAGATATGGACGAAACTTGGTCCCTACTCTTCGAGCGCGATAAATTCGATACAGTTTTGTAAATCTGAGATAGAATGAGAATTAGCTGACGGTGTCTAAATGAAAGTTGTAGTACTTGTAAATACCAACGCGTGGATATAAAGAACGTCAAAAATGGATTTTGTATGAACGAGTTACAAATTATAATAGCATATTTACGTATTAAAATAAAGTATAAATCATATATACATACATATATATATACAAATGTATATATCATTAGAAAGGTATCGACGATGCGGTTATTATAAGACTAGTGTTGAGTACTTTCGACATTAGTTTAGTACAAATATCGTTAAATCTATTTAAAATAGTATTATGAAGGGGTGTTTAGTCGTCTATATAACTATAAGGTCATTAAGTAATTATGGAGGGTAGTTTTTGTAAATTCAATTACTATAAATAAGAGGCTTGGGCTCTCATATTTCTTGCACCATTTTCTTGATTCCAGAGTCTTTCTCTCCTTATCCCCCGAGAATTTCGGTCCCTCGTGATTCGACTTCTCTTTCTGTAGTTTTAGTATAGTAAGGTGAGCGTTGAAGCGATGCACGAATCTTTCTTAGAAATATTCAGCGACGAAGTTCTGCCCCTGCAGAGCCCGACTCCTAGCTAAAACCCCCTTGTAAGTAAGTTATGCTTACCTATTTTAATATAGCTTATATTTAAAATTAGTATTGTTATTATGAACTTATAATAAATATTTGAGCTATTATTATGACTTATATAAGTGTCGTTATAATATCTTTTTAACTACTCGGGGTACGGGGAATCTGGTTTAAAGGGCCGCATAGGGTTGTCGGATTTCAGAAGTGCTATATGCCAAAATGGTCCTGCCCTCCGGTGTTTTATGTCTGGCCCCTGTCTGTACATAGTGGTTGGAAAGTATTGTTTAAACGCTTATATAATAATAATAATAATAATAATAATAATAATAATAATAATAAATCATCTAGCAGAGTATGGATGACAACCACGGACTATTCTAGACAGTCCAGTGGAACACTAGCAGGCTCGCAACCTGTAGATGTTGTGAACGATGTGTTCACCCGGTGTACTCTAAACCCTGGTGATCATGCAGACTTGGTGCCTAAACCTTGGCGATCATGCAGACTTGGTGCCAAATCATGGCGACTATGTGGACTTAGTTCCTGTTGTATAAACCCTGGAGACTATGCAGACTTAGTGCCTAAAACCCTGGCGACTATACGGACTTAGTGCCTGTTGTATAAATCCTGGCGACTATGCCGACTTAGTGCCTAAACCCCGGCGATGATGGATTTCGTGCCGATTCCTTAGGATGATCCTTAGGAATGAATGAACGAGAAACATTTGATTCTTAGGGTAGATCCTTAAGAGTAAAGAAGATAATGGGGATGGGTAATTAGGTTGATTGTTTGATGTTTAAACATAATAAGTATATTATTGTGGGTTGAAAACCCTATGTACTCACCAGGTTTCCCAACCTGACCCACTCAGTTTATTTGAATCACAGGTGTCAAACCGGCACGGTGCTGAATGTCGTAAAAAGTATATTATTGTGGGTTGATTGTTTGATGTTATAACGAAGAAGTTATGACCTGTCGAAGTTTCACGACAAAACCGGCACGGTGCTGAATGTCGTAAAAAGTGAGTTTTTGATTAACTACTTTTTAGCCTTAGTGATCTAAACGAAACCCGTAGTGTTCGTTAAACCGAGAGTAGGTATAAAAAGAACGCCCGAATCTGACTTCGTATGAGGAAGTTATGATTTTTCGAAGTTTCAGCTTAGCAGTAGACAGCTAAAAACTCGAATTTTAGATCGAGTGATTTTTAGCCGACACGACCTAAACGGGAATTGAAGGTCTCGTAAATAGTAGCACAACTGTAAAAAGTCTGACGAAAACGGACGTCGGATGAAGAAGTTATGAATTTTTAACGGATTTGCTATCCCGGTCTGTTAAAAATAATAATATAAAAATTAAAGTCAAAGTTAGCCGACGAATTCTAAACGAAAGTTGTAGAGCGTAATTTTACCTACGCGTGCATATAAAGAACGTCAAAAACGGAGCTCGTATACAAAAGTTATGAATTTTAGAAGTTTGGGACACAAAATTCGAGAAAAATGCAAAAACCGAGGAATTTCGCATGGCTCAGGTTCGGCCACGTCACCTCGCATGCGAGATGACCCGTGTACGCCTCGTGTCAGCCGCTGATTCGTCCGAAGTCGAGGTCCACTAGGATACCGACGCGCCTCGCATCGGTGGCATCTTCCGAGTTCGCAGGCGTGTGCTACCCTCGCATCCGACGCGTGTCTCGCCACCTGCCCTGTCCGAGCCTCGTTGTTGCTGCCGCGTGTCCCTTCCTTCGGCCGGAGCTCCGAACCTCGCATCTATAAATAGGAGGGTGCGAATCCTCCCAGGTAAGTTTGGAAAATTGCCACTTTTCACCCTAAATTCAATATTTTTACTATCTCGACTTCCTCCGAAGCCCCGGTATCATTTTTCACACCCGGAATACGCCCCGAAGTGCCCGTTGAGCCCGGAAAATTTATCTTTTCGGTTTTGAAGCTCCACCCTCGCAGAGCCCGGTTCTCAATAAAACTCCCGGTTTTATTAGAAACGATCGTTTTAGGCAACGAAGTGCTGCCCGGTTATCGTTAAATCATGTGAGTGTATAGTCACCTTCATCTTACACATAGATATGAAGTATTTGCCTTAAAATACGTGCTATGTGTAAATATATATTAATTGTTTATTTGAGGTGACTGTTGACTTGATATTTTATACAAGTTTTAAACTGTGTATGTATTTTTATCTACAAATATGTTGGGTAAAACATGGGTAGATAAATTAGATGATGTGTGATGAAATAAAAGTGATGAGAGATATCGATGTTTAAGATGATCTAGTCATCTAGCAGAGTATAGACAACGGCCACAGACTATTTTAGATAGTCCAGTGGAACGTTAGCAGAATTGTAATTGGTAGGTATGTTTGAACTATATGTTCATAAGGTGTTCTCGAACTATATGTTCATTAAGTGTTTGTTTTTTAACTATGTGTTCATCCGTTAGTTCTTCTTTTTGACACTATTACGTGTCGGGGTACGGGAGCGTACGGGAGTACTTTATTAGTATTTTCCCTATGTTTTTATTTTGAAGAGTTTTGGAGTCTTCGTTTCTTTTGTGAAGTGATCGGACGAGCTTCATGAGTCAGTGTTTTCATTTCCGATGCCGGATAGGGGTGAGTCTGGGGGTTCAGACCACAGCCTAGGCATTAGTCAGTGTTTTCATTTCCGATGCCGGATAGGGGTGAGTCTGTGGGTTCAAACCACAGCCTAGGCATTAGTCAGTGTTTTCATTTCCGATGCCGGATAGGGTGAGTCTGGGGTTCAGACCACAGCCTAGGCATTAGTCAACGTTTCCATTGCCGGATAGGGTGCGTCTGGGGGTTATATACCTCACGATATTCAGACCACAGCCTAGGCAAAGTTTGATGCTGGATAGGGTGCGCCTGGGGGCTACATACCTCACGATATTCAGACCATAGCCTAGGCATTGATAACTACCCCTGACTTAATTGTCATGTGGTTCTTTCTTTTACGAACAAAGGTTTGTGGTTAAACTTATTCCATTCATTCGATATCTTTATCGATCCTTGTTTGTTGCTAGGGGATTTCCGAAGCAGTTTCATTAGTTGGTTGTTCATATCGATCCTCTAGGCTAGATCTAGTAAGATCATTGTATAGGATCAGTATGTGGGGATCGACGTTGTTATTGCTTGTAGTATAAACCTTAGGCAGCGATGGACTTCGTGCCTATTCCTCAGGATGAATCCTTAGGAATGAGTGATAGTTGATTCTTAGGGTAAATCATTAAGAAATAAATAAGACAATGGGGATTGGGTAATTGGGTTGATTGTTTGATGTTTAAGCATAATAAATTATTTATTGTGGGTTGAAAACCCTATATGCTCACCAGGCTCCCAAGCCTGAACCACTCAGTTTATTTGTATCACAGGTATCGATACGGAGTTGCTTTACACTGAGAGATTAAAAGAGAAGTAGATCACTAGTGTAAATGAATGTAAGTTTTGTTTATGCTTATATTTTTGTATTGACAGTGACATCCCAATGGTTTAAGTGAATAAAATACATTTCTTCGGAAATGATTTGATAACATATTTATCATGTTTTTCTGCGAACAAATTCCGCAACACTTTTAATCAAATGATTACTCTGAAATTATTTCAAAAGCATAAATTAAACCGGTCTTTTCTGGCCGTGAATTTGGGGATGTCACAGTTGGTATCAGAGCATTAGTTTAAACGAACTAGGAATTTGTAGGATTTCTAGACTTAAACTTAGAATGCTAAGTGATGATTGTGAGATGAGTGTCTGCTATATTTTAGACACGAGCACAAGTTTATTTTAGGAAAGATGCCTAAAATGATTTATGTGTTAAATATTTTATGTTATAGCTATAAAGATGCCTTATATGCTATTATTTGTTCGAATCTATGGTCTGTTGCCGACCGGATCTGGAAACTTTATGTGTTTAGGATTCTAAGCGTATGACTACGATATTAGAACTAGCATGTAAACGTTTCAAAGTGATGAGGAGATTTATACGTCTATCATAAATAAAGCTTTCCTATCTTAAATTCTCACCCAGTACACCGAACGTCTACTTGGGTATACAAAACGTTATGGTGAAGACTCGTAGAGAATTGAGTAGATGGAGGAAATGAAAAGCTTACGATAATGAACGATACCTATCAAAAGATATCGTAAGAGTGGTGTCTTGCCTTTAGAATATGTCTAATAAAATAACTGAACGTTTAGAGGGGTACGGTACATCTAAAGTACACCTCCGATTGGCAGGATGATGAATGGTTGGTGTAATTCTTGAAGTTGTCTCATCGTCTGTAATTTCCATCACCAACCAAGTTGAAGTAGAATTGATGATTGAAGATACGCATGGAAGAAGTCCTAGTAGAGTCTAGGAAAATTTTATGATTAATTGGACACATTCGTATGTGTTAAATTGTTTTGTGATTTTAGGACTTGGGGACTGCGAGACAGTACTTGGGACGAGTATGAGTAGGTGTGAATAGTAGTAGAGATCTATACTACTGGAAGCACATGACTCACACTTGGATCAGGGAAAGTCACAAGGTTACCAAGGAACTAGTAATTGATTCCGTCTTATTCTAGTCTGTCATTACCATCGTTTCGGTAATGACTAAGAAGATGATTGTTATTCCGACCCTAGTGGTCATATCTAATTGAGTCTGACTACGATGAGTTTGTTACGTGATTCAGAGAACCAAGTTCGATGTAGCAGTTGAATTAAGCCGAATTGAAGTAAAGGATGATCAAAGAGATCAATAGAAGTATCGCGTTCGTTGTTAAAGAAGTTGGGTTAGGTTGTGTTCTGACCCAAAGGGATAAAGTGATAGCGTATGCATTGAGGCAATTGATAGAGCATGAAAAGAACTACCCCACTCATGATCTGGAGTTGGTAGCGGTAGTATTTGCCTTAAAGATATGGAGGCACTATCTTTATGGTACCAAATGTAAACTTTTCACTGATCATAAGAGTCTTCAATATCTCTTTAATCAGAAGGAATTGAACATGAGGCAGCGGCTCTGGCTAGAACTATTCAAGGACTACGACTATGAGATACTTTACCACCCTGGTAAAGCAAATGTTGTTGCTGATACTCTCAGTCAGAAGGTAAATCATGAAAAGAAAAGGCCAAGAGTGTTGAGAATCGAAGTTGTCTCGACAATTGTGGAAAGTATAAAGAAAGCTCAGGAGGAAGCTTTATAGAAAAATGACCGAAAGGAGGAACGTTTGGGAAAAACGTTGGTGTTTGATACAAACGGTCAAGGATTCAAAGATAGGATTTGGGTACCTAAGACAGGAGGAGTAAGGGGTCTTCTGATGGAAGAAGCTCACAAAACCAGGTACTCGATTCATCCAGGCAGTACGAAAATGTATAGGGATCTAAAACCCTATTACTGGTGGCCGACGATGAAGCTCGATGTTGCTAAGTATGTAGCCGAGTGTGTAACTTGTGCAAGGGTTAAAGCACAATATCAGAACCCGTATGGGATTTTAGAACCTTTACCTGTACCCATGGGTAAATGGGAGTACATTACCATGAATTGTGTGACTAAACTGCCCAGAACAAGGAACGGTCACGACATGATTTGGGTGGTCGTTGATCGCTTCACTAAGAGTGCACATTTCATAGCAGCCAACGGGAAATGGTCTATGGATAAACTTGTGAATTCTTACGTGAAGAAAATTGTGAGGCTTCACGGTGTTCCATTAACGATTGTATCCGATCGTGATAGCCGTTTTACCTCAAGGTTTTGGAGGAGTTTATAAGAGGAATTGGGTACCAAGTTGTGTTTGAATGCAGCTTACCATCCGCAAACCGATGGACAGAGCAAACGAACAATTCAAACATTGGAGGATATGCTGAGAGCATGTACCCTAGAATTCCAAGGTAACTGGGGTAAACACTTACCTCTAGTAGAATTTTCCTATAATGATAGTTTCCACTCGAACATCTAGATGGCACCTTATCACGCTTTGTATGGGGAAAAGTGTCGAATGCCGTCATGTTGGCTGAAAGCTGGGGAAAAAAACAGTTTATGGGACTTGAAATAGTCCATCAGATTGCTGAAAAGTTGAAAGTGATTAGGGAAAGGAGGTTAGCTGCTCAAAAGAGCTATGCTGACAAGAAAAGACAACCGATATCATTCGAAGTTGGAGATTCGGTTTTACTTAAAGTCTCGCCGTGGAAGGGACTTATAAGGTTTGGTAGAAGGGGAAAATTGAGTCCAAGGTTTATTGGACCATTTAAAGTTCTTCAGAGGATCGGGAATCAAGCTTACGAGCTAAAATTACCGGAAGAACTGGAGGGTATTCATAATACCTTCCATGTGTGTTATTTGAGAAAGTTTACGGGAGATGTGCCCTACATAATTCTCATTTCTAAATTAAGGTTGGATGAAAACAAGAGGTTGATTGAAGAACCTGCGGCAATCGTTGACCGTAAGACTAAGAAGTTGTGACGTAAATTGGTCGAATTAGTGCTGGTGCGTTAGAAACATACGAATGAGTCAAATCTCACCTGGGAAACGGAGAGTGACATGATGAGTCGCTACCCGCAGTTGTTTGTTGAGGTGTGATTCCGGGGACGGAATCATCCTAAGGGGGAGAGAATTGTAACGCTCGTGTTTCTAGCCTAGGCATTAATATTGATGTGATAGTCTAGGTTAACCTTTGTAACTCATTTTGAAGTAATAAAGAGGAATTATGTGAATATTATGTGAATTACGTGCGTATTTGCTTAATTATTATGATTTAATTAATTAATAATAAAAATAAGCGTTGAAAATAAATATTAAATAAAGCTGATATCTTTTAAGAAAGTTGTAGTGGCCGAAACAAGGATTCCGGAGATATAAAGAATACCGAAATCCGAGTTATAACGAAGAAGTTATGACCTGTCGAAGTTTCACGACAAAACCGGCACAGTGCTGAATGTCGTAAAAAGTGAGTTTTTGATAAACTACTTTTTAGCCTTAGTGATCTAAACGAAACTCGTAGTGTTCGTTAAACCGAGAGTAGGTATAAAAAGAACGCCCGAATCTGACTTCGTATGAGGAAGTTTTGATTTTTCGAAGTTTCAGCTTAGCAGTAGACAGCTAAAAACTCGAATTTTAGATCGAGTGATTTTTAGCCGACACGACCTAAACGAGAATCGAAGGTCTCGTAAATAGTAGCACAACGGTAAAAAGTCTGACGAAAACGGACGTCGGGTGAAGAAGTTATGAATTTTTAACGGATTTCCTGTCCCGGTCTGTTAAAAATAATAATATAAAAATTAAAGTCTAAATTAGCCGACAAAGTCTAAACAAAAGTTGTAGAGCGTAATTTTACCTACGCGTGCATATAAAGAACGTAAAAAACGGAGCTCGTATGCAAAAGTTATGAATTTTAGAAGTTTGGGACACAAAATTCGAGAAAAATGCAAAAACCGAGGAATTTCGCATGGCTCGGGTTCGGCCACGTCACCTCGCATGCGAGATGACCCGTGTACGCCTCGTGTCAGCCGCTGATTCGTCCGAAGTCGAGGTCCACTAGGATATCGACGCGCCTCGCATCGGTGGCATCTTCCGAGTTCGCAGGCGTGTGCAACCCTCGCATCCAACGCGTGTCTCGCCACCTGCCCTGTCCGAGCCTCGCTGCTGCTGCCGCATGTCCCTTCCTTCGGCCGGAGCTCCGAACCTCGCATCTATAAATAGGAGGGTGCGAATCCTCCCGGGTAAGTTTGGAAAATTGCCACTTTTCACCCTAAATTCAATATTTTTACTATCTCGACTTCCCCCGAAGCCCCGGTATCATTTTTCACACCCGGAATACGCCCCGAAGTGCCCGTTGAGCCCGGAAAATTTATCTTTTCGGTTTTGAAGCTTCACCCTCGCAGAGCCCGGTTCTCAATAAAACTCCCGGTTTTATTAGAAACGATCGTTTTAGGCAACGAAGTGTTGCCCGGTTATCGTTAAATCATGTGAGTGTATAGTCACCTTCATCTTACACATAGATATGAAGTATTTACCTTAAAATACGTGCTATGTGTAAATATATATTAATTGTTTATTTGAGGTGACTGTTGACTTGATATTTTATACAAGTTTTAAACTGTGTATGTATTTTTATCTACAAATATGTTGGGTAAAACATGGGTAGATAAATTAGATGATGTGTGATGAAATAAAAGTGATGAGAGATATCGATGTTTAAGATTATCTAGTCATCTAGCAGAGTATAGACAACGGCCACAGACTATTTTAGATAGTCCAGTGGAACGTTAGCAGACTTGTAATTGGTAGGTATGTTTGAACTATATGTTCATAAGGTGTTCTCGAACTATACGTTCATTAAGTGTTTGTTTTTTAACTATGTGTTCATCCGTTAGTTCTTCTTTTTGACACTATTACGTGTCGGGGTACGGGAGCATACGAGAGTACTTTATTAGTATTTTCCCTATGCTTTTATTTTGAAGAGTTTTGGAGTCTTCGTTTCTTTTGTGAAGTGATCGGACGAGCTTCATGAGTCAGTGTTTTCATTTCCGATGTCGGATAGGGGTGAGTCTGGGGGTTCAGACCACAGCCTAGGCATTAGTCAGTGTTTTCATTTCCGATGCCGGATAGGGGTGAGTCTGTGGGTTCAGACCACAGCCTAGGCATTAGTCAGTGTTTTCATTTCCGATGCCGGATAGGGTGAGTCTGGGGTTCAGACCACAGCCTAGGCATTAGTAAACGTTTCTATTGCCGAATAAGGTGCGTCTGGGGGTTATATACCTCACGATATTCAGACCACAGCCTAGGCAAAGTTTGATGATGGATAGGGTGCGTCTGGGGGCTACATACCTCACGATATTCAGACCACAGCCTAGGCATTGATAACTACCCCTGACTTAATTGTCATGTGGTTCTTTCTTTTACGAACAAAGGTTCGTGGTTAAACTTATTCCATTCATTCGATATCTTTATCGATCCTTGTTTGCTGCTAGGGGATTTTCGAAGCAGTTTCATTAGTTGGTTGTTCATATCGATCCTTTAGGCTAGATCTAGTAAGATCACTGTATAGGATCAGTATGTGGGGATCGACGTTGTTAGTGCTTGTAGTATAAACCTTGGGCAGCGATGGACTTCGTGCCTATTCCTTAGGATGAATCCTTAGGAATGAGTGATAGTTGATTCTTAGGGTAAATCCTTAAGAAATAAATAAGACAATGGGGATTGGGTAGTTGGGTTGATTGTTTGATGTTTAAGCATAATAAATTATTTATTGTGGGTTGAAAACCCTATATGCTCACCAGGCTCCCAAGCCTGACCCACTCAGTTTATTTGTATCACAGGTATCGATACGAAGTTGCTTTACACCGAGAGATTAAAAGAGAAGTAGATCACTAGTGTAAATGAATGTAAGTTTTGTTTATGCTTATGTTTTTGTATTGACAATGACATCTCAATGGTTTAAGTGAATAAAATACATTTCTTCGGAAATGATTTGATAACATATTTATCATGCTTTTCTGGGAACAAATTCCGCAACACTTTTAATCAAATGATTACTCTGAAATTATTTCAAAAGCATAAATTAAACCGGTCTTTTCTGGCCGTGAATTTGGGGATGTCACAGTAACCATGGCTTAGCAACACTATAAAAGCATACCCCCAGTGCCAAAATCGACACCCATTGCATTCTAAGAGAGTGAAGTTGATTTTGTGCCAAGTAACTTTTTTTCTCTCAAGACTCCTCTTGGATATTGGTGTTTGTGAACCATTAGAGGCATCACACTTGGGGTGCTCAAGCTTTCAAAGGTCAAGAACTACAATTCCTTCTAAGAGGTAAGTCATTTAACTAGTTGTGTTGTTCATTTGACAATTTGTATGCTAGTTAGGATGTATGCTTTGGAAAATTGAAAATAGGCATGTATAATTAGAGAAAACATAGATCCAAAGCATTTAGGGTTGCATGTGCACCATAGGAGTGTTATAGTGCTCAAAACCCAACACTTTTGCCATTTCTCACAATTCGAACTATGAAGAGGGATGTCGTAGTCATGATCGAATTTGAGAATGCAAATAGCACAAATATTATCTCCTTAAAATCTACTTAGTGAAAATGTTGTTGGGTTATGAGCATTCTAACACTCCTATGGTGTACATGCAACCCTAAATAGCTTGGATCTATGTTTTCTCTATTATACATGCAAATATCAATTTTTCCAAGGTATTATCCTAACTAGCATAATATGAACAACATGTAATATAAAAACTAGTAGAATTACATACCTCTTCCTTGTAGCTTGATTCCATGGAGCTTAAGAGCCTAGTGCCCCAAGTGTGACACCTCAAATGGTTCACACAACATCACCAACATCTTGGAATAACCATGAGAAAAAGATACTAGACTTGTTACTCTATGAAATCGGCTTGCCCTCCTTATTATGCACTAGTGCCAATTTCACCAACCAATGGGGTCTTTATATAGTGTGCACATTAGGGTTACACCATGTAACCCATGACTTTACCCATTCCTTATGCTCCATGGGTTTTAACCTCCATGGAGTATCCATGGGTCACCACATGGGTTAAACCTAACATAAGGAATCATGGATCATAAGCCCACATATATAAGAATGAATGATTTACACAATCAATCCCCATATATTTAATTAGTCTCTTTTGATCACTAAATTAATTCCAAATTAATTCTTGATCAATACTAATTAAATAATATGATTTCATATTAATATATTAGAACTTATAATATATTAATATGTCACAAATATCCTCTTCTCACAAAAGGTCTATCCAAATGTCCCGATGTCATGCAACCCAAATGGACCATGCTGGGTCAGGTCAAGTATATACCAATTATAGTTATGGACTTAGACACTAATCCAACAGTCTCCCACTTGGATAAGTCTAATAACTATTATTGCAAGTACGACTTCATAACCCGACTAGCAATCGTAGCTCTTAAAAGCCGATGTCGAACTTTGAACAAATCAATGACGCGTCCATTAGATAAGTGATCATATATTCCTCCATTCTAGATATCATATGGACTGAGACATGGATTATAATCATTCTCTCTGTCCATTTGTTGTTTCCCGATTTCTGATTTATGACGTCCGACTAATTGAACAAATCAAATCAGTCCAGGCTTGGCCAAGCACTTAGGGGTGTCATCACTAAATCATCGAGGGGCCCACATATATCGCTTTTATCCCTTTAAGGGTAAAAGGAATGGATAAACTTTGACTAATATGCTTGTACTAACTACTTTTTGAATCATACACAAAGGCACGTTTTATAACATCGAGTTACCAATGTGTTTTCGTGCAATCAATGTATAACCAACTCATAGTCAACAACTCATATCTCTAGGTTTAAAGAATATAAGATATTATCATCTCATGATTCACTCGTGATAAAATCCATGAAGTGAGTCAAATTAGCGTGGGTTTAATCCAATACTCAGAACTTATGAGCACTCATGAATATTGCAGCAACTCTTGCTATATCCCATACCTTGGACATCTACAATCCAGCTTCATGACATTCTTGCCTTAATACCTACTTCCAATGTATTATCGACTGTGGGTGGTTTGAATAACTTAGTCATTTAGGAAGAACGACCTAGTTATTCTGGAAGTCAAAACATGCAACGTGAAACACAAGAATAATATTAATCCTATATGGCCCCAACACTTTGAGAGTAAATAAAACACCTTTTATCTAAGCACCATATTTATTACTCATTATTCAATGTTTCGATTAATTAACTTAATACTTGAATTAAAACAATAGTCATGCCATGCTCCAAGCATGCACACTATGTTTTTCCAAACACTAGTTATGCCATACTCCAAGTATGCACACTATGTTTGTCTATGATCCTTACTTTGTGAAACAGGTCGATTGACAATATTTCAATGATGCTCATTTCACAATCCCAATCCTTACTTTGTAAATGTAAGAATACCAAATTCTTGCCATTTACCGTAATCTGTTAGATTCTAAACTTATATGCAATGGTCCCCTTGTAATGATTATGCACAAAGTCACAAAGCCTTGTCAACAGACATTACAGAGTATTCCAATGGAGATCAACTCCATGGAAACGAAGTCTCACATTCAAAGTACATTCCTTTGAACACCCTTCTTGCATTCAGTTCTCTAATCTTACACAGATTCAAAGAATAACTTCCACCTAGGGAGACAATTCCATATTCCCATTTTGAATATCACTTCTGAACAAGAGTTACCTCCTTTCAGAATATGTCAATATGGTCCTATCTCTATACTTCCAATTTGGTAAACTTTAGATTGTCCTTGACAATTGCTTAATCATTTTAGTCATATCCACTTCTAATCCTTTTTCCCTCTTAACGCCCTAGGCATTTGGAAAATTTAGAATGGATAAATATTATAGCACATGTAATCGATCCTATACCCGAAGCATATGGGACCCGATTCATGCTATAAAAAAATTTATTTGCCATGTTCTCAAAATTCGAACTATGAAGAGGGATGCCGTAATCATAATCGAATTTTGAGAATGCAACATATATAGAATTTCTTTATGTTGAACCATTCCATCATAACATTCATATATACCCTTGACTAAAGTTGATTAAAATCTCAATCTAAGCTTTCAGAATTGGAATGAAGTATAAATCCTCTCCCTTAATTATAGCAAAACAATTTTTCAAAGCGAATTGAACCTTTTGTTTTCTATAATTAACATTGCTAACTTGCAACACTAACCATAATAATCATGCTCCCACTAGCACAATGATTATTATCTTACTAGCACAACACTTATGCTCCCACTAGCTTTGACATGTACTCAGAAATCAACCGGACTTCTAGCAATCAATACTTTATTGACTTTCTTGCCAAAGTTCAGATTTCTGATACAAGATTGCTTTGATAAGACTTTATCAAAATCATACACCTTTCCTTAGATAGCTCACATGTTTGTCTAAACAATTATGAAGAGGGATGCCGTAATCATAATGTTTAGACCTTTTTTCCATTCTCATAAGTCCATGTTAGTGTGACGGTTAACCACATGCGCTCCACTAATGACTTTGAGAATGCAAAAATCACAATTACTATCTACTTAAAATCTTCTTAGTGAAAGCGTTTCCTCACCATCATTTTCATGAATCGGAGAGAAATCTTATGACACTTAGATTTTTATGGTGTATGTACTCCTATCCATGTGAATTTGTCAAAAAAACATAATCACAAGACAAGTTTAGTGACAAACCCAAACTCATATGGACTGAACTTGTTCAATCTTAATTTTTTGCCACTTGGCAGCTCAAGGGCCTACCATTGCTTCCACATTGTTATGAAAACAATTGAGAACTCATAGAACTCACAAGCATAGTCAACTTTAACTGGAATAGGCACAGAAATAAGAATATGTCAACACGATAGGTTACAAACCTCAAGTCTTGGGCTAGTGATTAACAATACTCTTGATTAGTTCTTGAAACCATCTCAAGTTTTTTAAAGACTCCCACTGACCTCTTGACATATAAGATTCTCTTTTGTCAAGAATCATTCCTTGACAAAACAAATATTCAAGAGTTAGTGCGGATTCTTATCAAGTTAAACACTTCTCACAATTGGTCTTAGTTGGTCTTTGTTTTATCCAAAACATCACAACTAACCAACTTCAAATTTACAAGAATAGGAAACATCTTACTCTACATTTGACAAGTGTTATTAACTTTCTTAAGATTATATCACTCAAGTTACAATCTTAGAGTATGACTCTAAGACTTGATTTTTTGGAACGAAGTATGATTTATCTTTTGATTTAACCATTTCAACAATTCATGATTCCTCTCCTTAGCCAAACAAATGCACTAAGGTGTCCTTAGAGGATCAATTGTGATATGGTTTCATAATCACTAAGATAATCATAAAACAAGATACTCAAGTACTCTCCTATCTCTTCAGATTGGAGAAACTTTTATCTTTCTGCCTTATTTGATTCTTCTCATCCGTTCTGCCATACATTGAAACTTTTCCAATGTTTCAGAATTACACTTAAACTTTTAAGCATAACCAGATTTACTAAACTTTAGTAAATCATGACGAATAATCTTATCATTCTTTGTGGTGGACCTGATCAGCGCACAACCTAGTGTACCCGATCCTTTAATCCTTCTCTTGACTGACATATACATGTAAACAAGGACTTAGTCTTAATTTGCCAAAGATGAAAATTCTCATTCATCACACAATACAAGTTGCATGATTCCAAGTTTCTATCCAATTGAAACTTGGGTGATGAGAATCTTTCCTTATTTGGTAAATTATGACACTACCACAAATGAAAGAATCAAATCCATTTTCCAATATTGCTATCAATGGAAACATATAAACAACAATTTTTCACAAATGCCATTGTAAGGATACTTAAAATAAATCAAAACTTTTCTTTTTCTTTTATTTTAAAACTTGCGGAAAAATCTTATCCTTACAATGCAAATACATATGAAAACTATGTTGATATGTATTCCTAAGCAATCTATCGTAACTCTTAAGCAGTTGCTCAAAATTCTGATCACCGAACCATCTTCACGATCAGAATCAGCATACTCTTTCTTTAAGCTTCCTTTGATTCTCTAAAACATAAAAATGTAATTAGATTACATTATGTATTAAGAATCTCCAAAAGATACTTAATAGAGTTAGATAATGGACTTTACCTGAAGCAAAGTCAAAACTTTTTGACTTTTACCATCCTTATGAGCTTTCAGGTAAATTCGGCAGCTTCGCAACCAATGCCCTTTCTTTTGGCAAAAGACACATATGGACTCTTTGGAAATGGTACACTTGATTGTCTCAGACTTAGCCTTTCTCTTTACCATCAGTCAAATGACTTGACCATGGCCAATCCCTTTCCATTGGGAAGAGAAAACTTCTCTGGACTTCCAATGTCACCGTTGTCAATGTCCAAATAGGTTTGGGAAGTAGATCTTACAATCTAATTTGCTTTACCAATACTTCAAATCATTGCTGATTTAGCAGCATCAAGCAAATAGATAAGATCACTAAGGGTCATGTCGTGATCTGGCATCAGGGGGTGACTGAAGAACCAAGTCTTTAGCCAGCTACCTCGAGACTTTGACACCCGATTCTCCCGGCTTGCCAATATGTGACTTAACCTCCAAGATGTAAGCACATATAGTCTTTGCTTGCCAATAGGGATTGAGTGACTTAGAACTTTTCAAGTCTTGAAACTTGTGGGATAGGGAGAATTATTTGAGGAGGTGGAGGAAGTGAAGCATGATTTCCAGTCCCATTAATGCACAACAAAGGGATTAATCTTTCACCTTGATTGCCATGTGGGATATCATCTTCATTAGGAAGACTTGTTCCTAAAGATTTGGGAAGACCATAGTTGTCTGAAATAGACATTTATGAGGGAGAAATTCAAGTTTAGTTGATTTAAGCCCTTAATACAACACCCAATATGAAATATTAAGGCTAGGACCCAACAAACTATTTATAACTGGAAGAGGGATGTCGTAATCCAAGTTATAAAATATTTGAAGGTAGGTAAATGACGATTTACCAATTTCCACCATGAAAACGAAATATAATTAAGTTTTAATTGGATTTGAAACTCCTAGACCTTTTGAGATACATTGAACTTTCAATGGCATGTTTGAATCTCGATTGTGCCCTCTCAAGTTTGTGACTGGGATGCCGAGGATCACAAACAAGGTGTGAATAATCATGCAAATTAACTTGGTACCCTTAACTTTATCACCTAATTGATGTGTCGGTTAACCACACACGCTCCACCAATCTATGATAAACATTAAGTTACCCTTTTCCACACATTGTCAGTCCCATGTTAGTGTGCCGGTTAACCACACACGCTCCACTAACGACTTAACAAAGGTGCAAAGTGCAATTTCATGGGTTAGCACCATTTCACATTTTCCTAAGTAACTAAGATTGGGAATTAATAAGTATTTAGTTACTTAGTATTTATCATTATACTTTTAATGAAGGGAGAATTATAGTCCTTATCCTACCCGTTCGGCTAACGACCCTCCATCAGTCAAGGAAGCGGTGGGTGAGAGTGGACACCCATTAAACTGCCATTTTATAGGCAGTAACCTTATACCCCCTTATAGACCGGCTTCGTAAATGAGGCCTACTAACGGTAAGATTGACTTTATCTTATACATATCCATATAATTAAAATTATAATAATAGTATAAGGGTTGAATTTTAAACTTTTAAAAATCTAGGGTTTGATTTGGAATTAAAGCATTCATGAGGGGTAAACTTTACAAATTCCAAAACTTGAGGGCAATTATTGAAACTATTTAAAACTTTTCAATTCCATAACTTATGTGTTTAAAGTAGTTTTAATGGAAAACACTTCAAGTTCCATAACTTGAGGACAAGTTATGAAAGACTTTAAAGCATTTAAAAATGACACTCTTCACTTTCATAACTTATGGAAATCTTATGAGTGTTTAAAAATCATAAATGTGACTTTTCATATAACTTGAGGACAAGTTACAAAAACACATTTTATGAATAACTTTTAGATCAATATGGATTGAAAACACATTATCTCATAACTTTTCTATTAATCTAAGCTAACTCATAAGAACAAGATAATTCAAATCATCAATCTTCAAGAAAATAGCATGAACATAAAACTAATACAAATCTTGAAATTATGACAATTATCTTTGAAATTGGATTAGCATGAACATTACCACATCAACAACAGGTTTATAAGTTCAAAAACAGCTTAGGGTAATGTTCCTACTCCAATTCCAGCCTTAAAAGTCGAAAATATGTTGTCAGGGGCTTCTACTCGTCGAGTGTATGAACCTGCTCGACGAGTAGGATGAATTTCTTCATGGACTCGGCGAGTCCATCAGTGGACTCGGCGAGTCCAGTGCCCAGACAACCAGAAAATCGATTTTTTTCAGCTTTTTCAGCAATTTGCATCAAGTATAAGTGAAAACAAGCCTAGGCTCTGATACCACTGTTGGGTTTTGAGCATTCTAACACTCCTATGGTGTACATGAAACCCTAAATAGCTTGGATCTATGTTTTCTCTATTATACATGCAAATATCAATTTTTCCAAGGTATTATCCTAACTAGCATAATATGAACAACATGTAATATAAAAACTAGTAGAATTACATACCTCTTCCTTGTAGCTTGATTCCATGGAGCTTAAGAGCCTAGTGCCCCAAGTGTGACACCTCAAATGGTTCACACAACATCACCAACATCTTGGAATAACCATGAGAAAAAGATACTAGACTTGTTACTCTATGAAATCGGCTTGCCCTCCTTATTATGCACTAGTGCCAATTTCACCAACCAATGGGGTCTTTATATAGTGTGCACATTAGAGTTACACCATGTAACCCATGACTTTACCCATTCCTTATGCTCCATGGGTTTTAACCTCCATGGAGTATCCATGGGTCACCACATGGGTTAAACCTAACATAAGGAATCATGGATCATAAGCCCACATATATAAGAATGAATGATTTACACAATCAATCCCCATATATTTAATTAATCTCTTTTGATCACTAAATTAATGCCAAATTAATTATTGATCAATACTAATTAAATAATATGATTTCATATTAATATATTAGAACTTATAATATATTAATATGTCACAAATATCCTCTTCTCACAAAAGGACTATCCAAATGTCCCGATGCCAAGCAACCCAAATGGACCATGTCGGGTCGGGTCAAGTATATACCAATTATAGTTATGGACTTAGACACTAATCCAACAAATGTTTCGTCACAATCATTTTCATGAAGCGGGGAGAAACCTTTGTCACTTAGATTTTATGGTGTATGTGTTCCTATCCATGTGAATTTGTCATAACCATGATCACATGACAGGGTTGGTGACAAATCCAAGCTCATATGGACCAAACTTGTTCAATCTTAATTTCTTGCCACCTGGCAGCTCAAGGGCCTACCATTGCTTCCAAGTTGTTATGCAAACAATTGAGAACTCATAGAACTCACATGCATAGTCAACTTTAACTGGAATGGCCACAGAAACAAGAATATGTCAACACGATAGGTTACAAACCTCAAGTCGTATGCTAGTGATTAACAATAAGTTTACTCTTGATTAGTTTTTGAAACTTTTCAAGACCTTTAAGGCTCCCACTGACCTCTTGACATATAAGATTCTCTTTTGTCAAGAATCATTCCTTGACAAAACAAATATTCAAGAGTTAGTGCGGATTCTTATCAAGTTAAACACTTCTCACAATTGGTCTTAGTTGGTCTTTGTTTTATCCAAAACATCACAACTAACTAACTTCAAATTTACAAGAATAGGAAACATCTTACTCTACATTTGACAAGTGTTATTAACTTTCTTAAGATTATATCACTCAAGTTACAATCTTAGAGTATGACTCTAAGACTTGATTTTTTGGAACGAAGTATGATTTATCTTTTGATTTAACCATTTCAACAATTCATGATTCCTCTCCTTAGCCAAACAAATGCACTAAGGTGTCCTTAGAGGATCAATTGTGATATGGTTTCATAATCACTAAGATAATCATAAAACACGATACTTAAGTACTCTCCCATCTTTTCAGATTGGAGAAACTTTTATCTTTATGCCGACTTTGATTCTTCTTATTCATTCCGCTACACATTGAGACTTTTCAATGACTCAGAATTATACTTAATCTAGTAAGCATAACCATATTTACTAACATTAGTAAACCATAACGAATAGTCTTATCGTTCTTTGTGGTGGACCTGACCAGTGCACAACCAAGTGTACCCGATCCCCTAGTCCTTCACTTAACTCACCTTTGTATGTGAACAAGGAATTAGTCCTAATTTCCCAAAGATGAAGGTTCTCATTCATCATACAATACAAGTTGCATGATCCCAAGTTTCTGTCCAACTGAAACTTGGGTGATGAGAATTTTTCCTTATTTGGTAAATTTAGACACTACCACAAACGAAAGAATCAAATCCATATTGCTAAAAAAATACAAACATCAATTTTCACATATGCCATTGCAAGGAAATATAAATAAGATAAAAAAATCAAAATTTTATTTATTTATAAAAGGTGCGGAATTTTTTTTTCCTTACAATGCAATTACAAATGAAAACTATGTTACTACATATTTCTAAGCAATCTATCATAACTCCTAAGCAGCTCAAAAATCTGATCATCGAACCATGTGATTGAAATTCATCTCTTCGCAATCAGACTCAGCATGTCTTTTCTTTAAGCTTCCTTTCTTTTCTTTGATCCTACAAAACATCAAAATGTAATCCTATCACATCATGTATTATGAATCTCTAAATAGGAACTTAATAGATTTTAGATAGTGGACTTACCTGAAGTGGAGTCATATATTTTGACTTTACCATCTCTTAGATCTCTCAAGTAGTCAGGGCAGCTTCGCAACCAATGCCCCTTCTCTTGGCAATAGAATCAAAAAAATACTTTTGGAATGGTACACGGGACAATCTCAGACTTAGCCTTTCTCTTTCCCTTGGAAAGAGAAGTCTTTTCTGGACTTCCAATGTTTCCATTGTCAATGTCCATGGAAGTTTGGGAAGTAGATCTTCTAATAAAATTTTCTTTAACAGTGCGCCAAATCATTGCAGACTCAGCAGCAATAAGCAAATAGGTAAGATCAATCAGGGGCACGTCGCGGTCTGTCATATAGTAGTCTTTAACAAACTGACTATACGACTCGGGAAGTGACTGAAGAACCAAGTCAACAGCCAACTTCCTCGGGAAAACGACACCCAACATTCCCAGCCTGTCAATGTGTGACTTCATATCCAAGACATGTGCACACACAGACCTTCCATTTTGGTGTTTACTAGCCAATAGGGCTTGAGTGACCTTGAACTTTTCAAGTCTTCAAAATTGTGGGCCAGGGAGAATAATTGGAGGAGGTGGAGGAAGTGCAGTATGATATTGTGGAATATCATCTTCATGTGGAAAGCTTTTTCCAAAAGATTCGGGAAGACCATAGTTGTCTGAACTAGACATCTATAAGGGTTGAATTTTAACTTTTAAAACTCTAAGGATTTGAATTAAATGTTTCAGTTGTGAGACTTTACAAATTCCAAAACTTCAGGACAAGTTTTGAAACTTGTCAAAACTCTTCATTTCTATAACTTATGAGTTTTATGTTGGTTTTATGAAAAGACTCTTGATTTTCCATAACTTAAGGACAAGTGAAACGTCCCAAAAATACAGTCTAAAAATTTCGTTTTTAATTCATTATGAAAACCCTAATATCCAACATCATAATAAAAACCACAAGTAGTATGTCTCAAAATATCATAACAATGTCACATATCAAATCTCGTGTCAAAATATCATATCCAAATATCAGAGTCTAACTCCAGGCTGAAGACTGTGGTGTGTGCCATGCGATCATCCCGAGCCCTTCCCAGTGCTAGTGGAAGTACCTGAAACCAAAACTGAAAACAGTAAGCACGAAGCTTAGTGAGTCTCCCCAATCTACCACATACCATCTACACATAGCATGCAACTAGGAGATACGGGCCTCACCCACACTCGTGGAGATACGAGCCTCACCTACACTCCGTTAATTGGGAGATACGGGCCCTGCCCATACTCCGCTATCTAGGAGATACGGGCCTCGCCCACACTCCACTGCCCAGGAGATACGAGCCTCGCCCATACTCCACTATCTCTGAGGTACGAGCCTCGCCCATGCTCGGCTACTTCGAGATACGGGCCTCGCCCACACTCAGCTATGATGAGATACGGGCCTCGCCCACACTCAACTACTAAACCCAACATACAAGTATCACACAGACAACATGTAAAGCTAACCTACTGTTCATACATCATAATCAACTACTACTATAAGATACGAGCCTCGCCCACACTCTGCTAAGATAGGATACGGACCCCGCCCACACTCGGCTACTATCATATCATACTACGGGCCGGCCTTGGTGCCGTAGACCCGTTCCTACTGAAGGAGAACTCACCTCGTATAACTGGCTGCTGATATCCCGAGTGAGAAATCCCTGTTTGCTGCTCCGATGACTCCCCGGCTACAATCACATAACATTCTGAATCAACTGATGATTCTTCATGGAGTAAATGACCAATTTACCCCTGGTCAAAGTCAAAGTCCTGGTCAGAGTCAAACTTCCAGGTTGACTCTACTCGCCGAGTCCTACTATGGACTCATAAAGTTCCCTAACTCACAATTCTCTAACTCGCGACTCGACTCGCCGAGTCGGGGCGTAGACTCGTCGAGTCCCTCTACTTCCAGATCCTTGTTCTAACTCACCGAGTCCTCTTCCACTCACTAATTCAACTCAAAACTCTCAACTCAGGGAAATCAGGGGTTTGCGATCCGACTCGCCGAGTCCGATGAACGGCTCGTCGAGTCCTATGCATGTCTTCACTATACAGTTGATTCTGATCGATTCCAGTGCATCCAATTCATAGATTTGAGCTTCTAGGGCCAATATAACACGTAAAGTTGTCAACTTTACGTGCTTGCATAAAGGTATGAAGCTAAAACACCCAACATAAGCTAGAAATGGGAACCTAGGGTTTGGAACAAGGCCTTGATTGCATAAAGGTAGCTACTTTGAGCTCCTGGAGCTCAAAGATGCCCAGATCTATAGTTCACTACCCTAAGGGAGCTCCAATCTCGATTTTGGACCTTGAAATGCCCCAAAAGTGGCAAAACAAGCATAAATGAAGATCTACTAGGAAAATGAACAAGGTAGAGGCTTTATTACCAGATGAAGTAGTAAATGGAAGCTAGCTTCTAGATTTCCTTCTTCTCCTTTGCACCTTCTCTCTTTCCTTCTCTTCTACACTTCCAAGAATACACCAAATCACTCAAAATCAAGAAGGAATCACTGAAACTCACCAATGGGGGGGCTAGGGTTTTGAGGGGGAACGTTCTAGAGGTGCTGGAGGCTGGGATGGGGGCTATAATGACGTTTAAATACGGTCCAAACCCTAAGAATTAGGGTTTCATCCAGACTGGCAGACTCGCCGAGTCGGGAATGGACTCGTCGAGTCGCCCCACTAAGTCCACGTGCAATCCCGCTTCTACTCGACGAGTCTTCTTCATCTCCTCATCTTCCGCATACTGAGAAACGAGAAGAGCCCTCTCCCTGAACTTTGTGGTAATCTCCGCCACTGTCTCCGTCGTCTGCTGGAGATCCTGGAACTCCCTAGCAAGCTGATGTACCTCAATGACAGGTGCGAACTCGACCCTGAACCGGGCCACAAAATCCGTCCAGGTCATAGCATCAAAGGCTGCATCATCCCCAATGACATATCCGACCTCCTCCCACCAATCACGTGCCCTGCCCTTCAGAAGACAGGATGCAAGTCGGACCTTGTCCCCCTCGGGACATCTGCTAGTGCGGAAAGCGTTGGCAACATCAGCCAACCATCTGGTACTCGCAATGGGGTCTCGGGGCCCCTGGTAATCTGGAGCTCCACAAGCCCGGAACTCCCTGAATGTCAAAGTACGTGACCCCATCATAGTCATCATCTCCGTGCGGATCACACTCATCCTCTCATCCAAAAGCTCAAGAATACCCTCCTTTATCGATCCAAAGATCACAGGAGTCTGCTCAAGTATGCTACGCGTGACCTCTGAAGAGATGAACTCTCTGTTCTGCTCATCCAAATGCTCGGCTCCCGAGACTGAACCTGATCCCTCTCCGGCAGCTGAACTGCCGACTGCTGGTCTAGGGCGTAAAACCACCATTCTGAAACACATAATGACAATCGTCAGAAACACTAATATAACTAGAGGGATCACATCTACCACAAGTTTCCTGGTCTTGTCTCAGCCTTCCTCGATTCGAGTACGGATCCTATGCTTTCAGTAGTATGGGCCCATACTACCTTCCACATCTATCCGTACTTTCCTCAAGAACTGCCTCGACTCCACCAAGTCCCTTCGACTGCCACTGCTCTCTGCTACTCTCATCCTAGGCTTTCCCTAGGGTAATCACCAACCCACTCTCCGCCATCAACTGCATAAGGAGTCCCTATTTTCCTCCCCTAACTAGCTTGCGAATACTATAACCTATTACTTAGACTAGATAATTCTTCGAATGAGAGATCCTACTCTACAACGGTTGGACTCAAACAAGAGCTGCGCAATAGAGCTAGACCTAACCTTCTGAAATTATTTAATCCTTGCAATATGCAATGTAACATATTCGTTTATTGGTTAGTAGAAGATAACTAAGACCCCTAAAAGCACAAAGCAAACAGCATTCGAGCATCGAGTACACATAATCAAGCATCTACTACTCTGGCTATCATACTGACTAATCTGTACTAGCATGCAGTTCTCATAAAGCTGAACACATATAACAGGCACATAAGGCATCCTTCCTAGATCCTTAGTCCTAATCTAGCATGTTGTTCTAATAAAGCTGATAATCATAACATAATATAATCTTGTATGGGTATTTTGGGAGTACTTACTTGAGCTCGGCTGATTGCATGCACCACACCCTTTTCTCTTTTCAAAGTCCTTTTCTATTAAAAAAAAGTCCTTTTTGGTAAAAATGATTTTCTTTTTGAAAATTCCTATACTAATTCCTTAGTTTGAGTTCAGACACACTTGAAAGCGTACCCGAATCCCTCAAACCAAGGCTCTGATACCAACTTGAAACGTCCCAAAAATACAGTTTAAAATTTTCGTTTTTAATTCATTGTGAAAACCCTAATATCCAATATCATAATAAAAACCATAAGTAGTATGTCTCAAAATATCATAACAATGTCACATCTCAAATCTCGTGTCAAAATATCATATCCAAATATCAAAGTCTAACTCCAGGCTGAAGACTGTGGTGTGTGTCATGCGATCATCCCGAGCCCTTCCCAGTGCTAGTGGAAGTACCTGAAACCAAAACTGAAAACAGCAAGCACGAAGCTTAGTGAGTCTCCCCAATCTACCACATACCATCTACACATAGCATGCAACTAGGAGATACGGGCCTCACCCACACTCCACTAACTGGGAGATAAGGGCCCCGCCCACACTTCGCTATCTAGGAGATACGGGCCTCGCCCACACTCCACTGCCCAGGAGATACGGGCCTCGCCCACACTCCACTATCTCTGAGGTACGGGCCTCTCCCATGCTCAGCTACTTCGAGATACGGGCCTCGCCCACACTCAGCTATGATGAGATACGGGCCTCGCCCACACTCAACTACTAAACCCAACATAAAAGTATCACACAGACAACATGTAAAGCTAACCTACTGTTCATACATCATAATCAACTACTACTATAAGATACAGGCCTCGCCCACACTCTGCTAAGATAGGATACGGGCCCCGCCCACACTCAGCTACTATCATATCATGCTACGGGCCGGCCTTGGTGCCGTAGACTCGTTCCTACTGAAGGAGAACTCACCTCGTATAACTGGCTGCTGATATCCCGAGTGAGAAATCCCTGTTTGCTGCTCCGGCGACTCCCCGGCTACAATCACATAACATTCTGAATCAACTGATGATTCTTCATGGAGTAAATGACCAATTTACCCCCTGGTCAAAGTCAAAGTCCTGGTCAGAGTCAAAATTCCAGGTTGACTCTACTCGTCGAGTTCCCTAACTCACAATTCTCTAACTCGCGACTCGACTCGACGAGTCGGGGTGTAGACTCGTCGAGTCCCTCTACTTCCAGATCCTTGTTCTAACTCACTGAGTCCTCTTCCACTCACTAATTCAACTCACAACTCTCAAATCGGGGAAATCAGGGGTTTGCGATCCGACTCGCCGAGTCCGATGAACGGCTCGTCGAGTCCTATGCATGTCTTCACTATACAGTTGATTCTGATCGATTCCAGTGCATCCAATTCATAGATTTGAGCTTCTAGGGCCAATATAACACGTAAAGTTGTCAACTTTACGTGCTTGCATAAAGGTATGAAGCTAAAACACCCAACATAAGCTAGAAATGGGAACCTAGGGTTTGGAACAAGGCCTTGATTGCATAAAGGTAGCTACTTTGAGCTCCTGGAGCTCAAAGATGCCCATATCTATAGTTCACTACCCTAAGGGAGCTCCAATCTCGATTTTGGACCTTGAAATGCCCCAAAAGTGGCAAAACAAGCATAAATGAAGATCTACTAGGAAAATGAACAAGGTAGAGGCTTTATTACCAGATGAAGTAGTAAATGGAAGCTAGCTTCTAGATTTCCTTCTTCTCCTTTGCACCTTCTCTCTTTCCTTCTCTTCTACACTTCCAAGAATACACCAAATCACTCAAAATCAAGAAGGAATCACTGAAACTCACCAATGGGGGGGAGCTAGGGTTTTGAGGGGGAACGTTATAGAGGTGCTGGAGGCTGGGATAGGGGCTATAATGAAATTTAAATAGGGTCCAAACCCTAAGAATTAGGGTTTCATCCAGACTGGCAGACTCGTCGAGTCGGGAATGGACTCGTCGAGTCGCCCCACTAAGTCCACGTGCAATCCCGCTTCTACTCGACGAGTCGGGGCTACCGAATCGTCGAGTAACCCTTAAGAAAGGAAATTCAATATTTAAATTACATACCAGGAATGGGGCGTTACAATTCTCCCCCACTTATCTCAGACTTCGTCCTGGAAGTCTGCTGTCTCTGCGAACAACTCGGGGTAATGCCTCCGTATATCTTCCTCGGGTTCCCACGTCCACTCTGAACCCTTACGGTGCTGCCACTGCACCTTGACCAACTCCACCCTTTTGTTCCTCAGCTCCTTCGCTTTGCGATTCAGAATCGCTACCGGTTTCTCGATATAGTTCAGGTTGTCGTCAACCTGAATATCCTCAAGGGGTACCACTGCTGACTCATCCACTAAGCACTTCCGCAACTGAGAAACATGGAAAATGTTGTGGATCTGGCTGAGCTCTGTTGGAAGATCTAGTCGATAAGCAACCTGACCCACCCGGGCCAAAACCCTAAACGGACCAATGAACCTGGGGCCCAGCTTGCCCCGCTTCCGAAATCTGATAACACCCTTCCAGGGTGACACCTTCAGGAGGACCATATCGCCCACCTGAAACTCCAAGTCCGAACGCCGCTTGTTGGCGTAACTCTTCTGCCGACTCTGAGCAGTCTGGAGCCTGCTCCGGACTTGCTGAATCCGCTCTGTAGTCTTGAGTACCACCTCTGTACTCCCCATGACTCGCTGACCGACCTCACCCCAACAGATTGGGGTCCTACACTTCCTCTCGTACAACATCTCGAAGGGAGGCCGGTCTATACTGGAGTGATAGTTGTTGTTATACGAAAATTCTGCTAACGGAAGATACGTATCCCAACTGCCACCGAAATCCAGCACACATGCCCGAAGCATGTCCTCGAGAGTCTGGATCGTCCTCTCGCTCTGTCCGTCCGTCTGAGGGTGGAAAGCGGTGCTGAAATGGAGACAAGTGCCCATCTCGTCGTGGAACCGCTTCCAAAACCTGGAAGTGAACCGGACATCTCGGTCTGACACTACCGAGACAGGCACTCCATGACGTGCCACTACCTCTCGCACATAAATCTCGGCCAACTTCTCGGCCGAGATGCTCTCCTGGATCGGTATAAAATGGGCACTCTTGGTCAACCGATCCACGATGAGCCATATCGAATCAACCCCTCGTGCGGTCCTAAGAAACTTAGTAATGAAGTCCATAGTGATATCCTCCCATTTCCACACGGGAATGTCTAGTGGCTGCATCTTGTCGTGGGGCCTCTGGTGCTCTGCCTTGACCTTCCTGCAGGTTAGGCATTTCTCGATGTACCAAGCTACGTTCCGCTTCATGCAGGGCCACCGGTAATCGGGTCGAAGATCTATGTACATCTTCGTCGCCCCTTGATGGATGGAGAATCGAGACTTGTGGGCCTCATCCATCAACACCTGTCGTACTCCGCCCCAGTATGGTACCTAGACCCTCCCACGCAGGGTTAATAACCCCCGACTGTCGTAATCAAACGAAGCCACTCGACCCACTATCCTTTCGCACTTCTGGCGCTCCTCCTTCAGGCCCTCAACCTGCGCCTCCATAATCTTCTCCAGCAGTGGAGTAATCACTGTCATCCTCAGACAGATATCTTGGATCGGAGCCGCTACCGCCTTGCGGCTCAGGGCGTCGGACACTACGTTGGCCTTGCTCGGGTGATAAAGGATCTCACAGTCATAATCCTTTACCACGTCTAACCATCGACGCTGCCTCATGTTCAGATTCGGCTGATCCATGAGGTACCTCAGACTCTTGTGATCTGTGTAAATGGTACATCGGACCCCATAGAGATAATACCGCCAAATCTTGAGGGTGAACACAACAGCCCCCAACTCTAAATCATGCGTCGGATAGTTAGCCTCGTGAGGCTTCAACTGTCTAGAGGCATAAACCCAGAAAATCCGATATTTTCTGAAACAAAAATTGTTTACGAAAAAGGTGTGATGATCCATAAGTATACGTGTATATGATTTCAAAACATGTAAAAGTGAAATGCCTTTCATAGTAGTTCCTTGTATTATAGTTCTTGTAGATAGAAGTGAATGAGGTTGTTCCCCCGGAAAACCCGATGTTTTCCGATATAAATAGTATGATAGTTTTGTATTATTGTATAATCACTTTCCATCGTCACAGCGTATGAGTATGATTTCCCATGATTACTTAGATGGTAATGGATCTCTATGTGAGTCGTTATAACCATGCATAATAATGACTAATTCGCCTGTCTTGGAAATTTATCGAATGCCGGTCTTGAATTAAGATTTTGTCACCCTAGATTGGCCGAGTCTAACTGTAGCGAACAGCTCAGGTGTAGGGGAGTCACCCCCATATAGATCTATACACAAACTCTCGCTCTCCCTCCAGGAGACTCTGATTATAACTACAAACTACGACCGACACTTATTGGTGTCACCCGTTATTTCTCACTAAATCCAAATGAAATTGAATAACATTGTTTTACAACCCGATTTATGTTTACTTGAATATAACGTAAGCCTAACAGACAAAGAAAAAGGACAACTGATGCCCACTAACTTTGTATGTTATTACAGGCTGTCGAGTATGCTACGGACACGTTATAGCCCATTAAGCATATGATGAAAGTTTAGGACCATATTAGCAATGCAAATGGACCACCAAGGCCCAATAGCATGTTAAAGCTGATAAAGGCCCATTGGGTATGCAATTGGGTCACCGGAAGCCCAATAAACATGTGTGAATATATTGGGCCCAATAATAATTATATTGGGCCACAAAGACCTAATAGCACGTACAGAAGATTTTTGAGCCCAATCATTGAATCATTTATAGTTTATCGATTTTAAGTTCATAGTGTAGGTATTTGTTGTAATCTAAATGTTTATTCAAAGTGTTAAAATACTTTGACGTTTGATTTATAACGAAGCTTTGGTTATATATATATATATATATATATATATATATATATATATATATATATATTTAAAAACCATGCGTTATAAACTTGATTTTTTTAACCCAATAATTTAATATTTGCCTATTTGGCCCAAAAACATTTAGTTTGACCATTGAAGCCCCTTTATCTATAAAAATGGCACTTTTAGTCCCTTTTTATGAAAATTGACATTTTTGGTCCTTAAACCATTTTTCTTGACATTTTCGACCCAAACTTTATTTAAATAATAATTTCAGCCCAAAAATATTGTATTTGCCATTTCCAGCCCTTATTTGTAAAAGTTTACACTTTTTGCTCAAATTCCGTAAGTTTTACAATTTTGACCCCAAAATCAAAAACTTTGCATTTTTAGTCAAAATTTTGCATCAAAGTCATTTTCAGCCCCTAAAATAGTTTATTCATGTTTTAGACTTATATTTTGATAAGTTTACCACTTCAGCCCCCCAAACTCTCCTTTTTCGCAACTTTGGGCCCAAAAACCCGTGAGGCCCAAATGTAAGCCCATTAAGCTATAATTTATGTTTTTGACCCCTAGAAAAGTGTTATTTTCATAAAAGTCAGATTTTTATGTAAATAATACCATTTTATCCTTATAAAACCGAAAATATCATATTTTACCCAAATCTTTGTTATTTTTGCAAAAATGACACTTATAAGGATTTTTGACTTTGTTTTCACTTCTTGAGCCTAAGGACTCTTAGATCTTTGAAGTATGTTGTTTATTATGTTATTTGTTTATGTATCCTTCACACTTTAGCCATAGATTTCAAGATTTAGCAAATAATATCATATTTTCACAACATAAACCAAAGAAATCACATATAACAAGCATACACACATAGATCAACACATAGTACTTGTATTCTCCCCCCAAAAACAAGTAAAAACCAAAAACAAGGGGGTATGAACTCACCTTGCTTAGTTGTTCTCGGTTTTGAAGTAGAAATGGAAGAAGATGGTGTTGTTTTTTGGCTTGAACAAACTTCTTGGAGTGGTTTTCGGACTTAAGATGTTTCTAAGAGTATGATTACACACACTTGATTAGAAGGAGTTTCTTGACATAAAATGGACTTATAACACTTGAACATGCAAGAACTTACCAAGGAGTGGTGACTTTTTGGTGGTAAACCTTCTTGAAATTGCTCTAAATCTCAAAAATCTTATAAGCAAGTAGGGATGTTCTTGAGAGATTTGGAGGTGTTTGAAAGTAAATCTGTGTGTATGTGTGTTGTGATCTTCGGCCGAGGATAAGAAGAAGAGAGGAGAGAAGCTTGAAATGATGGTGCATGGAAACATGAGAGTTTATGGATGTATGTTGTGTATTAGACATGTAGGACTAATGGTTATTAGTGAGGTGGCACCTCACTAATCACTCTTATCACAATTATTTTCCTTTTTTTTGTTTAATGATGTTGGGCCGAGTTGGGCTTAGTAAAAGAAACATGGATTAATTTGGCCCACCTCTAGCCTTGGTTCGAAATCATGAGGTTCCTAGCAAAGGTTTTCGGCCCATTGGGCTCCTTTGGATGGTTCACGGCCCATTTAGCATAATAGAACAAGTTTTATGACCCATTAATGCCAATTAAATCAATTATGGCCCAATAAGGCCCATTAGGGTAAACCATTTCATTTTTAGGCCCATGATGGCCCAAAAGGTTAGGTTTTATGAATATGGGTCCAATTAGAGCCCATTTAAGAGTTTTAAGCCCAAACTAGTCAAATTGGAGACTTATTGGTCCATTAGGCCCAATAAGAAAATCCTAGTCCATATTAGACTTAAACCGGGATTTTTAGGGTTTCCAATCCTTTGTTGACTGTTTGAAGTGTTTGTATAGAGTGTTTGATGGAATTCTGTTGTCATTGGATAAACATCATGCATGCTTTCAAGTTTTAGTTACAAATGTTATCCTTGTTAATGTTTACAAAAACATTAGAATTTCCTGGTTGTGACATCATCCCCCCGTTAGAGGGTATTTCGTCCCGAAATTCTTTTTGAAGCTAGATTTGAGAATGCGAGAATAAGTGAGGGTACTTTTGTTTCATTTGGTCTTCGCATTCCCATGTGAATTCCGGTCCACGCTTTGCGTTAAATCGAACCTTCACAATCGGAATGCGACTTTGCTTAGTACGCTTCACTTCCCTGTCCATGATTTCAACTGGTTCCTCGATGAACAGGAGATTCTCGTTGATTTCGATTTCTTCCAATGGGATGACAAGAGTTTCTTCGGATAAGCACTTTTTTCAGATTGGAAACATGGAACACGGGGTGTACGCTGCTAAGCTCAACAGGTAGCTGCAACCTATAGGTCACTGGACCGATTCGGGCAAGAATCTCGAATGGCCCAATGTATCGTGGGTTTAATTTTCCCCGTTTCCCGCAACGAATCACCCCTTTCCAGGGAGAGACCTTTAACAACACCCGATCCCCGACTTGAAATTCTAAGGGCTTTCGCCGTTTATCAGCATAGCTCTTCTGTCGGTCTCGTGATGCTTGAAGTCGAGCTCTGATTTGAACTATCTTCTCTGTCATTTCACGTATGATTTATGGCCCTGTTAAAGCATTGTTTGGTGTCTGTCCTCTTGCTAGCTGAGTGTCACCTACCTTAGCCCAACACAACGGTGATCTACATCTACGACCATATAATGCTTCGAAGGGAGCAACTTTAATGCTCGCATGATAACTATTATTGTACGAAAATTCAATCAAAGGTAAGTGGGTATCCCACGACCTTCCGAAGTCTATCACATCTTTCATGATAAGTGCATGTACGGTTCCATATTGTTTAATTAAAAAAATGCAAAAACATAAGAACAATAAAGTTAAATAAAAAATGTATGGGAGTGACATATTTAACAATGTACCTCCACCCCCTTCGAGGTACCAAAATCGTCTTCGGGAGTCTTATTTATTAGTTTTAGAAGCATGACTAAAGTTGTGTCATGCTCTGCTAAACGCTTATCCTGTGACCTCATATGCTCATGACATTCACTGAGCTCATTTTGTAAGCCAGTAATAATTCGGTCCTTGTCGATTGATTGTTCAGAGACCGGCGGTGGTGGTGGCGGCGGGTGAGATGGAATATTCATCTGTGCCTTCTTTTGTCGAGGCTCATAGGTAGGGGATCGTTTGGGTGATGGTGTTAGGGAAGGTACCATGTGAACTTCTATGTCGGGAAAATTAGGGCGATCAATCCATGTTGAGCTAACTATCCACCATTCAGCAGTACTCTCAACTTCTGTCGGCTCCAACTTCTATATATGTCAATTATGCTGCCAAAAAATTATAAAACTATAAATAAACATATATTATGCATATAAAATAAAATCTTAAAATATACAAATAACCATATGTTGTTGATTTTGAAGTGGTTGCATTGAGTCTTTTGTAATGGCCTCAGTTTCGACCATGCAATAGCTTGAAGGATCGCATTCTCTTGTTAGGTACCAAACAAACTGCTCACAGGAAATGTTTCAAGAATCCATCTATGAAAAAATCATTTATTAGAATGTTAGAAAACAAAAAAAAAATGTTAATCATTTACTTACCTTGAAAGCATATAAAAAGTCGTTTAGGGTATAGGTCATTTTTTGAGGTTGTTTCTTTTTCGGTTCCACTGGATGTATATGTTTGTCAACCGTATTGAATACAGTAATTAGTTGTTATATCTACGACATAAAAGTTTCCCAATTAAATTTCTAAAAAATATTACTAATAATAATTAATTAACCTTAATTAAATTTCGTAATAAATTTACGACAAGATACTTGTTCGATTCATCAAAGTCGGATACCAAAGCCAAATACTCCTCTAAAACAGGTTGTTTACCCAACCGACTATTGAATCCTTTCTCTAACAGATATAAGAGACATACACAGACTGCATCCTCATCCGATAATTCATTGAGCGAATGCTCGAACACCTTCTTCACATTGTCTAATTTGACGGTGACATTCCTCACGATCATAGGAAACACACGGGAACGAAGGCGGCTCCGGAACTGGACTCAGGAAAATAATCTCCAAAACGGAAGAAGGTGAAAAGAAAATTTCATTTCTTCCCGAAAGACAGCTTGTAACCCCCAATCTCAAAAACCATTTCCTCTGCTTTACTTCGGGAGTCCGTTATAACTTTGTGACAAAAGACATAATGTAGAAGCAAATGATCTCCATCTACATTAGGAATGTCTAACCACCTACCAAAACATGAATTCCCAAACATAGTCTCGCATGCCAGTATATCTTTCAATGCCACAATAATTTCCCCCGCCGATTTTGGGTTTATAAGATAGTGTAATTGATGCATCAAAAAACTTTGTCGTGCTACACAAATAAAAAAGTTATTGTAACCCAACTCCGGAACGAAAACTGACCAATATTTTGGACCAGTTCCGGACTAGTTCCTCGTGTTTCAGACTAGTTCCTCGTTGTTATAACCCAACTCCGGAACGGAAAATGACTAATATTCCAGACCGGTTCCTCGTGTTCTGGACCATTTTGCCGCATTCCGGAGCGTTCCATAATGAAATTTTATGCTCCGGAACACTATATTTCAATGTAAACTAACAATACTTAAACATCTAAACTACTTTTGGGTTGGTTCAACTGCAATAACATCTTTAATTAAAAACTCTGGAACATCAGTTCATTTTGGAGGTTTTTCTACACATTCCAGAACAGTAGTTCTAGTGAATAATCACATTATACAAACAAACAAACTAGGTTATCGGAGTAAAGAACGTACCCGTAAAATAATCGGGTTGTAGTGGTCGTCTTCCAAGTCGGAGATCGAAATCGGAATCGAATCGCGTCAGAAAGTTGAAGCAAGTTCTGGAATGAAGTCGAGGGTTCGGATTTTGAAATTCAAATTTACGATCCGAAACACGTATAAAAACCCAAAATGGGCATTTCCGAGGCAACGAAATGGATCTGTCAACCCGAAAACGAGTACAAAATAGGTTCCGAAACAGCTAGTTTACTCAATTTCCGGAAAAAATAAATAAATCGGTCGAAGTTGAGCATGGGCTCGCTGAGAACCTATAAAAGGCCGACCCGAGATGGTGGCAGGTGGCGGGGTTTCAACGATGAGAAGAGGCGGCAGAAGAGGAGGAAAATCTCACCAAAAGAATGTTGACGAAAATTGGACTTTCAGACCGCTTCATGATCACAACATCCATCAAGAGATTCAATCTGATCCAATATCATCAACAGAACCTTCCACCTCTTCAATTGCAAAACCCATCTCAGATTTCATTCCTAAAACCCCTAAATCACCTCGGAACCCTAGAAACTCCAGGTGGGCATCAAGGAATCGAAGTTCTGGAACTCAATTTGAGAACAAATCTGAACTCGGGTCATTGAATTTTCACTCAAAACAGGGGGAGGATGATGGTGATAGAGATAGAAATAAAGGCAAAGCAGAGTCTTTACAAGGCGAGAAAAAACAAACGAAGAAGGAATCCAGTGACGGATTTGGTGCAAATAAGGATGATGTTCAAGAAGATGACGAAGATGATGTGGTGAAAAGGTTAGAAAGGTTGAGATTGTTTGGTGAAGAACCTGATTTATCAGAGGAATTACTGAGTATTAATGATCAATTACAGGAGGATGAGGTAAATTTTATATTGTTTTCATTAGTTAAGTTTGATTGGTATCGACGTAATGGTTAATTGACTTAATCTTGCAAACTGGTTTGTGATTATCCTTTAAGGGTTATCGACTGATCTCACTTGATGTAGGATTATTGCCACAATGCCACAATCTTTATTGCCAAGATTAATGCTTGTTATGATCCAAGATGGTTTCTTGTTAATAAACTCTGAGCCCTTTAAGCATCATCTCAATTAATATTCATAAAGTATCGAGCAATAACATGGGGGTGTTCTTATTTGTTTCTTTCATTTGCAATCGAAATCCTTCATCATCATATCAATTGGAGTCATATTTCTGTAATCTATCAGTTGAAATCGTTCACTAATTCAATTATTCAAGATTCCTGGTTTAAATCGGAGCATTCCTTAATAATCAGAAAAGCATAGCATTTGTGATTTTGGTAAAATCGGAAATATACTTTCATCATATTTTGGAATCTAAACCATAAAACATGTCATCACAGTTTATAACTTGTGATTCAAAAAATGTATATTCAAACCCTAACTTCTCTCTGTCAATTATCAAACTGAAGATACTGGCTATGGAATCTATCTATGGAGAGAACATATTCATCCTTGACAAGCAAAGTGGGCTGCGATCTTTTCAGGTGCCAATAACAATTTTGCAAAACTTTATTCAAATTTACAAGAAATATATATGAAACTAACTACATATCTATGTGTTCTTATGCAGATTCATGTCTACATTGAAACTCCTGAAGAACTAACAATCTCCACAAAACTGAATTCCAACAATTCAGAAGATTTTTCTTACTCATTTGAAGTCCAATATCTTCCCCCAATTGTTTTAACATGCTTATTACCCAAATCATACCCTACACATCTCCCTCCATATTTCACAATCTCCACACAATGGTTAAACTCTTCAAAAATTTCCAGTTTGTGTTCTACTTTGGATTCAATATGGAAAGAACAAGAAGGACAGGAAGTTATCTACTCATGGGCTGAATGGTTGCATAATTCGGCTCTTTCTCATCTTGGTTTTAACAAAGAAATCATTCTTGGCCCTTATGGTGTCCAATACAACAATGATCCAAGGGCAATTTCGGGATGTGTCTCTCCAGATGTCGATATTCCTTCATTGAAGAGTTACAACGATAATCAAAGAGTTGAAGATTTTCGTAAAAACTTTCATGAATGTTGCATCTGCTTTAGTGAATTTGCTGGTAAGTTTTGATTTTCAACTTGGATTACATATTTACATTTAACACTAGAGTTATGAATTTCTGTTTCTTTCTTGATTTCTCATAGGTACCGAGTTTATAAGATTGCCATGTCAGCATTTCTTTTGTGAAAAATGCATGAAGACATATGCAAACATTCATATACAAGAAGGTACTGTAACCAAGCTTTCTTGCCCTACTACAAAATGTGGAGGGATGATTCCACCTGGCCTTTTAAAGCGTTTACTTGGTGATGAACAATTTGAGAAATGGGAATCACTTACATTACAAAAAACACTTGAATCAATGTCTGATGTGGTCTATTGTCCAAGATGTGAAACACCTTGCATAGAAGATGAAGATCAACATGCTCAATGCTCCAAATGCTTCTTTAGCTTTTGCACTCTTTGTAGGGACAAACGCCATGTTGGCATCACATGTCTTACACCCGAAATGAAGCTCCGAATCTTGCAGGTAAATTTGTAATAATTTAGACTTTGTTGTGTATCAAATATCAATCAAAATTGAAATTTGTAATAAGAAAATTCTGTTATGTTATGATGCAGGAGAGACAAAGCTCGAGTCAAATGAAAGATGATCAAAGGAAACGTGAACAGGAAATGATTCAGGAGCTTATGAGTGTGAAGGAAATACTTCGTGATGCAAAACAATGTCCGGGGTGTAAAATGGCAATTTCAAAAACTGAAGGGTGTAATAAAATGGTGTGTCAAAATTGTGGCAAGTATTTTTGTTATCGGTGTAATAAGGCCATTGATGGATATGATCATTTCAGGTTCTCTCTCTCTCTCTCTCTCTCTCTCTCTCATAAATATAAATGGAATTGAACTAATTGTTGTAGGGATGGAGCTTGTGAGCTTTTCCCTCGAGAAGAAATTAGACAATGGGAAGAACAGATGAATCCACGACAAGTGATGGGGCAGATTCAGGCTGAACTTTTTGGTGATCGTGGACATTCTTGCCCTCAATGTGGTCAGATTAATGGGAAAGTTGGGAATAATAATCACATATTGTGTTGGTCATGCCAAGGGCATTACTGTTATTTGTGCAGAAAGGTGGTTAGACGTGGCTCACAACACTTTGGACCAAAGGGTTGCAAACAACATACAGTCGGATAGCATATTATTTCCTCAAATAATAAATTGGTCATCTATTGTATGTGTTTTCTGAAAATTTTGTCTGTTAATTTCTCATATGTTCTACACGAGTCTTTGAGTCTATTCTTTTATACGGATTTTGACAAAAAAAAAAGTTTATACCATATTCTTAATAATAAAAATCAAACATATTTGTGAGTGTAAATGTAATATAGTTTGGGTTCAATTGTTTATCAAATCATGTTTTGATTTCTTGACTTGTTGATATTATAACCTCGGATGATGTTTCTTGCACAATGTTAATAAATACATAAAAACAGTTCAACATTCATCTTAACGATTAAATCCAAAATTGTATATAAATAAATATCCACTTCACCCTACTAAAACAATCACTCTTTATCTCCTCCAACAACATACAACTCATGTTAACGATTAAGATTACTTTTTGTTGATTTCTAGGAATCATTAACATTGTCTTCAACAACCTCCGGCTTCACAAAAAACTCAATATAAGCAATACGACTAGGCTGCTGATACCCACCAGAATCTACATGTGAGTGAGAACCAGAAGGCCTTACAACAGACACCAAATGTTGAACTTTTAACATCCCTCCTCTCCCAATAGTCAACTTACTTCCTCTATTATCTTTAATCACACTACTCGGTATATTAGAAGTTGTTGCACGAAGAAACTTGTACTTGTACCTACAATGTCAACATTACAAGACACTGATAAACTGACAGTGACAGTGACAGTGACAGTGACAGTGACAGAAAGAGAGAAGGAAATACATGCCTGTGAGAATCAATTTGATCACAGTTGAATGCAACAAGGAGATCTGTGTTTGCATAATACATGAAGTCTATCTGTAAGTCTCCATGGCCTTCGCCTTTAAAAGTAACTGATGGAGGTGTTGGTTGCAGGGTGATTTGGATGCTTGATCCAGGCCATTCAAGATCATCAATGGCTTCTTTCAATGCTGATGACTTCAAAATTCAAACCAGATACATAGTTTTTTAAAAAGTTTAACATGAATTACTACTACAAATGATATGCTAGAGAGAGAAATTAGGTTATTACTTTAACAGTAAAACTGATGGGAGTGCTTCCAACAGGTTCAAAATTGTAGTCCCATGAAATTGTGTCAGGGATTCTAGTTCTGATTTCAGCATAAGTGCAAGCACTTAACGAATCAGTAGATCTAACAAAAGAAAATTTAGCATCAGAGATTATCCACAGATCCATCAAAGAAAAGAAAAAAGGAGTTCCAAAAGTACTTGAGAAGAAGCTGCATATCAGGGCCTGGATATTGGAATTCAATTGTGCTCGAGTGTCCAGGAATGCAAAATGTGTTGAGGCAATCCACGAATAACCCTAAGCTTACTCCAAACCTAGGTCGCCCGTTTGCACTGTATTCGTAACGAACAAAAAGCTACAATGGAAGATCAAGAAGCAGATGTTACTTTAAAGTTAAGTGATGGATAAAGTGTAAACGTTTTTCAATTTAAATTTAGGCGTGTTATAATACCTCTCGTTGTAGATAAACCTTTGCTTGAAGACATCCAGTATCCTCAACAATCAATACGATTCCATGTTCGCTTAATTCCAGAACTGCATCCTAATATATCAGAAAAAGCTAGCTATTAGCACAATCCCCCATACAACAACCCTAGATTGATGATTAAACTGAAGACGATCAAACCCTAGGTTTCCATTAAAAAAATCTTGTTGCAAATTTCGGAAAAGCGAAACGAACCTGATAGCGCTTCCATCGGACTGAGGTGAGGGCATCAACCATGCCTTGAACATTATCGAGTTCACAAACCAGATCCGGCGATTCTGGCTCTACCACCGACGAACTCATCACTTCCCGCCAAAATCATTTTCTTCTCGGTTTCAATAAAAATATATGATTACCTTTCAATTTTCATTTATGCCCATAGAGTTTAGAATTATGATATTAGACCCCAAAGAATCACAAAATGAACGGAAGAAAGATTGAGGTGGTGTGGACACTGGACACCTGCAAAGGAGGCTACCGGTGAAGACCATATAAATGTGGATTCGGTCATGATTGATTGCATGAGGAGGAGAGAACTAAAAAAAAGTGCAAAATCTAGCTTGAGATTAGAAATGAAGGAGTTAGACTATTTTTAGAACATTACATGATAAAGAGGTATTTTCATGCTTATTATTTGAGTAGTACTAGCCTATATCCCTTCATACATATCTTATCCGTTTGTGTTGTTCAAATTTATTTTCTAACTAATTAAATATATAAGTTTGGATTGGTCCATTTGGCGTAAAAATAAGATCATGAGTTCAATCTATACATATACTACCTCGCTATTCTAAAAAAAAATAATTAAATATTGGATGATTTTGTTTTGAGGTTTATTTTTTGTTACTACTTTCTACTGATATGTTGTATATTAGGGAAGAACATAACACGGATCCGGTACCGAATCAAGATTCTTGAATACCGAATTGAGTGAAAAGTCTATACTGAGCACCAAACCGAACAAACGTTACCGGTACCCGGCATGGTATCGGTTTTCGGTACTAGCAATCCCGAATTTCATGATTTTAGAGTATCGAATATCGTCTCATATTTAATAAAAGCAGTACCGATTCAGGTAAGGAATTTCAATACTATTGCTCACCTTGTTGTATATGGTTATTACAATATATGTTATTGTTTGCATATGCTTTACTCATCCCATTGTATGACCAATTAACAAGTATTTGTACATATATATGTCGAAGGTAATATATGTGAACCAGTAGCTCTATTCCATGATATATACATGTTTGTCGACATCTACTTGTTTTGGTCAAAAATTGATAAACTAATTCATAACCAAATTAGTAAGTATGGTGTGATGTTTAGAATAAAATGTTAAATTGTGAAATACTTTAGATCTTAAGATATGCCGAAGATCTTGGTCGTGCCAAGATCCTAGGAAGAAAACTATAATATTTAGAAAACGGTTTAATAATGTTGATTTGTTTTGAAATATCAAGATTAGGACAAAAATAGTGTAAAAGTCATGAGCTATGCAAATTTAGAGACAAGTCTTAAGATATTCAAAAAGAACCAAAATATTACATAATATCAAGATTAGGCCTTTTCGGATGTTGGTAATGTTGGATTAAGTAACTAAAGCCCTCGGTTTGTACCTTAAAGCAAATGGTAAAATTGGAAAGGTGATATCTCGGGTTTCTTGCATGAATTAAGGATTTTAGTTTGACATGTTTTTAGTCAAAAGTAACTAGCTAAGGTTGTGGGGCTCTTCAATACCTTTCTATGCATATAAAGAACGCCGAAAACGGAGTTGAAACGAAGAAGTTATGGTCGTTTGAAGTTGAATTGGAAATTGGTGGCTTTGTCCTATTCGGGGCGTTATACAGGGCATAGCTGTTACACGTGGCGTAATCAAATTATGCAGGGCGTAACTTGTTGAATGTGGATCACGTTTCTAATGGGCTACGCGTGACGTAAATTAGGTTACGCATGGCGTAATTGCGACATATCAAAACCCTAATTCTTCAGTTTTAAGCCATATTTAAGGGCTCTAACTTATGGGAAACCCTCTCATGACCAACCTCCATCACCTAAGATCATTTATTGAGAAAACCTAGCCTCCTCTTGCTTGTTTTGAGCCTTGGTATCTTTTATGGGCTTATTTATCCATTGGAATGGTGAATCTTGAAGAACAAGGTGTTTGTAAAGTGTATGAAAGAAGGATTCACGTATAGATCCAGCAAGGTTGCTTCATTTCTGGACCATTGTGAGTAAAAAACTTTTATCTTGCTCGTTGATTTCTTAGATCTTGTTATTGGCCATTTTTGTCACTTTTTGGTCCTTTGAGCTTGTGTTTGGGAGTTGAGGCAACTCTAGCACCTTTTGAGCTATATAGAACACTCTTGGGACTTATTGGACATGGAAAGTTGTTCTTTGGTGCTTGTGGCGATACAAGTTGTGTTAGTATTTTTGGTCATTTTAGTGCAAAAAGTTTAGATCTTGAAAGTTTGTAACCTTGTTATGGATAAAGTTGGAAACTTTATCCATTTAAACATCATATTGATTCAGATATGAAGGTTAGAGATTTGAACTTAATGGATTACGTTGAGCAAGATGCATTTTTGGTTCCTTTGAGAGTTAAAGACTAGATATTGGTTGTTTGGACCATCCTAATGGATAAAATTGGAAACTTTATCCATTATGGAGCTATTAGGAACCAAATCTGAGAATTGGAATAGAAATTGGTATGAATAAATAGCTTATTGATTAATTTGAAGTTTCATGGAGTATGCAGGGCGTAACTTCTCTTACGCAGGGCGTAGAGCCACATTTCCCCGTAATTTCCATCTTAGACTCTACGCAAGGCGTGATCAGGTTGAATGTTCACTTTTGACCGTTTACTTTGACCAAGTTTGACTTTAGGTCAAATGGGGTAATTTGAGTAGTAAATTGTGGCCTGGTCTCTGTTTGATGTTTAGGTGGCCTATAGAACTAATATTTGGACCAGTGATCAATTCGGCTATTTTCTATACTTTGAGGTGAGTTTTCCTCACTGTACTCGTGGGTCGAAGGCACCAATGTCGGCCTACTAAGTTGTGTTGTGTAATCTGATATATATATATATATATATATATATATATATATATACATAGAATGTTGGTATGGTGTAGTGACCTGTTAGATTTGTAGATCTGTATGATTACATGTACTTGTTTATTTCTATTATCTGTTGCATACGTCAACATATTGGTGGTTGGGTTAAGGTAGGAGGCCAAAAAATCCTGGACGGTGGGTTAAGTTGGTACTGCTTCATGTGGTAGACCAACAAACCAAGGATGGTTAAGTTGAGGCTATAATCCAACAAACCTTGGATGGTTGGGTTGAGGCAATATGCGAACAAACCCTTGATAGAGGCCACGGCTGAACAAACCCTATATACATGTAATGTAATTGTTATTGTATTGTTGTGTGGAGTATTTTGGAGGAACTCACTAAGATTTGGCTTACAGTTTGATTTCATGGTTTCAGATATATTAAATGATCAGGACCGGTCTAAAGATATAGTAGGCCCGGGGAGAAAAGAAAAAATGGGGCCCAAAGTCTTAAATATAATGAAAAGTAAATCAAAAATAAACACACCGTTATAAAATGCACTATTATTATTAAAAAATACAAATATGGCCACGACATTACAAAAACAACTAACTTAAAGTAAAATACTTCTTCTATAAGTTTTAGATAAATTAATTTTTTCTCTTTATGAATATATCATATACTCTATAAATTTTGGACCTCTTAGAGACAATGTGTGACATCCCCAATTTCACAGTTATTTTAAAACTTTTTATTTATGCTTAAATATAGAGTTTATTCATTAATGTGGAACTTGGTCCCGTAAAAGTATTTTTGAAGAAATGTTTCCATTGATTTATTAATGTTGAGGATGCCATAAATGATACAAGAAACATAAGCATAAACGGAGACTTACAAAGTCTCTACATAATGATGATAAGTATCTCCTCGAATATCTCAGCATATACATAAATCATTACCTATGTATCTTTATTTAATTATCTGTGATTCAAGTAAACTGAGTGGGTTAGGTTGGAAAACCTGGTAAGTACATAGGGTTTTCAACCCATAATATTATAATTAATTTGTTATAATTATATAATTCACATCAAAAAAATAACTTGATTACCCATTCTCGTTATTCTCACTTGCTGGTCCTAACTGATAATCTCAAAGGATTTATCCTAAAGAATCTCTAAGTGAACGATGTTGCCTCGGGGATTCCTTAGCGACATGTGCTAATAAGACGATCATGGGGCGAAAAAATTACCCACATGAATAAGTCATTCATACCTACAGTTCGTAGTCCGTATGAGGTTCCTTAACATCTACAAGTCGAGGACCTGCCCATGTATAGTTGTCCCAAATGATCATCACAACCACCCTAACAATACATTGCACTCTAGCATACACAAGCTCTCTATCCTCACTTCCTAGAGGAAAGCTACACATATCGCGACTGGTCGGCTGACCCCATATAACTCATCCTACCACCAACTACCACACGACCCTCCATTGGTGCCAGATAACTATCGCATGAACACTATCACATACTACATAACTTAAACAATCCTAGGCTAAAGGATTCAATCCCACAACGGTTGGACTGAGAAAAGAGCTGCACAGCAGGGCCAAATCCCCCACCCCCATCCCAAGACCATTTAACCCATGCAGTATGGGACTTAGCGCGTTCATTCAATAGTTAGTTCACACATGAAACAGTCATACAACAATCAATAGAGTACTCTACAAGAGATAAGGAATCAAATATCAGGCAATTCTATCATACGATTCCTGAGGATCCCTATCCTATCACTAGCATGCTGTTCTAATCATAACATAACATAATCTCAAGTAACTATGGGGTAATTTGGGGTCACTACTGGCTCCGGCTGATCGTACACCTTGCATCCTCCTCAATCATTTTGAAAACCATTTGAAAATTATTTTAAAAATCTTTCTCCTTAGTTTGAGACTGGATTCACACGAGTGTTCCTCAAATTCACTCAAACCAAGGGCTCTAATACCAACTTGTAACATTCATAAAATTTCATAAAAATTTAAACATTTTCAAGCCATCCAAAATCTTAATTGTTTACATTGCAGTTTTCAAAACATGTTTGACATCAGAGTTTTTCCCAAAATCACAAAACATAACATGAGGAGGTGCACGATTAAGCCTTTGCCTTCCCACGATCATCTGAGGTACCTGAAACATAACCCAAAACTGTAAGCCCAAATTTTTAGTGAATTTCCCCAAAATACCTCAACAACACATAAACATAGATATCACATCAACAGCATGCATACAGAACCTTCATCATGTCTGGACCGTCGCACCGGGCCTTCAACCTTTCTGGACCGTTCTCCGGGTCTTCGGCCTGATTGGTCCGCCTCACATGCCTTCAGTCTATCCGGGCCGCCCTGGGTCTGTTGGCCTTCTGCACACAGCAGGACCGACTTAACCAAACCCATCATCACATATCCACATATAACATAGTCAAACCTAGCTAGCATATACAAGCAGTCATACCGATCTAACAAATCACTACAACAAAGCACATCCTATCTACCAGGATATCGATCTAACAGATCACTACAGCATAGCAAGCATACGATAAATCATGATACAATCAAAAGGGCCGACATTGGTGCCTTCAACCCGAGAGTATAGTGAGGACAACTCACCTCACATTGCTGAATTCTTACTAAAAGTCTTTGACTGCTGGCTCCCGGAAATCCCGCACTATAACAATATAAAATCACCTAGTTAATACTTTGATTACAATCTAGGCTAACACCCCAAGATTAGGGTAAATGGGCTCTTTATCCTTAGGCCCAAAACTTGACCCAAAAGGCCCAAACACTAAATAAACCATCACAGGCCCATATTTGGCCCAACTTTCCAATTTGGGCCTAACTCCAACTTGGACTTTATCCAAAAGCCCAAACCTTCACTTGGTCTAAAATATCCTTACTCAGATGTCCCAAAGAGGACTCAAGCATCTAGGCCCAAAAAGGTAGTGTAACATCCCAAAATCGAGACCCAATTTTTTTTTGTTTTAAAGTATATTACTTGTAAAAATAGCTAACGGAAAACAGCATTGAAAGCCTTTCAAACATAAAGTCTCAAATCACAAGTCTCAAAACCATTTTAGCAAATAGTTTAATATCAGAGTACAATCCCAGGTTTCTCAAATGCGGAATATCATGTGTGGATGTGTGGTGCGCTGCTACCCCGCTGGCTCCTTCCCTTAGATGGAGAGGTACCTGAAACCAAAACTAAAAGCCGTAAGCACAAAGCTTAGTGAGTTCCCCCATCATACCCATACCAAAAAAATGCATAATCTTCGGTATCTTTCAACCGGTAACTGTCGGGCATAACCAGGAGCTAGTCTCCTTCCTCGCTATCTTTCAACCGGTAATCGGGAACTAACCTCCCCTTCGGTATCTTTCAACCGGTAACTGGGAGCTACCCTCCCCTTCGGTATGTTTCAACCGGTAACCGGGGACTATTTAACCCCCTACTACTGCTAACACATATCAAGCACAGTAAGCATATCAAGCACAGTAAACATATCAAGCACAATAATCATGTCAGGCACAATAAACATATCTCGTATCAACACTAGATAATTATCACAAAGACAATCATCTATCCAATACTCTTACTTGTGGGCCGGCATTGTGGCCGTAGACCCACTCCTACTAGGAGGAGACTCACCTCAAAGTCGTGTAGTGTCTGCACTGATCCTGGTATGAAAACCAACTCTCCTTGAATCCTCAATCCCTACACAACAACTTTTCTGACTTATCAATTCATCCTCGTAACCCTTACAAGGGTCAACTCCAGCCCAAGACAAAGTCAAGGTCAACACCTTGGTCGATGGTCAATCATCTGGTTAAAGTCAACATCTGGTTGACTCGACTCGCCGAGTTGGTCCACCAACTCGCCGAGTCCCCATATCCACAAAATGCCATAATCTCGTCCCTACTCGTCGAGTCTAGCAAGAGCTCGACGAGTTCGCCTTCAATAACACATCAGACTATCTTCAACCGACTCGCCGAGTTCGTCCTTGAACTCATCGAGTTCATCTTCATCTATGACTCGCCGAGTTCTCCTTGAACTCGTCGAGTCCATCTTCATGTGGTTGGGACATTGTCTTGAACTCGCCGAGTCTGTTCGTCCACTCGTCGAGTCCTATGATTTCTAGGTCCAAAACAAACCCTTAGCAGGCTGAGTGTTCCTTCCACTCAACCAAAGCCATTTCCAAAAGACGTTTGGGGGAAAAATGCGTCCCGACTCGCCGAGTCTCTCTTTGTCCAAAACTATACAGTCGGTTATAATGGTTCTTATTGCATCAAAACCATAGATCAGACCTCCTAGGGTCCATTTTATACGTAAAGTTCCAATCTTGACGTCCATGCATGGGGGTTTTTGGCTCAAAATCCATAAAAGAAGTCTACAAGATGCATGGGGTGCTTATGGCAACAAAGCTGACACCTTTATGCTATAAGGACCCCCAATAGCTTCAGATCTGGAGTGCAACTCCAAGCACCCCCACAAAATCCGATTTTAGCTTCTCTAAACTCATAAAAAGGGTAGAAATAGCCCTAAATCAAAATCTAAGAGATAGATGGTCAAGGTTCCAGCTTTTTACCTAGAATGAGCTGAGAATGGAGCAAAACCTCTGGATCTTCTTGCTTCTACTTGAACTCCCAAACTTCCTTCCTCCTTTCCAACTTCAAAACACACAAAAAGGTACCAACAAGCTCAAGAACACACAATAATGGCTAGGGTTTCGAGTTAGGGCTTTCTTTGGGTTGGGAGGAACAATGGAGGCTGTGTTGGGGCGTTATAAGTTGTTTAAATAGGGTGCAAACCCAAATATTAGGGTTTTGTCCAGACAACTCCTACTCGTCGAGTCGGTCCCCCGACTCATCGAGTAGATCACTAAAACCCCCGCATAATGTTGAGTCTACTCAACGAGTTGGGCCTCCAACTCGTCGAGTCCCAGAGTAGAACACCAAAATACTTGAATTTAAATACGTACCAGGAACCATGTGTTACAAATCTCCCTCACTTATTTTAGACTTCGTCCTCGAAGTCTGCTGTTGAGTCCTGAAAAAGCTCGGGGTAGTGCTCCCTCATCTCGTCCTCCGGCTCCCACGTCCATTCTGAGCCCTTGCGATGCTGCCATTGCACCTTCACCAGCTCCACCCTCTTGTTCCTTAGATCCTTCGACTTCCTGTCGAGGATCGCCACAGGCCGTTCAATGTAGTTCAGGCTGTCATCCACCTGAATATCCTCCAAAGGCACCACTGCCGAATCGTCCACGAGACACTTCCGTAACTAGGAGACGTGAAAAGTGTTATGAATCTGACTGAGTTCGGTTGGCAGGTCCAACCTATACGCCACCTTGCCCACCCAGGCGACGACCCTGAAAGGTCCAATGTACCTGGGGCCCAACTTGCCCCGCTTCGTAAACCGAATGACGCCTTTCCAAGATGACACCTTCAGGAGCACCATATCCATGACCTGGAATTCTAGGTCCGAACGATGCCTGTCGACATAAATTTTCTGACGATTCTGAGCAGTCTGAAGCCTGCTCCGCACCTGTTGGATCCGCTCCGTAGTCTTGAGTACCACTTCGGTACTCCCCATCACCCTCTGTCCAACCTCACCCAAGCATATCGGGGTCCTGCTCTTCCTCCCGTACAACATCTCAAAGGGAGGACGGTCAATACTCGCATGATAGTTGTTATTATAGGAAAACTCAGTCAAAGGAAGGTAAGTATCTCAACTACCTCCGAAGTCTAAAACACACGTCCGAAGCATATCCTCCAGAGTCTGGATGGTCTGCTCACTCTGACCATTCGTCTGCGGGTGAAAAGCGGTGCTAAAGTGCAGGCGAGTACCCAGCTCGTCATGAAACTTCTTCCAGAACCTGGAAGTGAACCGCACATCCATGTCAGAAATCACTGAGACTGGCACTCCGTGTCGGGCCACAACCTCCCGAATATAGATGTCGACCAACCTCTCGGCCGAAATGCTCTCCCGGATCGGTATGAAATGGGCACTCTTGGTCAACCGATCCACGATGACCCATATGGAATCTGCTCCCCGAGCGGTCCTGGGAAGCTTTGTGATGAAATCCATGGTAATATATTCCCATTTCCACATGGGGATGTCCAGCGGCTGCATCTTGCCGTGATGCCTCTGGTGCTCAGCCTTGACCTTCCTGCAGGTCAGGCATCTCTCAACATACCAAGCTATATCCCGCTTCATACAGGGCCACCAATAATCAGGATGGAGATCTCTGTACATCTTTGTCGCCCCGGGATGGATGGAAAACCTGGATTTGTGCGCCTCCTCCATCAATACCTGGTGCACACCTCCATGATATGGGACCCACACTCTACGGTGTAGTGTCAACAATCCGCGACTGTCATAATCGAAGGAGGAAATCTGGCCCACAATACGCTCACTCTTGCGATGTTCTCCTTCATAGCCTCCTGCTGGGCCTCTCGGATCTGCTCCAACAGCGGAGTCACCACCGTCATCCTCAAACAAACATCTCTGGTCGGCACTGCCTTGCGGCTAAGCGCATCGGCCACGACATTGGCCTTCCCCGGGTGGTAGAGGATCTCACAATCATAATACTTCACCACATCCAGCCACCGACGCTGCCTCATGTTCAGAATCGGCTGATCCATGAGATACCTCAAACTCTTATGGTCTGTATAAATGGTACAAAGGACCCCATAGAGATAATGACGCCAAATCTTGAGGGCGAAAACAACTGCCCCCAACTCCAAGTCATGCGTCGGATAGTTCGCTTCATGAGGCTTCAGCTGCCTCGAAGCGTAGGCGATAACATGCCCCCTCTGCATCAATACCGTGCCCAAACCCGAGATGGACGCATCGCAATACACAACAAAATCCTCCACGCCCTCTGGCAGGGCTAAGGTTGGCGCCTCGCACAACCTCTGTCTCAATGTCTCGAATGTGGCCTGCTGCTCAGGCCCCCAGCGAAAGACCACGACTTTCCTTGTCAAACGGGTCAAGGGCACGGATATCTTGGAGAAGTCCTGAATGAATCTCCGATAATAACCTGCCAGTCCCAGGAAGCTCCGAATCTCAGATGGAGACCTCGGGACCTCCCACCTCATCACGGACTCCACTTTGGCCGGGTTGACCGAAATCTCGTTCTGGTTGACAAGGTGCCCAAGAAACTGCACCTCGCGCAACCAGAACTCACACTTGGAGAACTTGGCATACAAGCTCTCCCTCCTCAGGGTATCCAACACCTCCCGCAAGTGCTCCTCATGTTGCTTCCGAGTCTTGGAATAGACCAAGATGTCATCGATGAAAACTATCACAGATCGATCTAACATCGGCCTGCACACACGGTTCATGAGGTCCATGAACGCGGCAGGAGCATTGGTGAGCCCGAAAGGCATCACCACGAACTCATAGTGACCATATCATGTCCGAAAAGCAGTCTTCTGCACATCCTCCTCTCTGACCCTCATCTGATGATAACCTGAACGCAGATCAATCTTGGAGAACCAAGATGCTCCCTGGAGCTGGTCAAAGAGATCATCGATCCTCGGGAGTGGGTAACGGTTCTTCACCGTTACCTTATTCAGCTCCCGGTAGTCTATACACATCCGATGCGACCCGTCCTTCTTCTTCACAAATAGAATCGGGGCTCCCCAAGGTGAACTGCTCGGTCTGATGAATCCCTTGTCTAACAACTCCTGCAGCTGTGTAAACAACTCCTGCATCTCAGGAGGATCCAACCGGTACGGTGCCTTGGCTATTGGAGCCGCACCAGGGACCATGTCGATCCTGAACTCCACCTGCCTCTCCGGAGGTATCCCAGGCAACTCCTATGGAAATACATCCACGTACTCTCGTACCACTGGCACATCACTCACCGTCGCCTGACCCGCCTCCCGGGTATCCATAACATAGGCGACATACCCTGCACAACCTTGCTGGAGGTACCGCCTAGCCTTCGCTGCTGAACATAAAGTCGGTCCGTGTTGTGGCCTCTCTCCCTGAATCACCAGTTCTCCCCCTCCTGGGGTCCTGATCTGAACCAACTGCTGCGCACAGTCGATCACTGCCCCATTGGGGCTCAACCAATCCATCCCTACAATAACCTTGTTCCCCCGAAATGGTATGGGAACCAAATTCACCAAGAATTGTTCCTCGAACAACCTCAAAACATAATACCTGAAAACCTATGATGCTCTCGCTGATCGGTTGTCCGCAATCTCGACCTCTAGAGGGCAATCCAACATGCCCGAAGACTCAGGGAACCTCTTGCTAAGCGCAAGAGAGACAAATGATCGGGTAGCACCCGAGTCAAACAACACCTGAACTGGGATACCGTTCACATGGAACGATCCTAAACAGAACATATAGCATAATACATCAATATCACAAGCGACCTATAATAAGAGTTAGAGAGAAGAAACCATACCCGTCACCACATCGGGTGCGGCGCGTGCCTCCTCGGCTGTCAACTAGAAAGCTCGACTCCTCACTACTGGAGCCTCTGACTTGACCTTCCGGCCATCCGTAACTCGAGTAGTCGCTGGGGTTGGCGCCACCACTGGTGTTGCTGCTGCTGCTGTCAACCTGGGGCAGTTGGCCTTTTTATGGCCCCTATGATTGCAATGAAAGCAAATCAGGTCTGATGTCTGAACAGTGGGGGCAGGAGCAGTACAATCCCTGCCAAAAATGTCCGGTCTTGCTGCACTTATAGCAGCCTGATCCCGACCCAGTGCGGCAAACTCCCTCGTGTGACCTACCGCATTTCCCACAGCGGTCCCGACCCGGCTGGCCCTTCGACTTAGCGTCAAATCCCTTGGGTTTCTTACCTGGAACCCCAACAACCTGTCATGTCTCCGCTTTCCTCTTCCTGAGGTGCTCTAAATCAATCTCCCTCTCCCTCGCCCTGGCAATCATGGAATCCAGAGTCGGGAAGCAGAATAGCTGACATGCTCTCGAATGTCAGACCTCAACATATCATGATAGCGGGTCTTCCGCATCTCCTCATCCCCTGCATACTGAGGCACCAACAAGGCCCTCTCCCAGAACTTGGCGGTGATCTCCGCCATAGTCTCAGTAGTCTGCCTCATATCAAGAAACTCCATGGCCAGCTGCTGAAGCTCCACGGCTGGCACAAACTCAACCCTGAACCTGGTCATAAAATCTGACCAAGTCATAGACTCAATGGCTGGGGCCCCCAGTGAATCACCCACTAACTCCCACCAATCTCTGGCTCGATCCCTCAAACAACCTGCGGCAAAGCGGACCTTCGACCCCTCCGGGCAGAAGCTCGTCAACTGTGCAGACTCGATGTATGCAATCCATCTCCTGGCCACAATGGGGTCCTTCACCCCGTGAAAGTCTGGCGCACCACTCCCCCTGAAGTCCTTGAAGGACAGAGTGCGCATCCCCGACTGGCTGGACGCCAAGTCACTCCTGAATACCTGGAGGCGATCCTCCACCAGCTCGACAATCCCTTCCTTGATCGACCCGAAAATGATCGGGGTCGACTCAAGGATACCCCTCGTGATCTCAGACACGATGAACTTGCGTAGCCCGCCATCAACCTGCTCAGATCCAGCACCCGAGCCTGATCCTGATCCTGATCTCGACCCTGAACCTCCTGCTCCATGACGCGTAACCACCATTCTGAAATAAACACATAAACGGCAGGGTCACACATACTCTCGAGAGGTCTCACACACTCTCCAAGTTCCCTGGTTCCATCTTTGCCCTCCTTGATTCGAGTACGGATCCTCTGCTTCCAGTAGTACGGGCCCATACTACCTTCCACATCTATCCGTACTTTTCTCAAGGATTGCTTCGACTTCACCAAGTCCCTCTTACTAATGCTGCTTTCCAAACTAATAGGCTTGTCGTAGGGTACTCTCCGACCTACTCTCCGCCATCAGTTGCACAAGGAGTCCCTACCATCCTTCCTAACTAGCTTGTGAATACTATTACATATCCGCTTACTAGTTAGTTTAAGCTAGCTAGAACCCCTATAAGCACAAAGCAAGCAGCATTCGTGCGTCGAGTAACCATAACCAAGCATAACCTAATCAGGCCATCATACTACTGACTAACCAGCCCTAGCATATAGCTCCATAAGCTCATACAATAGGCATATAAGGCATCCTTCCTAGATCCTTAGCCCTAATCTAGCATGCAGTTCTCATAATCATATCATATAACATAATATATCATGTATGGGTATCTTGGGGAAAACTTACTTGAGTTGGGCCGGTCGCACGCATCACACACCTTGTTCTTTCTCAAACTCATTATTTTAAATTCTAAAAAACTATTTTTCTTGTAAAAATCTTCCAAGCCCTCGATTTGAGTCCAGACACCCCCGAAGGTGTGCCCGAATCCCTCAAATCAAGGCTTTGATACCAACTTGTAACATCCCAAAATCGAGACCCAATTTTTTTTTTGTTTTAAAGTATATTACTTGTAAAAATAGCTAACAGAAAACAACATTGAAAGCCTTTCAAACATAAAGTCTCAAATCACAAGTCTCAAAACCATTTTAGCAAATAGTATAATATCATAGTACAATCCCAGGTTTCTCAAATGCGGAATATCATGTGTGGATGTGTGATGCGCAGATACCTCGTCGGCTCCTTCCCCTTAGATGGAGAGGTACCTGAAACCAAAACTAAAAGTCATAAGCGCAAAGCTTAGTGAGTTCCCCCATCATAACCATATCAAAAAATGCATAATCTTCGGTATCTTTCAACCGGTAACTGTCGGGCATAACCAGGAGCTGGGCTCCTTCCTCGGTATCTTTCAACCGGTAACCGGGAACTAACCTCCCCTTCGATATCTTTCAACCGGTAACTGGGAGCTACCCTCCCCTTCGGTATCTTTCAATCGATAACTGGGGACTATTTAACCCCGAACTACTTCTAACACATATCAAGCACAGTAAGCATATCAAGCACAGTAAACATATCAAGCACAATAATCATGTCATGCACAATAAACATATCTCGTATCAACACTAGATAATTATCACAAAGACAATCATCTATCCAATACTCTTACTTGTGGGCCGACATTGTGGCCATAGACCCACTCCTACTAGGAGGAGACTCACCTCAAAGTTGTGTAGTGTCGCACTGATCCCGGAATGAAAACCAACTCTCCTCGAATCCTCAATCCCTACACAACAACTTTTCTAACTTATCAATTCATCCTCGTAACCCTTACAAGGGTCAACTCCAGCCCAAGACAAAGTCAAGGTCAACACCTTGGTCGATGGTCAATCATCTGGTCAAAGTCAACATCTGGTTGACTCGACTCGCCGAGTTGGTCCACCAACTTGCCGAGTCCCCATATCCACAAAATGCCATAATCTCGTCCCTACTCGTCGAGTCTAGCAAGAGCTCGACGAGTTCTCCTTCAACAACACACTGGGCTATCTTCAACCCACTCGCCGAGTTCGTCCTTGAACTCGTCGAGTTCATCTTCATCCATATGAAGGTGTTCAGTCTATGACTCGTCGAGTTCTCATTGAACTCGTCGAGTCCATCTTCATGTGGTTGGGATATTGTCTTGAACTCGCCGAGTCTGTTCATCCACTCGTCGAGTCCTATGATTTCCAGGTCCAAAACAAACCCTTAGCAGGCTGAGTGTTCCTTCCACTCAACCAAAACCATTTCCGTAAGACGTTTGGGGGAAAAATGCGTCCCGACTCGCCGAGTCACCCAAGCGACTCGCTGAGTCTCTCTTTGTCCAAAACTATACATTCGATTATAATGGTTCTTAATGCATCAAAACCATAGATCTTACCTCCTAGGGTCCATTTTATATGTAAAGTTCCAATCTTGACGTCCATGCATGGGGTTTTTGGCTCAAAAGCCATAAAAGAAGTCTACAAGATGCATGGGGTGCTTATGGCAACAAAGCCGACACCTTTATGCCATAAGGACCCCCAATAGCTCCAGATCTGGAGTGCAACTCCAAGCACCCCCACAAAATCCGATTTTAGCTTCTCTAAACTCATAAAAAGGGTAGAAATATGATGGGTTTTGAGCATAACATCAATCTTATGGTGTTCATGCAACCCTAATTGCTTGGATCTAGGTTTTCTACTTTGAACATGCAATAAACTTCCAAGACTTACAAACCCTAGATCTATCATATAAGAACTGAAATAAGGGTTTAGTAATTACCTTTGAGTGTTATGTAGCAATAACAATCAATCCTTGCTTTGATTGGCTTCAGAAAGCTTAGTGCCTCAAGTGTTGCACCTCTAATGGAGTCACAAACACCACTAAGCAATTGGATGAAGGAGAGAAGAAGAGAGGCTGCCCAAAATCGTCCAGAAACCCTAAGGGGATCATTCACCACGTTTTTGGGGCTTAGGGGCTCCTTAAATAGGTAGACTATTACGGTTATCTAACAAGGAAACCCTAATTTGACTGCTTAAGCCCTAAGCAGCCCATGGACCCCTTCTGGAACTTGCTTTGGACGATTTCTAATGGGCTTCCCCATAGAATTCGTCCAACCTATTATTCCAAGGTGATCCATAGCCCAATTGCAATTATCCTATAATTACAATTCCAGTCCCCTAAGTTTAATTAATCTCTTTTAGTCACAAAATTAATTCTTAATTAATTCTTGACTAATATTAATTAAACAATATGATTTCTTCTTTAATATATTATTCTTATAATATATTAATAAATCATAATTAAACCTTTCTCTCCTTAATTCATCCTACATATTGCTATGGTGAAGGCAACCCAAAAGGACCATGCTCACAATCGGGTAAAGTACATACCAAAATAGTTATGGACTTAGACACTAATCCAACAAAATAGCCCCAAATCAAAATCTAAGAGATAGATGGTCAAGGTTCCAGTTTTTTACCTAGAATGAGCTGAGAATGGAGCAAAACCTCTGGATCTTCTTGCTTCTACTTGAACTCCCAAACTTCCTTCCTCCTTTCCAACTTCAAAACACACAAAAAGGTAGCAACAAGCTCAAGAACACACAATAATGGCTAGGGTTTCGAGTTAGGGCTTTCTTTGGGTTGGGAGGAACAATGGAGGCTGTGTTGGGGCGTTATAAGTTGTTTAAATAGGGTGAAAACCCAAATATTAGGGTTTTGTCTAGACAGCTCCTACTCGTCGAGTCGGTCCCCCGACTCGTCGAGTAGATCACTAAAACCCTCGCATAATGTCGAGTCCACTCGACGAGTTGGGCCTCCAACTCGCCGAGTCCCAGAGTAGAACACCAAAATACTTGAATTTAAATACGTACCAGGAACCAGGTGTTACAGGTAGCCCACTCATGAAGCCCAAAACCGCAAAGCCCACAGACCGAGTACGTAGGGCGTACCCAGCTGTACGCTAAGCGTACTCGCGAAGAGGCTTGTACGTCGTGCGTACTCCCCTGCTAAACCCATCCTCCCGTTAAGCTCTTAATACATTAAGATAAAGCCCCAAAACGAAGATCAGACGTTATTGAATTGAGAAAACATGTAAAGTTGCTAACTTTACGTTCATGCAAGGCTAAACAAGGCTCTTAAGCTCAAAAAGGGCTTAATACATGACTTAATATTGGAACCTGAAAGTGAATCTCTAGCAATCCTAAATCCTTTTGTCAATTCCGAAGTCAGCTGTAGTTCCGAATTGAAGTCTGTTCTGGAATCTGTTAGTGTCCGAACCTGAGGTTAAGTTGGTGATATGAAGGAAGAGAGTGAAGGCATTCCGGAATGGACTTTCTGTCCGGATTATTTGCTGTTCCGGAATCCGTATTTTGTCTTTATGCATTAAATGCAATTGTCTTTTGTTTGATTTAACTAGTCATAGGACTTAGCTTTATTTGTCAAACACGGATATTCAGAGTGTCAGATGTAACTCTTTTTTCCAGTCCTATGTTTGTAATCGGTTAGTACCATGTACTTCATTCTCCTATTTATAGGAGCATTCAATGTTAAATCAAACGACGGATTGTTCAAACCTTTTTAGCAATATCTCATTTACTTCACTCACTTTATAGATTTAACATTTATTGAATACATTAACTCAGACTTGACTGGTCTATCCAGACTTGACTAGAATATTCATTAATAAGTAGACATTGATCTTAAAGTATTAACTCAAGGTTTGAGTTTTCAAACCTTGTCCATGCGCATTAGATCAATTTGTTATCTCAATTGGTATCAGAGCTTGAGTTGTTGGCCTTTGAATCCATAAGATCATATTATAGTTGGTTTGAAATTACCGTGGTATTTCAACCATTTTTGTGTTAAGGATAAAAGTTCTTCTATATACCACTTTTGCTTGAAGATACTTTAACTTCAATGGCTGCTTCTAATACTCAACAAATGATTTCAATGCAAATGCAAATAGTGTGGGTGGCCCTACACGTGCCCCACTGCTAGTTGTGGAAGAATATGATCACTGCAAAGTTAGAATGGAATGATTTTTACTTGCTAAAGAAAAAGGTGAAGATATTTGGAGATCCGTCAAAGAAGGTCCTCATGTTCCTGTGAGAACGGTTGTGAGAGATGCTGCTGCTCAGCTTATGGGTCACAATGAGGCTCGTCCAGCTCCTCTAACTGCAGATGATATTGAGAAGCTACATGTTGATCAAGTTGCTTTCTCGGAAATGGTGTTTGGTGTTCCTCCCTCACTCTTTGAATACATTAAGTTGTGTAAATAAGCAAAAGAGATTTGGGACACTCTTCAAGACCTGGTAGAAGGTTCGGAAAACATGAAAGACAAGCGTCTCACCTCAGTTGTCAATGATTTTGACACTTTCACTACCACTCCTGGTGAATCTGTGGCCTCAGACTCTAACCGTTACTGAATCGTAGTCAACAACATGACTGCTCATGGGATTGTCCGAACTTCCTTGGAGTACAATCTCAAGTTCATAAACATCCTCGGTAAAGGATGGGGGAATGTGAAATCTTGTCTCCAAAGTAATGACTCCTTGAAAAATTTAAAGCTTTATCAACTTTTTGATGAACTTCAAGGACATGAATCTAATGTTGCTCACACCATAAGGGAACTCTCCGGAGGTCCTCTTGCTCTTGTCAGTTCCTTTGAACCAACCATTCCGAACACATCCATCTCGGATCCTTTCAAACCCATTGTTCCATTTGTTCAATCCTCTTTACCTGTCTTACCCACACAAAACTATCCTGCTGATGATTCCGAAGCCATAGACTCTGAACTCCGTTTCCAACAGGAGTTTGCTCTACTTTCCATGAAATACAAACGTCCTTTCAATCACTCTTACAAACCATACCAAAATCGATTTCATGTTCCTCATCAAAACAATCCTCAACCATACTCGGCTCCGGAACCGCAACCAACTCCGGAAAATCCTCCCGCATACAAACCAAACATTATTAAGCCAAACTCTACTCCGGAACCACCGCAGAATCCAAAATCCGAAAAACCGAAAATTATGTGTCACAAGTGTGGACATGTAAACCACTTTGCTAAAGATTGCCTGGCTAAAGCTCCGCAAAAACCAAAGATCAAGGACTCTGCTTACTACGCCCGAAGAGCTCAAGAGATGGCAGAAAGTGAAAAAGCTTTCGTAACTACTGTATCAAGGGATGTTGAAGGATATTGGTCATCCGGAGATGATGATGACATGGTGACTGGAAGAAACATGTGCTTTATGGCAAGACAAACTGTTGAATGTGATGAAGGGTATTGGTCATCTGGGTCGGAAGATGAAGATGATGATGTTGAACCACACTACTGCTACATGGCCACCAACGATCCACCTGGTCGAAGCATCGTTCAGCAGGTAAAATCTATGATTACTGATAATAATTTTGATCTGTCTCTTTGTGAACCTTATCTAACCCAGATCCAAACATATATGAGCACCATTTATAAAGCCTATGAGTCCGCCATAGAAGCCAGTGAGAAGAAGGAGTGTGAATTAAATCGTCTTAGGTTACGTTTTGAGGATAAAAAATTGAAAATCGAGACTTTAGAGCATGAGCTTGTAATGTCAAAAAATAAATGTATCATTTTGAAAGACAAATGTGAAATCACATATTCTGAAAGAAATGTCTTAATTTCTGATAACAAACGTCTCAATGCTAAGATAGATGCTTTGCATAATTCTATTGACATGCTTGAAGCAAACAAACGGATGACTCAAAATTTTCGTCATCCATGGTCAAAAGCTCCTAGTCTCGGAAGCGAGTTTCCGAAACCAATTGCTCGTCCCTTGAAGGAATTACAAAATTTGACATTCATGGGAGAGGTTTCGAACATCAAACATTCGGACACCCCTGTTTCTCCCCTGTCACCCCTTCTTGAGACCACATATCACTTTGCATCCCTAATTCCTGAGTTTCAACCAATTGTTGTCAAGTGTCCCGATTCCACGCCTCTTCCGCCTCTGATAAACCTGGACCTGAATCGGACCATGGAATTTCATCACAGTGTTTCAAATTGTGTAGATTACATTCTGAAGCATAATCCTCCTAACAACTGTGTTGTTGAAGAAATTATTCCGGTGACAACTGAAACTGTTACCTCTGAGTTTGTATGGGCATCCTTAGATGATAATGTTGAAACCTCAAGCTGTGTCTCCTCTGATTCTTGCGAATCAGATTCCTTAGTAATCTCAAAAACAAATTTGGTTCCCATTAATCCCGAGTTTAGCAATCCATCTGCAGGACAAACTTCAAAATCTTCGTCTCACCCTAAGAGAAAACCAATGTTAAATAGGAAGGATATTGTAGATCCTAAAGTGGAAGCTCGAAATGCACACAAAAAGGAAGTTAAGACTAGAAAAAATTCAAGGTTCCTTGAAAACTCCAAAAAGAGTGTATCTCGGAATTCTCATTCATCAACCCATAGTCAAAACTCCTTCACACCCACTAAGATCCTAAAGAGACCTTCTAATTCTCACAGTCTTGTAGAACCAAAGAAAGTGGTCAGTACCACTCAGCCTACATCTTGTGTGAATACCATGTCTATACAAAACACCTCTCCTCAGACTGTTTCATCTGTTTTCATTGCTAAATCTGATGGCACAATTTTTAAACCCAAATTTCGAAAACAAATGTGTCATCCAGAAAATCAAAAATTGCTAGGAAAACAAATTTTTCAAAATATTCAAAGCAAAATCTTGTGTGGAAAGTCAAATCTCACATTGATGAAACAACAGTTTCGGAGGTTACAATTGTTCCCACCACTCCGGAAGTCAATGGTCCGAAGAAAATTGTTCCTAACCCTCAAGTCATTGAATATGACTACTAGATAGATGAAAAGACATTAACCTTTTGTCTGTTTCCTAAGAACTCAAAAAATATTCCCAGAAAACACAAAGTTGTTCCGCAGTCACAATCAAAGTCCAAAGCCCGTGCCTATGTCCCTAAACCTAACTCGGAGTCTAAAAACTCCACCACTCACTAATTTTTGCAGGCACTTTGTGCTTCGGAGCAAGAAACAATATGGTATATTGATAGAGCTTGCTCCATGCACATGACGGGGCGGAAAGACTTTCTGCGGGATCTCAAGCTTTCTCCAAATGCTGGTTACGTGACGTATGGCAACAACTCCAATTCTCAAGTTCGTGGTTACGGAATTCTCACCAATGGAAACTTCTATATCTCAAATGTGGCTTATGTAGCTGACCTGAAACATAATTTGATAAGTGTAGCTCAGCTCACTGATTCAAATCGATGTGTTGAATTTTGCAAGAAGCACAGCTATGTAATGATTGAAGACCGAAACGAGTGCTTAATCAAGTCAAATCGTAACAAGAACATGTACCCACTCGACATCAACATGATTATTGGCAAACCACGACTCTGCCTTCTCTCCAAAGCCGTTCCTGACGTCAGTTGTTTATGGCACCGAAGGCTCGCTCATCTGAACTTTCGGTACATGAATGATCTCGTATCTAGTGAAATGGTGAGAGGTCTACTTCTTCTCAAATTTGAAAATGATCATTTATGTGCTGCATGTGAGTGTGGAAAGCAGTCGAAGAAAGGTCATATTGTTATTATCGAAAAATCAATCTCGAAACTATTGGAGCTTCTACACATTGATCTTTGTGGACCATCCACTGTGGAGAGTCTTCATCATAAGAAATACATTCTTGTGATTGTTGACAACTTCACAAGGTTCACTTGGGTTTTCTTCCTTAGAGTGAAGTCCGAAACAGTCTCTGAAATCATCAATTTTATCAAAGGAATTGAAGTCCTCATCAAACTTCCTGTTAGGCGAATCCGAAGTGATAATGGTTCGGAATTCACCAATGGAACCATTGAGAAATTCCTCACCGAGAAAGGAATTGATCACAACTTCTCAGCACCATACACTCCACAACAGAACGGTGTAGTTGAAAGACGCAATAGAACTCTTGTTGAAGCTACTCGATCCATGCTTAACTTCGCAAATCTACCACTCTACCTCTGGGCTGAAGCCGTATCAACTGCATGCTTCACTCAAAATCGGAGTATCATCAATCGATGCCTCAACATGACACCGTATGAAGCAATGAATGGTCGGAAGCCAACAATCTCGTTTCTTCATGTTTTCGGATGTAGATGCTTCATCAAGAACAACCGTGATCAGCTTACCAAGTTCCAACCTAAAGCTGATGAAGCCATCTTCCTTGGGTACTCTTCTAAATCAAAGGCTTACAGAGTTCTTAATCGGAGAACTCGTGTTCTGGAAGAAAGCTTTGATGTTACATTCGATGACAATTTCGTTTGGAATTCTGGGCCAACCCATGTTACAACTCACATTATGGAGTCCGATGCTCCAGCGCTAGGATGTCCGAACCAGCAAACAATCCTTGAAGTTGACTTTGAAACTCTCTTTGGACCTTCCGAAACCGCCCTTGATTCGGAATTTCGAACAAGCCAAATCTTACCTCGGGAAGCTCCTGTTTCTCAAAATGTCTCCGGTCCAATCCCAAGTCTCTCTCCATTTGATTCCGAACCGTTTCAACCTTCTCAGGTTGAGGGGGAGAATGGTCAACCCTCTCTTGAATCAAATGTGGATGGTTTTCTAGATGCAGCTGTTGATTTCGACGACTCCAATCCTATCAACATTGATGACAACGAAAATTTCTTTGAGTTCCCTTCTGATGGTGATGTCAACCTCTCCGGTTCAGAAGTTCAGGGGGAGCATCACCCCAAAGTTCAAACCATTCAGGGGGAGCAAATCAATCCTCCTGTTGATATTGGATCGACTGCTGCACAAGAACTTCCAAGGTTACACGCTTGGACCAAGGATCATCCTCCGAACCAAGTAATCGGAAACCCAAACGCCAGTGTACAAACTCGATCTGCTGCAAGTCATCAAAATGAATGTCATTTTTCGGCATTTATCTCTATGGTTGAACCCAAATCCATTAAAGAAGCACTTGAACACGCTGATTGGATTACAACCATGCAGGAAGAATTGGCTGAATTTGATAGAAATGAAGTTTGGTCTCTCGTCCCTCCCCCTCAGAATGTCACACCCTCGAACCTGACGACGGAAACGTCTGAGGGCTAGTGTGACTATCAATTGAAATCTCATCACAATGAATATAAATGAATCACAACATAAACATCCCCATGCATTACATATGACAACCCGCATTGTTTACATCAAGTACATTGTTTTACATTACAACATCACAGAACATAAATTGTTTGTCGACTAGCATTGCACAAAAGAAGTTTCAGAAACACGCTTGATGATTCTTCGTTCTAAAAGTTACCTGAGAATACAAGTTATTTTGAAAACGGTCAACATATATAATGTTGGTGAGTTCATAAGCATGTTTGACATAAAATGGTTTGTATTGTTTGTAAAATCCATAAAATCCGATATTTTCTGTAACAAAAGCTGTTTACGAAAAATATGTGATGATCCCATAAGTATAAATGTATGTGATTTCAAAACATGTAAGAGTGAATGACTTTCATAATTGTTCATTTCTATTGTAGTTGTTGTATGTAGAAGTGAATAATGTCGTTCCCCGGAAAACCCGATGATTTCCAATTTAAATAGTATGACAGTTTTGTATTATTGTATAAATCACTTTGCATCGTCACAGTGTATGAATATGATTCCCATGAATGATGATATGGTAATGGATCTCTATGTGAGTCGTTATAACCATGCATAAGAATGACTATTTCGCCTGCCTTGGCATTCTTGCGAATACCGGTATGGAATTAAGATTTTGTCACCCTAGACTGGCCGAGTCTAACTGTAGCGAACAGCTCAGGTGTGGGGGAGTCACCCCCGTATAGATCTATACACAAACTCTCGCCCTCCCTCCAGGAGACTCTGGTTATAACTACAAGCTACGGCCGACACTTATTGGTGACAACCGATAATTCTCACTAAATCCCTAGTATTACCCCATGAATTTGAATAACATTGATTACAACCCGTTTGATGTTTACATGAATATGTATAAAACCTAACAAACACGAATGAGGACAACTATGGCCCACTACTCATGTATGTTATTACAGACTGTCGAGTATGCGACGGACACGTTAGCCCGTTAAGCATATAATTGATTTGGACCATACTAGCAATGCCAATGGGCCACTAAGGCCCAATACCATCTAAAGCCATTGAGGGTCCATTAGGCATGTAATTGGGCCACCGGAAGCCCAATAAACATGTATTATTTATGTTGGGCCCAATAGTCATGCTAATGAGTCACGAAGGCCCAATAAGCATGATTAAAAATATTAAAGCCCAACCGATATAAGGTTTACTTGTTTTGTATAGTATTAATGTCGTAAGGTTTGTTTCACACGAATTGTTTAATCGAAAAGTCACCACATTCGCCAAATTGTTTTATAATGATATTTAGATTTATATATACAAAAAAATATATGTATTTTTTTTCTATTTAAAACCATAAGTTATTAAAATTATGTATTTTTGACCCAATTATTTTAATATTGACATAATTGACCCAGAAATAATTGTTTGACCAATTCAGCCCCTTTTCTAGTAAAAATGACAAATTTTTACCCCTTTTATGAAAAATGACATTTTAGGTCCTTAGATTATGTTTCTTGACATTTTCGGCCCAAAAGCTCATTTAAATCATGATTTCAGCCCAAAATAAAGTTTTGGACAGTTTCAGCCCTTTAATTAAAAAGATTTACACTTGTAGTCCAAATTTTCGTGATTTTTACAATTTTAGCCCAAAATCCAAAAACTTTGCATTTTTAGTCCCATTTGGTAAGAAAGACATTTTCAACCCCTGAAATCTTTTTATTTGTGTTTTTAACTCATATTTTGATAAACTTGCAAATTCAGTCCCTTAAGTTTCATATTTTTCGCAAATTGGGCCTAAAAGCCGAAAAGCCCAAACTTTAGCCCATTAGGCTAAAATTTACACTTTTAGTCCTTTAAAAACCGTGATTTTCATAATAACTCATATTTTAAGTGATTTGACCCTTTTGACCCTTATAAAAATCGTAAATGACATCATTTCCTCCATTTTTTTGCTTATTTGTCAAAAATGATTAATAAATAGAATTTGTGTTTTGTTTTACATAGTTTGGACTTGTATAATACTTTTGCCTTGATAATCATATGTATAAGATATCTTAGGTCACATATCTCCTTAACAAGGTTAAGAATCTCGAATAGATCAAGTTTCTAACACATATTCATCAAATAAATTCAAGAAATCACACATATCATACAAAAACACATGGATCTACACATTTTACTTGTATTCTCCCCCATAAATTATGTAAAAACCAAAAACAAGGGGGTATGAACTCACCTTGGGTTTGTTGTTTCGATTTTTAAGGAAGAAATGGAGGGATCTTGGCCTTTAGCAAGCTTTCTTGAACGGATTCGAACTTAAGAAGTTCTTGGTGGCTAAATCATGAAATTTAGGTGGTAAGAGGAGTGAATGAATGTAGAAAGAAAATATGTTACATATGTTTGTGAGATCTTACCACTAGAATGAAACTTGAAGTGATTTTTTTGGATGAAAAATTCCTTGGAATGCTTCTAATTCTCGAAAATTTGGATGAAAAGAAGGAGAGTATTCTTGAATGTTTTGAAGAATATTTTTGAGAGAATGTGGGTGGTGTGGGTGTGTGGTCTCGGCCAAGAAGAAGAAAAAGGGGAGGGAAGGAAAGTTTGCATGGAAACATGAGACTAGGCATTGTTATATGTTGAACAATGCTCAGTTATCCATTAAACCATGTTGAGGTGTCTAACTCTCATTTATCCTCCATAAACTTTTTTTTATATAGATAGGCCGAGATTATTGGGCCAAGAAGAAAAAGGGGTGGAGTAGCTTGGGTCCATTAAGTGTAGTTAGGGTCTTTGGATTCTAAACATAAAAATTTTCGGCGCATTCACGGCCCAAAAAAAACTAAAAGAATGGGTTTATGGCCCATTAGGGCTAATTAGATTTGTTATGGCCCAACAAGGCCCATTGAAGGTAAGCTAATCCATTTTAAGCCCATTATGGCCCAAAATGTTAAGTTTCATGAAAAAGGGTTGAATTAGAGCCCAATTATGAGTTCTAAGCCCAAACTAGTCAAATTGGAGACTTATTGGTCCATTAGGCCCAATAAGAAAATCCTAGTCCTTATTTGACTTAAACCGGGATTTTTAGGGTTTCCAAATCTTTAGTTGACTATTTGAAGTGTTTAATATTGAGGTTTGGCTTCCCAATTGGATTTTGATGGAAGTTTGTTGTCTTTGGATAAACATCATACATGTTTTCAAGTTATGGTTACAGTTGTTGTCATTGTTAATGGTTACAAAAGTATAGAATTTCCTAGCTAATTTGCTAGTTGTGACATCATCCCCTCGTTAGAGGGAATTTCGTCCCGAAATTCTTTTGAAACTAGGTTTGAGAATGCGAGAATAGGTGAGGGTACTTTTGCTTCATCTGGTCTTCACGTTCCCTTGTGAATTCCGGTCCACGTTTTGCGTTCCACCGAACTTTCACAATCGGAATGCGAATTTGCTCAGTACGCTTCACTTCTCTGTCCATGATTTCAACTGGTTCCCCGATGAACAGGAGATTCTCGTTGATTTCGATTTCTTCCAATGGGATGACGAGAGTTTCGTCGGATAAGCACTTCTTCAAATTAGAAACATGGAACACGGGGTGTACACTGCCGAGCTCACCAGGTAGCTGCAGCCTATAGGCCACTGGACCGGTTCGGGCAAGAATCTCGAATGGCCCAATGTATCGTGGGGTCCATGAATACCACGGGGTATTCGTTAGAGTGAAAGGCGTCACAATGAATTCGAAAATAGACGTATCAAGTTCGGAAAAACAGTTGTTGGAATGTCCTCTTCTCGGATTCGGAGCTAATGATAACCAGATTCTTAGATTTATTTGGAGAGTAATTAGCTTCTTGGAGCTGGTCAAATAGGTCGTTAATCCGAGGGAGTATGTAGCGATTCTTAATAGTGAGCTTATTCAGCTCTCTCTATAGTCGATGCACATCCTGAAGGATCCGTCTTTCTTCTTAACGAAAAGAATCGGAGCTCCCCATGGCAAGAAGCTGGGTCTGATGAATCCTTTGCTCAAGAGTTCGCTTAATTGGCTTGACAATTCCTGCATCTCCGCAGGAGTCAACCTATAGGGTGAATTGGCAATTGATGTGGTTCTCGGTATGAGGTCAATTCGAAATTTGGCCTGTCTCTCTGGGGTATTCCCGAAAGTTCTTCGGGAAATACATCCGGAAAATCGCATGCTACTGGAATACCTTGTATGCCTACTTATTCCTTGGTATTGTCCACAAGATGAGCGAGGAATACGTAGTTCTTCTGATGCAGGCACTTCTTTGCCTTGATGCACGAGATAGGACGAGGATTGGCGCCAAGTTTATCACCATAGATTTTTAGAGTTTCGTGATTAGGGAGGTGAAGGCAAACGGCCTTCTCGCAACACATAGTATCAGCATGGTGGGGGCTCAACCCAACCATGCTGATTATCACATCAAAACTCCTAATATTTACTAGTATCAATTCTACTTGAAAAGAATAGTTGTCTAGTGTTAAGGTGTACCCTTCATAAGTATCTTTGGTTGATTCGGTTTTTCCCCATTAGCCATTTCCACCATGAAGGCTTCGTTTAGCTTCTGGGATTGTTGTTTTAGTATGTGTTTGAATTTGTTACTAACGAAGCTTCGCTCAGCTCCATTATCGAGTAAGATGCGAAGGGAAAGAGTTGTTAAGTGGGAAAGTACCAGTAACAACCGTTGGGTCTTGAATTTTCTCGCCTTGATCCATAGCCAGAACCCTTCCCGCTCCTCCTTTTCCTTGGTCATAAATGTTGGGGCAGTTCCGGCGGAACTGTCCGGTTCCCCCACACCCATAGCAGGTGTGGCTAACCCCAACATTGCGGTTGATGTTATTGTTGTTGTTGTTGTTTGGTTGTTGGTTCTGTTGTGGTCGAGATCTACATTACCGGGTGGGGTGTCCTTTCTTGTTACATCTATTACAATACGGCTTCAGATAGGCTCCCTGATGATGGAGATTGCACTTGTTGTATTTCGGAAGGCTCCCAACATATGGTCTTGCTGGTGTCGATGTAGCAGGTGTCATTCCCATAGGGACAGCTGCAACACTTCGTTTCTTTGAGTATTCTTGGGTTGGCTGCCCCCTTTCCCTTACCCCTAGACTTTCGCTTCCTATTCTTAGGTTTGGGGTTTGGAGTGCCTTGATAGGCTATCATTCGTTGGTTTTCGGGGTTGTTACTTCGACTGGTGTTGTCGACGCTATTTCCACCTCTGTTGGTGTTGTTTGCGTTGAGTTGTGCCATAGCAGCGGTTACGGCAGCTGTGACAGCAACTTGGAATGTAGTAAAATCCATTTGCAAGAGTGGTGCTTCACGGGTGTGTTTGTTATTTCTGTGGAATGACATTTTCTGCTGCATGATGATACGCATGATCGTAAGTATCGACGTCATTTCCGGTGGTACTCTGTAACTTTCGCGTTTTGTCGTATGATTCACAATGTTTCGATCTATATCCGTATGGTGTGTTTATGATAGTAGGTAATTTGTAAACTTGTCACGAATATTAAGTCTTATTCATATAGTTCATTGTTTATTTTGGTCTCAAAGTTCTTGAGTATCTGACGGTTTCGATGGTTTGTTTGTGCCCATATTAAAACACATAGCATTTCTACTAGGAATAGCCATTTTTAATACAGGAAAATTTGCCTGAGGGGCATACATTCCATCGGAAAATGTACGATCCGATAGTATTACGACGTAATATCCACCGAAGCACAATACTAGTAGGAGATATGGCTGGCTCTACATACTGTAGAATCTAAAATAGCAAGTAGTAGAGTACGTTCTATCAATTATGATGATGATGACACTCAATCGTCAAGCTGGCGTATCAGGAGTTCATCCAGTTCATTCACCTCCTGGGTGATTACTTCTTCCCTTTGCTCGACTCGAACGACTCTAGCTTCGGCCGCAAAGAGTTGACGCTTGAGTTTGGCTATTTCCTTCTCAAGAGAGCGTATGTAGTCTGTATCACTTTCCTCAATCGTGTGTGGGTCTGATAGAGCTTCTGATGGGTAGGGCTTACTAGGTGTCTCCTTAACGTCCTTTCCTTCATCTGACTCCCAGTCAGATTCGTCATATTCGTAATCAGTTACTACGTACTCTTCCGGTTCCACTCCGGGTCCCACCTCCTGACCCATTGCAGGGCCTCCTTCAGGGTTTTCTTCAGGAATGTCATCTAGACCCACCTCAATCTCCCAATAGCCTACTAGGGCTTGATAGTAGGGGTCTTATTGCTGTTATGGTATAGAAAGATGTTGAGTATGTATTGTTTTTAAGTTGGGAATTTCGTGAATCGATTTGCGCATCTAAGTGTTTCCATAAATTTACACTAAGCACATAGCAGATAACAACATCACGAATAAACACATAATATTTTCCACTAATATTATCCGTACTTTGATACATGAAAATTTGCTCGAAAGAGCATACATAAAGGTACAAAGTTCGACAGCATAACGACTCTATGAGTAGTGTAATCACTTAAACATGGAGTCGGTAGTACATAATATAGTGCGTACAAAAGAAATCTAACACTAGTAGAGAGGTCTACTGGTCCGAAGTTCTCTGAGATGTGTCGGGTGGTGGGGCTGATGATGTGGATGCGCCCTGAAGACGCGCCACCTGCCGTTCTGTGGCTCGTAGTCGATCCTCCCAAATTGCTTGACGTACCTGCAAGTTATGGATTACTTCTTGAGTTTCTCGTTCCGCTCTTGCCACTGTGGCTCGCATCTGATTCAAATGCTCGGCCGTGTCCTGGGCTAGGTCGCCTGTGTTCCTTAACCGCCTCACCATGACAGGAAGTGCCCGGTCGGCTGGCCCTCCGTCTCTTAGATCATAAAATTCCCTGGCCATCCCATATGGGGGTCGCTGCCCCTGCTACCTACTCCATCTCCAAATATCCACGCCCCATGGAGGCGTGGGGCCGTTTGGGCCCATCCGATGAGCGGGCACCCTAATCGGGTAAGGTGGGTTGATGACTTCGAACTCCACGTCCGAATCACCATCGTCGTCATCACCGGGTTCTTCCTCGGACTCCCCTTCGGTCTCTTCTTCTTCCAAGTCTACCACTGGCTCAGCAGGTCCGCCCTCGACTTCCGCTTCGGGTTCCTCTTCAGACTCCTCCTCGGGGTCTTCTTCAGGTTCCTCTTCCAGCCATCCGTTATTTCCCTGCTTAGGGAAATACGGATCTCCAGGATGATGGAAGCCGGCCATACTGTCTGCGAGAGGGTATATAAATAAACTATTATTACTCCTAAGATATGTAAAAAAATTCGGGTTGATGCTCTTTTCTTGTTTAACAAGAGGGTATGCCTTAGGTTTACTGACCATCGCGATCGCCCCAGGGCATGTGATAGTTGAAATCTGAATCAATGTAGTTGATCAGGCTACATTTATCCCTAATACAACTGTAAACAGTCATGGCTTAACCAAGATGTCAGGTTCTCCCAATCATCTTCTTTGATCTGTTATTATGTTCATTTTTCAAAGTCGCACAAGTAAGAGTGTTTATTAGTATATTTTCTTTGTTTTGTTCAGAGTTATTTAGTCCCTCTTTGGGTTTATAGTTGCATATTAATGTGTGGTTAGATATGCCAGTTCACTATAAACAGAGCTCTGATACCAACCTGTCACACCCTCGAACCGGACGGCGGAAACGTCCGAGGGCTAGTGTGACTATCAATTGAAATATCATCACAATGAATATAAATGAATCACAACATAAACATCCCCATGCATTACATATGACAACCCGCATTGTTTACATCAAGTACATTGTTTTACATTACAACATCACAGAACATAAATTGTTTGTCGACTAGCATTGCACAAAAGAAGTTTCAGAAACACGCTTGATGATTCTTCGTTCTAAAAGTTACCTGAGAATACAAGTTATTTTGAAAACGGTCAACATATATAATGTTGGTGAGTTCATAAGCATGTTTGACATAAAATGGTTTGTATTGTTTATAAAATCCATAAAATCCGATATTTTCTGTAACAAAAGCTGTTTACGAAAAAGATGTGATGATCCCATAAGTATAAATGTATGTGATTTCAAAACATGTAAGAGTGAATGACTTTCATAATTGTTCATTTGTATTGTAGTTGTTGTATGTAGAAGTGAATAATGTCGTTCCCCGGAAAACCCGATGTTTTCCAATTTAAATAGTATGGCAGTTTTGTATTATTGTATAAATCACTTTGCATCGTCATAGTGTATAAATATGACTCCCATGAATGATGATATGGTAATGGATCTCTATGTGAGTCGTTATAACCATGCATAATAATGACTATTTCGCCTGCCTTGGCATTCTTGCGAATACCGGTATGGAATTAAGATTTTGTCACCCTAGACTGGCCAAGTCTAACTGTAGCGAACAGCTCAGGTGTGGGGGAGTCACCCCCGTATAGATCTATACACAAACTCTCGCCCTCCCTCCAGGAGACTCTGGTTATAACTACAGGCTACGGCCGACACTTATTGGTGACAACCGATAATTCTCACTAAATCCCTAGTATTACCCCATGAATTTGAATAACATGGATTACAAACCGTTTGATGTTTACATGAATATGAATAAAACCTAACAAACACGAATGAGGACAACTATGGCCCACTACTCATGTATGTTATTACAGACTGTCGAGTATGCGACGGACACGTTAGCCCGTTAAGCATATAATTGATTTGGACCATACTAGCAATGCCAATGGGCCACTAAGGCCCAATACCATCTAAAGCTATTGAGGGTCCATTAGGCATGTAATTGGGCCACCGGAAGCCCAATAAACATGTATTATTTATGTTGGGCCCAATAGTCATGTTAATGAGTCACGAAGGCCCAATAAGCATGATTAAAAATATTAAAGCCCAACCGATATAAGGTTTACTTGTTTTGTATAGTATTAATGTCGTAAGGTTTGTTTCACACGAATTGTTTAATCGAAAAGTCACCACATTCGCCAAATTGTTTTATAATGATATTTAGATTTATATATACAAAAAAATATATGTATTTTTTTTCTATTTAAAACCATAAGTTATTAAAATTATGTATTTTTGACCCAATTATTTTAATATTGACATAATTGACCCATAAATAATTGTTTGACCAATTCAGCCCCTTTTCTAGTAAAAATGACAAATTTTTACCCCTTTTATGAAAAATGACATTTTAGGTCCTTAGATTATGTTTCTTGACATTTTCGGCCCAAAAGCTCATTTAAATCATGATTTCAGCCCAAAATAAAGTTTTGGACAGTTTCAGCCCTTTAATTAAAAAGATTTACACTTGTAGTCCAAATTTTCGTGATTTTTACAATTTTAGCCCAAAATCCAAAAACTTTGCATTTTTAGTCCCATTTGGTAAGAAAGACATTTTCAGCCCCTGAAATATTTTTATTTGTTTTTTTAACTCATATTTTGATAAACTTGCAAATTCAGTCCCTTAAGTTTCATATTTTTCGCAAATTGGGCCTAAAAGCCGAAAAGCCCAAACTTTAGCCCATTAGGCTAAAATTTACACTTTTAGTCCTTTAAAAACCGTGATTTTCATAATAACTCATATTTTAAGTGATTTGACCCTTTTGACCCTTATAAAAATCGTAAATGACATCATTTCCTCCATTTTTTTGCTTATTTGTCAAAAATGATTAATAAATAGAATTTGTGTTTTGTTTTACATAGTTTGGACTTGTATAATACTTTTGCCTTGATAATCATATGTATAAGATATCTTAGGTCACATATCTCCTTAACAAGGTTAAGAATCTCGAATAGATCAAGTTTCTAACACATATTCATCAAATAAATTCAAGAAATCACACATATCATACAAAAACACATGGATCTACACATTTTACTTGTATTCTCCCCCATAAATTATGTAAAAACCAAAAACAAGGGGGTATGAACTCACCTTGGGTTTGTTGTTTTGATTTTTAAGGAAGAAATGGAGGGATCTTGGCCTTTAGCAAGCTTTCTTGAACGGATTCGAACTTAAGAAGTTCTTGGTGGCTAAATCATGAAATTTAGGTGGTAAGAGGAGTGAATGAATGTAGAAAGAAAATATGTTACATATGTTTGTGAGATCTTACCACTAGAATGAAACTTGAAGTGATTTTTTTGGATGAAAAATTCCTTGGAATGCTTCTAATTCTCGAAAATTTGGATGAAAAGAAGGAGAGTATTCTTGAATGTTTTGAAGAATATTTTTGAGAGAATGTGGGTGGTGTGGGTGTGTGGTCTCGGCCAAGAAGAAGAAAAAGGGGAGGGAAGGAAAGTTTGCATGGAAACATGAGACTAGGCATTGTTATATGTTGAACAATGCTCAATTATCCATTAAACCATGTTGAGGTGTCTAACTCTCATTTATCCTCCATAAACTTCTTTTTTTTATATAGATAGGCCGAGATTCTTGGGCCAAGAAGAAAAAGGGGTGGAGTAGCTTGGGTCTATTAAGTGTAGTTAGGGTCTTTGGATTCTAAACATAAAAATTTTCGGCCCATTGGGCTCTAGGGCGCATTCACGGCCCAAAAAAAACTAAAAGAATGGGTTTATGGCTCATTAGGGCTAATTAGATTTGTTATGGCCCAATAAGACCCATTGAAGGTAAGCTAATCCATTTTAAGCCTATTATGGCCCAAAATGTTAAGTTTCATGAAAAAGGGTTGAATTAGAGCCCAATTACGAGTTCTAAGCCCAAACTAGTCAAATTGGAGACTTATTGGTCCATTAGGCCCAATAAGAAAATCCTAGTCCTTATTGGACTTAAACCGGGATTTTTAGGGTTTCCAAATCTTTAGTTGACTATTTGAAGTGTTTAATATGGATTTTTGGCTTCCCAATTGGATTTTGATGGAAGTTTGTTGTCTTTGGATAAACATCATACATATTTTCAAGTTATGGTTACAGTTGTTGTCATTGTTAATGTTTACAAAAGTATAGAATTTCCTAGCTAATTGTCTAGTTGTGACACAGAATCATCCCATTGTCGGTACCAGATGGGTGTTTCGCAATAAGTTAGATGACGTAGGAGTTATTATTCGAAATAAAGCAAGATTGGTGGCTAAAGGATTTACACAGATTGAAGGGCTCGGCTACGATGAGACCTTTGCTCCTGTTGCACGTCTTGAAGCCATCAGAATCTTTCTTGTTTATACTGCTCACAAAGGCTTTAAAGTTTACCAAATGGATGTTAAGAGTGCTTTTCTTAATGGTGAACTTGACACTGAAGTATATCTTCAACAGCCTCCCGGTTTTGTTAATCTCTCATTTCCGAACTACTGTTACAAACTCCGGAAGGGAGTCTATGGCCTCAAGCAAGCTCCTCGCGCATGGTACGAGACTCTCACTGACTTCCTCAAGCGCTCTGGTTTCCAAAGAGGTATTCTAGATCCTACCCTGTTCCGAAGGTCGAATGGAAAGCACCTCATGCTGGTTCAAATTTATGTGGACAACATCATTTTTGGATCTACGGATTCATCAATGGTTGCTGACTTTGCCAAACTTATGATCAATCGATTCCAAATAAGCATGAATCGGGAGTTAAGCTTCTTTCTTGGTCTCCAAGTCAAACATACTAACAGAGGAATTTTCATTCACCAAGAGAAGTACATTTCAGAACTCCTCAAAAAGTACTCAATGGAAACCTGTGCCTCAGCCAAAGTACCAATGGGCTTCGGACACAAGATCTTTGCCGACCCTTCAGGTGTAGCAGTTGATGAAAAGAAGTACAGAGGAATGATTGGATCCATGCTCTATCTCACAGCAAGTCATCCGGACATCATGTTTGCAACATGTTTGAGTGCCAGATTTCAAGTCAACCCTAAGATGTCTCATCTCTTGGCTGTGAAACAAATTTTCCGATATCTCAAAGGTACAAAGGGTCTCGGAATCTGGTACCCAGCAAATGAGAGCTTCCTACTTCAAGCATATTCAGATTCAAACTATGGTGGTCTTCAATTGGATAGAAAAAGCACATCAAGTGGATATATGTCAATTTTTAGGTGGTCGTTTGGTTAGTTGGTCATCCAAGAAACAGAACTCCATTGCACTATCTACAGTCGAGGCTGAATACATTGCTGCTGCCAGCTGTACCTCTCAAGTTACATGGATGAAGTCTCAACTTTTGGATTATGGTTACCTCTTTCAACGCATTCCTATCTATTGTGATTCTCAAAGTGCCATTGCGATTTCACACAATCCAATTCAGAACTCCATGACCAAGCACATTGACATAAGGTACCATTTCATAAAAGATCATGTTTTAAATGGTAACATTGAACTCATTTTTGTTCCATCTGACGATGAGATTGCTGATGTCTTTACTAAAACATTAGACGAAACCAAATTCAATGGTTTTCTGAACAAGATGGGCATGATGATGCCAGATCCTCAGTTCTTTCAAGAGACTTGTTCTCTTTGATGGAAGTATTAGAAAGAAAATTGGTTCCGATCTCAAAAGTATTTTTCATCTTAGAACTATTCTCTCTCGGAATACATAGGATCATTTTACTTGTTTTTATTTCTAACCATCACTTAAGTTTAAGTTGTACAGTTCATCCTGATTATTTGTTGTTCAAAGTCCACATAGTCACCTTAATCACATTTTGCATCTCGGAATTTACTTCATAAGGCCATCTCGGAATTCAAATCCGGAAAGGTATTGCACTACATCTTCCGAAACTCTTTCAATCCATATTCCGAAATTTCCTTAATTGACTCCGGTACATTAAAAAAAAAACTATTTCGAAATTCTCAACTTTGCACTCTGGATTTTTTTTCAAAAATCTTTGCTCCGGAATCACAATTAATTGTTTGGCTCCGGACTTTCAAAGCATCACTCCAGACTGATCTCATTCCAGACCATTTCTTTAAATTTTCAAATCCGAAACTCAACTCCTTACCCTCCGGATCTCATATTGTCCGGAATCGATCATTCGGAAACCCAAGAGTCCATAAGATGAAACGTTTTTCTTGTAACGGTAACTTTTGAGGATCCTTATCTTCCTAGAAACTCGTGCCACGATCGCACGTCTCCAAAAGCAACCATCAAATCGCTGTTTTGGGTTTCCTTTCTAAGCTATCAGCCATCCCTACCTTTCCTTTCCCAAGTCAACTCACTCCCAAAAATGGTTATTCATTAAATGCTACCCGGTTCATCTTCGGATCCTCATCATTACTTTTCTTAACCCGACCCGTTTCACTTACCTATAAATACTCTCCAAAACCCTCTTTTACCTCTTTACGCGCTCAAATACTCTCAAAACCCCCAAATTCGTTATGTTCATCGTGTTCATCAAGTTATCATCCACCTTCATCAACGGCGTCCCAATCTTCATCCCAAAAACTTGCTGCAACTGCCTCAACACCCAAGAAACCTATCAACAAAAAGAAATCCTCCAAAGAATCATCCTCATCACAGTCATCTGAGCCCTTTCTTCGAGACACCACACAACTTTTCTCGATGAATCCTCTGGATTTTTATGAACCCATTAGAGTAATGATTGAGTTCATCACAAATTATCCCATAACCATTCCACTCATCAAAATCCCAGAACCTCCTCTATCCCTCAATTTCTTGCACACCGCTTTCACAAGAATCAAAATAATCTACAATGGTGTTCTCGAAACTAAGATCACAGGTGATAGGAATGTGCCCATCCACAAGTCAACATTCCTCAAGGCTATTGGTGTCAGTGAGAATCCTGAAGGATTCAAGGTTCAGGAACTAACCCCTGAAGAATTCCAACAGTTCCTGAATCATATTGGTTACAATCAAGACTACAAGGCTAAGGACTTCAATAAGTCATCGGTTTTAGGTCTTTGGACTGTGTTGATGCATTTCATCATTAGAGGGCTGTCCGGAAAGCATGGTGGAACGGACACCCTGAGCAAAGACTGGCTGTATGTGGTTTACAACATCTACTCCGGCCGCAGCAATGCAGTGGATCTTCCGGAAGTGCTATGGCAGGATTTTAGAAAATTCGTTGTCAAGAGGAAGACTAATGAAATCTCAAGCCCTAGGTTTTGGGCCTTGACAATTCAACAACTTTACAAGGAGAGATCTGAACCCATTCCGATCTGTACCATTCCGAAGGAGGTATATCTAACCTTTAAAACTGTTAAGCATTATAGAGTTTCAGACCAATATTCGTTTGGTCCGGTTAGACGTCTTCTGGACCATATGTTGGCCATAATCCCTTCCGACTCTCCTTACTTGAAACATCACTTAGAGACTTCGGTTGTGTTTGACCCAACACAACCTGCCCCAGTCTCAGTTGAACTCACTCCGGAAGAGGCCAATCCTTCCATGTCCGGAGGAAAAATTAAAAAGTCTGCCAAAAAGAAGACTTTTCCTTCAAAGTCCAAGCCTAAAAAGAGAACCAAAGTCAATTCCTCCTCTCAACAGGTAGGAACTCATGACATTCAGGCTGACTCTGGCCTTCCGAACACCCCTCCTACCCACTCATCCGAGGTACTCCTCGATGTTTCAAAAACACAAGCACACACTCACAGGGAGTATGCACATAATCCACCCTCACCTTCTCAAAAAGGTGATGCTGGTGTTGAACAAAGTTCCTTGCCCCCTGAAACAAACCCATGTGTCACTTTTGCTATCCCTACTTCTTCCACACGCACACACTCCGGAACCCCTGTTCCGGACCCTAAGCATTCCGAGGCTGGAGTTGTACCTCCAACCTCCTGTGCCTCAACTGGTCTGATACCCCGTAAGGGTACAGGACGACCAGGTGTCAATGATCCATTGTGGGAATATTTTGTGAACGGGGCACACTCTCGGCATCCGGAGCTTACCAGATCTCAAGTGGAGTCCACTCTCATTGCAATGAAGAAGCGAGCTATCCAAAGCAATTTGCCCTATGTCTCCCCTTCAGACGAAATATTTGATCTGGAGTTTACCTCCGGAGAAACTCCCAAGACTCCTCCCCATGCTTCAAATCCTTCAGCTTCGGATGATGGAATTTCCGAAGAGGTGTTGCTAACCAAAGATGATGCACATATTGTTGATACAAACTTGTTCTCTTTTGTTCAACTTCTTTCCAAGCCATCTTCATTTAAGCCTGCATTTGATTTCGGATCTTCCTCCTCTACTTAAAATGAATCAGAATCGAGTCAAAAACTCCATGATGATGCAGCCACAAATAAACCCGGTCTTTCTGTCACTCCACTCAATCTGGAATCTCCGAAACACAAGCCTCAACATTCCAGCTCTGACAACGGATCTTCCGCAGGAGAACACATTGATCCATTTTCCCTTTGGACATTCAAACCAACATATCTGACACCATGAAGAAGGTCGAATCCATTGAAACTTCTGTGATAAAGCTTAACTCCAAGCTGGATGAGAAAGTCTCCGGACTTGATTCAAAGCTTGATGCCATCCTTAGAGCTATGTCGGATGCCAACACCCCGAACTTCCGTGGCTGAATGAGAAGCTCAACTAGATCAACTGATCTCCCTCCGGCTCAAACATTCAATCGAAGAAGTTGAAGCAAAATATGATGCTTCTGTTGAGCACTATCTCGATACAATCACCACAATGCTCAAAGTCCATGACGACTTGGTTGCTGCTACCAATGATCTCATCAAGCAGACCCATGTTCGTCATGAGAAGCAGATTCAGAGGCTTGAGAAGGAAATTAAGAAGAAGGATGAGATGAACTTGATCATCCAACAAGTTCTCATTAAACTGCTCTGATCCACTTGGAACCTTGTTGATGTTTCGAATCGCAAGTTTGATGAGATGCTTGCCATCCTTGGACACCTATTTGATCATCTCTCCTCCCAAGCGCCCACTTCCGAAGCTTATGATGCTCTCACTCGTCAACTCAACACCGGTCTTCAAAAGGTGTTTGAGAAATTTTTTGATCTAAAGGAATCTTTAATGCTTGCACCGGTTTCTAAGGCCACCGATGCAAGAGGGGGAGAAGGTCCAAGTCAACCTTGGAAGACTGCCTCGGATTTTCAACTCCGAGATGAAGATATCAGTTCCGATGATGACGTTCAAGTTCTTTCTGGACTTCTAGGGAACAATGATGGTGATGATGAAAGTGAGGAATAGGAGTTTGTTGAAAAAGCTGTTCTTGGGATTCCTGCTCCTAGGAAGTTCCCTGATAAAGTGCTCACGGAGGAAGAGCAAAGAATTTGGTCTGCAGTTTCTTGGCCATCTTCTTTACCTGATGTTCTTCAAAGGGGAATCCAAATGGCCAAGGCCAAAACTTTCCTCACCGCTCAAGCCTTCTGAGCCACTCCTTCTATGTTGCCACCAATTCCGGAGCCTAAAATTGCTCCAATAGATGAAGGTTCTCCTCTCCGGAGCCCAAAAGACATTCCGGAAGAACCTCTTCCATCCTCCCCTCCCAAGATCATTGTGGACGAGAACATGATGCATGTGATCTCCATCCTAAACAAAGGAAAAGACAAAGACAAGAAGCCTATCACGGAATCCGGACCTCCTCTAAAGCAAAAGTTTGGATGGTCTCAGGAAGAAATCAACAAAGCATTGAAAGACAGCATCCTAATCCAAGCCCTTAAAGATAATCCTGATCCAATGCGTGGTATCTCTCCACTATGCCGTGAAGGCATTATCCGTGATGCGGACATAATACCTTTTATGTACTATGATGTCCCTACAACTGATTCCGAACAACTCGATCTGCCTCTCTCTCTCTATTCAACAAATTCTACACAAAATTTGCTCCTCTCCACCCAAATGATGCTCCGGAATTAATCATTTGGACTGAGCTTGAAAGATTGAAAACCTTCTACTCCAAGAACGCACAACCTCAAAAGGAAGTGTGGACAAGGAAGAGGATTACAAAGATATCTGGGTTTGGAAGAAAAATCTTGGTAAAGTATGAACTTAACTGCCCAATGTTTCGATATCACATCATCCGGAACAAACCTGCATACCGCATCATCACTGATGCTGACTTCCCTGCAATGAATCCAAATGATGTCCTTATCATTGCTGCTCATCTTCAGAGTCTTAAAAAATATGACATAAGCATGGGTGCTTACCATGCAACATTAGGCTTTCTCAAGGACTATGTCGCGGAATTCTGTCGATGCGACTATGAGTTAGCTCATATGTACGGGACTGAAGACATTGTTGCCAAGATTGAATATGTGCTTCCGGAAGCTGAACTACTAGCAGAAGGTCCTATTGATGATCCAGTTCTAGGGTTTGTGTACAAGACGAAGAAGACACACAAAAAGGACTTTTTCCGATTCCTTGACAAACACCTAGTTCCAACGAAAGCCCTCAAAAAATTCATCAGTAGAGCTTCCAAATCTGAAGCTCCGGAACAAGTGAAAACAAAGTTTATGAGTCAGCTGACCTGGTACATCGAAGTTCGAGAATGGTTGTTCCGAGCCTACACGTTCATCAAGGAAGAAGCGATCTAAGCTGACTTGATTGCTAAGTTCACTTAGGGGGAGATTGTTGGAACCTGAAAGTGAACCTCTAGCAATCCTAAATCCTTTTGTCAATTCCGAAGTCAGCTGTAGTTCCGAAGTGAAGTCTACTCCAGAATCTGTTAGTGTCCGGACCTGAGGTTAAGTTGGTGATATGAAGGAAGAGAGTGAAGGCATTCCGGAAGGGACTTTGTGTCCGGAATGTTTGCTGTTCCGGAATCCGTATTTTGTCTTTATGCATTAAATGCAATTGTCTTTTGTTTGATTTAACTAGTCATTGGACTTAGCTTTATTTGTCAAACACGAATATTCAGAGTGTCAGATGTAACTCTTTTATCCAGTCCTATGTTTGTAATCGGTTAGTACCATGTACTTCATTCTCCTATTTATAGGAGCATTCAATGTTAAATCAAACGACAGATTGTTCAAACCTTTTTAGCAATATCTCATTTACTTCACTCACTTTACAACATTATCTTTGTTCTTCATCTATTAACCTTACTTTAATCTTTATTCTCATTCTTCATTTATGGCTTGAACATTTGTTGAATACATTAACTCATACTTGACTGGTCTATCCAGACTTGACTAGAATATTCATTAGTAAGCAGAGATTGATCTTAAAGTATTAACTCAAGGTTTGAGTTTTCAAACTTTGTCTGTGCGCATTAGATCAATTTGTTCTCTCACTTAATGCTTGCATGAGACTTTTAACTTCATAACGATGGCACCTTTAAGCTTAAGGAGACCATGGAACACTTAGATATGAAAGGATAAGTCTTTTGGGACATCCTAGTCCCATCATCCATCCAACTATGGCAAAAAAACATAACAATTTGACCCCAAAAGGGATATAAGCAACTAGTAATCAAAATAAGAACTTGATACCTCAAAATCCTTGCAAAATAGGTAGAGGTTCTGGATCTCCAATCTCCCACCAAGCTATTGTTGGGTTATGAGCATTCTAACACTCCTAAGTGTACATGCAACCCTAAATACCTTGGATCTATGTTTTCTCTATTATACATACAATTATGAACATCCAAGGTATTATCTTAATCTAGCAGACAAAATAATAAATATAACAAGATAGAATACATACCTCTTTGATGTAGAATGTCTTCATGAAGCTTGAGTGCCTAGTGCCCCAAGTGTGACACCTCAAATGGTTCACACAACACCAAATACACTTGGAATAACTTGAGAGAAACTTGAACACTCCTTGAAATCGTCTAGCCCTCACACTCACACATTAGTGCACGATTTCTTGAGCCATGGGATTCTTTTATATGGTGGCTATTAGGGTTACACCATGTAACTCATAACTTTACCCATTCCTTATGCTCCATGGATTTTAACCTCCATGGAGTATCCATGGGTCACCCCATGGACTTAGTCCAACATAAGGAATCTTGGATCACAAGCCCACATATATAAGAATGAATGATTTACACAATCAACCCATATATTTAATTAGTCTCCTTTTGATCACTTAATTAATTCCAAATTAATTCTTGATCAATACTAATTAAATAACCTTATTAATATATTAGAACTTATAATATATTAACCAACCTTAAGTGTTATTTCTCTCATTATAGTCTATCCAAATGCATGATGCCATGCAACCCAAATGGACCATGCCGGGTCGGGTCAAGTCTTACCAATTATAGTTATGGACTTAGACATTAATCCAACAGTCTCCCACTTGGATAAGTCTAAAACTATTATTGCGTATGACTTCAGGAACCGATCAGCAATCGTAGCTCTCAAAAGCTTCTGTCGAACTCTGACCTTGTCGATGAACTCTGACCTTTATCAATGACTTGTCCATTAGATAAGGGATCATATATTCCTCCATTCTAGATATCATATGGACTGAGACATGGATTATCAATCATTCTCTCTGTCCATTTGTTGTTTCCTGATTTCCGATTCATGATGACTGACTGATTGAACAAATCAAATCAGTCCTGGCTTGGCCAAGCACTCACATGTATCATCTTTAAATCATCGAGGGGCCCACAGATATCGCTTTTATCCCGAAGGTAAAAGGAATGGATAAGCTTCGACTCATATGGCTTGTTCTACTACTTGTTGAATCATACACAAAGGCACGTTTTATAACATCGAGTTACCAATGCGTTTTCGTGCAATCAATGTATAACCAACTCATAGTAACAACTCATATCTCTAGGTTTGAAGAATATAAGATATTATCGTCTCATGATCACTCGTGATAAAATCCATGAAGTGATTCAAATGAGCGCGGGTTGAATCCAATACTCAGAACTTATGAGCACTCATGAGTGTTGTAGCACCACTTTGTCCACCAACTTGGACCTCTACAAACCAACCCATGACAGTCTTGATTCATATCTACTTCCAACATATGACCGACTGTGGATGGTTTGAATAACTTAATCATTCAGGAAGAGCGACTTAGTTATTCTGGAAGTCAAAACATGCAAAGTGAAACACAAGAATAAATGAATCAAATATGGTATCAAACCCTATGAATATAAATAAACACTTTTATTTATCACCATACTGATTACTCATTATTCATTGTTTCGGTTTTATCAACTTTATACTTGAATTTAAAACAATAGGTGTCCCATGCTCCAAGCATGTACACTATGTTTTCTAAACACTAGTCATGCCATACACCAAGTATTCATACTATGTTTGTCTATGATCTTTACTTTGTAAAATAGATCAATTGAACATCACTCCAATGATCCTCTTTTAACAGTCCCAAATCCTTACTGCAAATGCAAGAATTCCAAATTCATGCCATTTACTGAAATCTGTTAGATTCTAAACTTATATGCATTGATCCTCTTAATGATTATGCACGAAGTCAGAAAGACTTGACAACAATCATTACAGAGCATTCCAAAGGAGATCAGCTCCTTGGAAACATCCTTCTTTCATTAAGTTTCCTAATCTTACACATATTGAATAATTTCTAACTTTGAAACATTTCCATATTCCATTTTGACTATCACTTCTGAACAAGAGTTGCCTCCTTACAGATTATGTCAATATGGTCCTTCCAGAATTAACATTATACTTCCAACTGTCCTTGAGCAACCAATCTTTGGTAAACCTTAGATTGTCCTCGACATTTGCTTAATCATTTTAGTCATATCCAATTCTAGACCTTTTCCCTTCATAATGCCCCAGGCATTTGGAAAATTTTAGAAAGGATGAATATAGCACATGTAATCGATCCTATATCCGAAGCATATGGGACACGATTCATGATGTCTCACATAAAGACTAAACCAGTCTTTTGCTATAATATTTCCATTTCAATTTGCCAAGTTCTCAAAATTCAGATTATGAAAAGGGATGCCGTAATCATAATCGAATTTTAGAACGCAAATAATGGACCCATATATAGAATTTCCTTATGTTGAGCCATTCCAACATGAAATTCATATATATATATCCTTGATTAAATACGATTAAAATCTCAATCTAAGCTTTTAGACTTGAAATGAAGTATAATTTCCTCTCCCTTAATTATAGCAAAACAACTTTTTCAACCCCTGCAACCTCACGAATTGAAACTTTTGTTTTCTATAATTAACATTGCTAACTTGCAACCTTTGTCATAATTATCATGCTCCCACTAACATGATGATTATTAGCATAACACTTATGCTCCCACTAGCTTTGACATGTACTCAGAAATCAGCTGACTTTCTTACCAAAGTTCAGATTTCTGATACTAGATTGTTTTGATAAAACTTTATCAAAATCATACACCTCTCTTAGATAGCTCACATGTGTGTCTAAACAATTTTAGAACTATGAAAAGGGATGCCGTAATCATAGTTTCAATTGTTTAGACCTTTGCCACTTCTCACAAGTCCATGTTAGTGTGCCGGTAAACCACACACGCTCCACTAACGACTTTGAGAATGCAAATATCACAATTGCTATCTAGCTAAAATCTACTTAGTGAAAGTGTTTCCTCACCATCATTTTCATGAATCGGAGAGAAACCTTATGACACTTAGATTTAATAGTGTATGTGCTCTTATCCATGTGAATTTGTCAAAACCATAATCACAAGACAAGGTTAGTGACAAATCCAAACTCATATTGATTAAACTTGTGCAATCTTAAATTCTTGCCATTTGGCAGCTCAGGTGCCTGCCATTGCTTCCAAGTAGTTGTGCAACCAATTGAGAACTCTCAGAACTCCTATGCAAAGCCAACTTGAATAGGCACAAAAATTTCAACACGATAGGTTATAAACCTCAAGTCGTGTGCTAGTGAAGGACTTTAGTTTTTATTCTTGATTAAGTCTTGAAAGTTTCAAGAGCTTTAAGACTCCCACTGTCCTCTTGACATATAAGACTCCCTTGTCAAATATTCAAGAGATAGTACGGATTCTTTATCAAGACTAACACTTTACACAATTGGCCTAAGTTGGTCTCTGTTTTATCCAAAACATCACAACTTACCAATTTCAAATGTACAAGAGTAGATAACCTTTTACTCTTACATTTGACTAGTGTTAACAAACCCTCTTTAAGATATGTCACTCAAGTTACAATCTTGGAGTATGACTCTAAGAATTGTTTTGGAACGAAGTATGACTCATCTTTTTGATTTAACCATTTCAACAATTCATGACTCCTCTTCTTAGTCATAAGAATGCACTAAGATGACTTTAGAGGACCAATTGTGATATGGTATCTTAATCATTAAGATGATCATAAACATGATACTAAAGTACTCTCCCATCTTTTCAGATTTGAGAAACTTTTATCTTTCTGCCATACTTTGATTCTTCTTATTCGTTCTGTCTCACATTGAAACTTCTCCAATGCTACAGACTTATACTTAAACTTATAAGTATAACCATATTTACTGAACTTAAGTAAATCATGACGAATAGTCTTCTTGATCTTTTGTGGTGGACTTGACCAGTGCACAAGAATGTGTACTCGATCCCTTAGTCCTTTCCTTATTCACATAAGGAATTAGTCTTAATTTTCCAAGCTGAAAGTTCTCATTCATCATACTATACAACTTGCATGATTTCAAGTTTCGGTCCAATTGAACCTTGGGTGATGAGAATCTTTCCTTATTTGGTAATATTAGACACTACCACAACCGAAAGAATCAAATCCATTTTTCCAATATTGCTATCAATGGAATCTTATAAGCAACAACTTTTCACAAATGCCATTGTAAGGATACTTAAAATAAATAAAATCAAAACCTTTTTCTTTTATTTTAAAACTTTGCGGAAAAACTTATCCTTACAATCCATATGAAAACCTTGTTGTTATCTATTCCTAAGCAATATAAATATCATAACTCTTAAGTAATAGCCCAAAATTCTGATCACCGAACCATGCGATTGAAATCCATCTTTGCGATCAGAATCATCATGTACTTAATAGAGTTAGACAATGGACTTTACCTAAAGTAGAGCCAAACTTATTGACTTTAACATCCTTAGGTAAATTTGGCAGCTTCGTAACCAATGCCCCTTCCTTTGGCAATAGTTACCTATGGACCCTCGATAATGGGACTATCTCAGACTTCGCCTCTCTCTTTACCATTGGGTCAACCGAGTTAACTATGGCCGATCCTTTCCATTGGGAAGAGAGAGCTTTACCGGATATCCAATGTCATCATTGTCAATGTCCATAGCGTTTTAGGAAGTTGATCTTAGCAAATAGATAAGATCATTAAGGGTCTTGTCTTAGTCTGTTTCATAGGATTCCCAAAAGAACTCACTATGTGACTTAGAAAGTAGTTGAGCCACCAACTTTCTCAAGACTTTGACACCCAACTCTCCCGGCTTGTCAATATGTGACTACATCTCCAAGATGTGATCACACCTAGACCTTGCCTTGCCAATAGGGCTTGAGTGACCTTAAACTTTTTAGGAACTTGTGGGTTAGGGAGAATAATTGGAGGAGGTGAAAGAAGTATGATATCCATGGGACATCATCTTCATTTAGGAAAGCTTGTTTCAAGAGATTTGGGAAGATCATAAATGTCTAGACCAGACATCTTTTTGGGAGATATTCAAGATAGTTGATTTAAAGTCCTTAATATGACACCCAATATGAAATATTAAGGCTAGGACCCAGCAAACTATTTTATAACTTAGAAGAGGGATGCCGTAATCCAAGCTATAAAATATTTGAAGGTAGGTGAATGACGATTCACCAATTTCCACCATGAAAAACGAAATAATTTATTAGGTTTTAATTGGATTTGAAAGTCCTAGATCTTTGAGATTCATTGAACTGTTCAAAGGTATGTTTCAATCTCGAGTGTGCCCTTCAGGTTTTGTGACTGGGATGCCGAGGATCACAAAACAGGGTGTGAATAACCATGCAAATATACTTGGTACCCTTAATATTTACCCCTTAATCAGTGTGCCGGTTAACCACACACGCTCCACCGATACTATGATAAATATTAAGTTACCCTTTGCCTACCTTGTTAAGTCCAGGTTAGTGTGCCGGTTAACCACACACGCTCCACTAACGACTTAAGCAAAGTGCAAAGTGTAATTTCATGGGTTAGCACCAAATTCACATTTTCCTAAGTAACTAAGATTGGGTATTAATAAGAGTTTAGTTACTTAGTATTTATCATTAATACTTTTAATGAAAGGAGAATTATAGTCCTTGTCCTACCCGTTCGGCTAACGACCCTCCACCAATCAAGGAAGCGGTGGGTGAGAGTGGACACCCATTAAACTACCATTTTATAGGCAGTAACCTTATACCCCCTTATAGACCGGCTTCGTGAATAAGGCCTACTAACGGTAAGACTGACTTTACTCTTATACATATATATAAATATTATTAACTTATAATATTATAAAGTATAAGGGTTGAATTTTAACTTTTAAAATTCTAAGGGCTAACTTGGAATTAAAGTATTCATAAGTGAAAACTTTTCAAATTCCAAAACTTGAGGGCAAGTTTTGAAACTATTCAAAACTAATTAATTCCATAACTTATGAGTTTAAAGTAGTTTTAATTAAAAAAAAACTCTTCAAGTTCCATAACTTGAGGACAAGTTATGGAAGACTTTAAACTAATTAATAAAAAAAAATAACTTTTTTTTATTGTAACTTATGGAACTAATTAAGGTTACACTTTTTTTTTTTAATTTAATGAAGAGACTCTTGAACCTCCATAACTTGAGGACAAGTTATGGAGTCATAAAACCATTTAATTAGAACTAGACTCTTCATTTTGTAACCTTTGCCAACTTTTATGAGTTTTATGATTCTTAAATGTGACTTTTCATATAACTTGAGGACAAGTTACAAAAACACACTTTGGAATCAACTCTTAGATTAAAATGGATTGAAAACAACTATTTCACACAACTTTTCTATTAATCTAAGAACCTCATAAGAACAAGATAATTCAAATCATCAATCTTCAAGAAATTAGCATGAACATACAAACTAATACAAATCTTGAAATTATGACAATTATCTTAGAATTGGATTAGCATGAACATTACCACATCAAAAACAAGTTTACAAGTCCAAAAACATCTTAGGGTAATGTTCCTAGTCCAATTCCAGCCAAAACAATCGAATATATATGCATCCAACTCGATTTTTCAGCTACTTTTGCAAGTATAACAAGAAAACAAGCCTAGGCTCTGATACCACTTTTGGGTTATGAGCATTCTAACACTCCTAAGTGTACATGCAACCCTAAATACCTTGGATCTATGTTTTCTCTATTATACATACAATTATGAACATCCAAGGTATTATCCTAATCTAGCATACAAAATAATAAATATAACAAGATAGAATACATACCTCTTTGATGTAGAATGTCTTCATGAAGCTTGAGTGCCTAGTGCCCCAAGTGTGACACCTCAAATGGTTCACACAACACCAAATACACTTGGAATAACTTGAGAGAAACTTGAACACTCCTTGAAATCGTCTAGCCCTCACACTCACACATTAGTGCACGATTTCTTGAGCCATGGGATTCTTTTATATGGTGGCTATTAGGGTTACACCATGTAACTCATAACTTTACCCATTCCTTATGCTCCATGGATTTTAACCTCCACGGAGTATCCATGGGTCACCCCATGGACTTAGTCCAACATAAGGAATCTTGGATCACAAGCCCACATATATAAGAATGAATGATTTACACAATCAACCCATATATTTAATTAGTCTCCTTTTGATCACTTAATTAATTCCAAATTAATTCTTGATCAATACTAATTAAATAACCTTATTAATATATTAGAACTTATAATATATTAACCAACCTTAAGTGTTATTTCTCTCATTATAGTCTATCCAAATGCATGATGCCATGCAACCTAAATGGACCATGCCGGGTCGGGTCAAGTCTTACCAATTATAGTTATGGACTTAGACATTAATCCAACAGCTATAAACTTCGTTATCTTCTAGGGTTCTTCAAAGATGGACCGAAACAACACAAATTTTACTTCAAGAGCTCTAGATGCAAGTAATGAGGCTAAGGAGATGTTTAGGGTTTCTGGGGGTTGAGGGACATGAAATGAGGCCAACCCTAAAAGTTAAGGATGATTATATAGGGTGCAACAACCCACTTTAGGGTTTTCTGAATCCATGTGTACGCCCAACGTACCACAGTATACGCCCAACGTACGCACCCGAAGTCCCGATCCAATCCCTAGCTAGTACGCTAAGCGTACCAAGTGGTACACCCCGCGTACTAGTTGTAAGGGCTAAACTACAAAAAATAGAATACAAGGGGCGAAAGGGAAACTTACCAAGATCGGGGTGTTACACAAATACATACACACACATATATATATATATATATATATATATATATATATATATATATATATATATATATATATACCACATATACACCAAATACACATACATTCACATACTTTTACATACATATACCACATATACACCAAATACACATACAAATAAGCATATAAATTCCAAATTGCATACACAATTTTCTATTTCCATACAAATGCACATATACAAACATAATTTCTTATTCTCATGTGTATATTATACATAAAAATACACATACACATACATTATAGACATATAACACTAATTATATGCTCAAATACACATATACACAAATACATTACATACAAAAATACCCATACATTCTATACACATATACACATACATATTTTATACACACATATACATATACATATAATCTTTTATAGACAAATACACATACAAATACACACATGCATATAAAAAATACAAGAACACAGAGAATCAGTTATGGCGGCCGGAAAATCAACAAGGTGGTGCAATGGTGGTGGTAACCGATCCTGTGACAGCAACAACTGAAAAAAAAACTGAAATCAATTTTTTTTTTTTTTTTTTTTGCAATTAACTCAACTATAAGGTATAAATCGACATTAAAAGATAAAGAGAAGGAGAAATTAGGAAGGAATTGCGCCTTAGTCGTTGAAGTTGAACCTTAGTCGCCGGAGAAGATACGTCGCCGATAGATAGGGATGAAACCAGTGGAAACTCTAAGTCGGACCAGTGAAAAACAGGTGTCGCAGATCACCGGAAGTAGAAGAGGGAAGACAAAATCGAGAGAAAATGGAAGTAGAAGAGAGAAAAAAGAAAGCTAGAAAGGTGTTTATCTGCGATGACTTTTACCGGCGACACCTATTACTGGTGACGCCAAAGCAATAGCGGGGAGTTTTGATTATTAGCGATGACACCGTGGAGGGAACTTTTCCACGGTCCTTCTTTTCGAGCATTAGCTGCAACAGGTGTCACTGCTATTAATGTCGTCGGTACTACTACTTAACGACACATGTTTCTAGTCGTTGGATGTAAGGACCAATTAACGGTTAGGGTTACGAGATCACAAGTCATACGGATCGCTACCAAATACCTAATTTATCGGCGCGAACCACTATTACCGACGACTTAAACTCATGTTGCCGGTAATAGTGGATGTCGCCGCTAATAACCATTTTTCTTGTAGTGATCATGCATTGTAGTTTCATACCGTTTCATCATCCGTCTTGCTTAATCTCACGACATTACATACTTGTACACTCTGTCTTTGGTAGATGTGTACATCTTCCAATAGACATCTACCAATAGTTGACCAGATGTGAAAATTGTTTGAGTAGGGGTTGATGCGAGAATGATGTGGAAGAGATGGGATGATAGTGATGGGAATGTAGCATATTGTCCGCCCTTAAAACTCACACCGACACTGCGAGCCCAATACACTTACACTCAAGAAGATCATGCAACTTTTTTAACAAATGCATCCATATGGATCATCACTTTCACAATTTCTGTGAAACATGCAAAACGCATCTCCATGTATGCATTTCATTTTAGTTTCAAAGCACATGACATTCACATCACATGTAACAATTTTGATTTATTCACTTATAACGAAATCAAATAGATTATATTTTCTCTAGTTAGTAGAGATCATGTAAAATCAGAAAATTTAGCTAAAAGAAAATACGAGTCAAACGGGTTATACACATTTTGATACACATGGTCTTGAAACAATCCCAAAAAACATCTCCATATTTAAATTTGTAATATATATATATATATATATATATATATATATATATATATATATATATATATATATATATATTCACATCAGTCTCTCCACAAACACACATGCACATACACCACTCAATGGAGAAGATACGCCACAAAATGGTGGCAGTGAATGGAATAAACATGCACGTAGCAGAGCTTGGCACAGGCCCAACCATCCTCTTCATCCATGGCTTCCCGGAGCTCTGGTATACCTGGCGCCACCAGATTCTCTATCTTGCCTCCCATGGCTACCATGCTGTAGCACCTGATCTCCGTGGCTATGGTGACACAACTGGTGCTCCTACCTCCGACCCCACCAAGTTCACCAGCCTTCATGTGGTTGGAGACCTGGTGGCGCTCATCAACACCGTGGCTGCCCCAGGCGAAGATAAGGTGTTTGTGGTCGGACATGACTGGGGTGCAATCATTGCCTGGGCGTTGTGCCTTTATCGGCCGGATAAAGTCAAGGCCTTGGTGAATATGAGTGTTGCTTTCCAGCCAAGAGATCCAAATACCAAACCTATTGATGGATATCGAGATCTTTATGGAAACGATTACTATATAGTTAGATTTCAGGTTCTCTAAATGATTCTCTCATCGTAAATAAATACTATCACTGCATGCCACCATGCACTAACAACCATTAACCACCACTCGCCATTATGTTCCAGGAAACTGGAGAAATTGAAGGTGAATTTGCGGTATATGGTACAGAGAGAGTATTAAATGCTTTCTTCAATTATCGCAAACCTGCCCCTCTTTTTCTACCCAAGGGTAATGGTTTAGGAATCTCACCTGATGATCCTATAATCGTGCCTTCATGGATGACCAAAGAAGATCTTGAATACTACACCGGAAAGTTTGAGAAAACTGGCTTCACTGGAGGTCTAAACTACTATCGAGCTCTCGACTTGTAAGTTTGATGATTTGAACCAAGTAAAAATGGAGGATTGAGAAATTAAAAATATTTTTGATCTACATGCAGGAACTGGGAGTTAACTGGCCCATGGACCGAAGCCAAAGTGAGTGTACCTGTTAAGTTCATCGTCGGTGACCTTGACCTGACTTACAACTCGGTTGGCGGTAAAGACTATATAGAAAGTGGAGAGTTCAAGAAAGATGTTCCTCTTTTAGAAGATGTAATCATACTGGAAGGTGTTGCTCATTTTCTTCATGAAGAAAAACCTGAGGAAATTAACAAGCATATCCACCAATTCTTCCAACAATTCTCTATCTAAATACTACAACCGTTTATGCTCAATCACCGGGAATATATTTAAGAAGATGTTCTGAAGATATTGCTACGCACAAATGCAAAATAAGCTCGTGTATAGCAGGATAGATACAATAATGCCTTCAAGAAACGCCTAGCTTGTCGTTGCTATATATATAGACTCTTGGTGACACATATTGTCATTACAGGGTTTGCGGATGTTGCTAGCCCAAATGATTTGTAAATGTGATCTTAAAACAAAAATGCATAAACAATCAAATCATTAGATTGGTGGTTTGAACAAATCGAAAATATATAATATTAAACCACACCAATCATCGATCTCACATTCAAACCAAACAAAACCCGGCCAGAATTTAATAAAACCCAATAGTCATATAAAAGTGATTAACATAATTGAAAGAAAAGAAAATTATAGGGATACCAAATTACCAATTGCAAGAAGGAGGCCTCACATCTACTCCAAAAGCTATCAAGACAATATACACCTGACCTAAACAAAAAATAAAACGGATGAGTCAAGTAACAAACAAAACCTAATCTATAACAAACTGATCCGGATTTTTTTTATCACAAAAGCCGACTTTCTGATTATCTTGTCAGGATTTACTCGGATTTGGTAGAAAATTTTGGCTCCGGTATAAGCAGATTTGGATCGGATATGATCCGTATTTTCGTATTATCCGTTTTTTATATTTATTTTTAAAAATATATTTAGCTCCAACAAAATTTATTTGATTATTTTCAAGACAAAAATGTCTAGCCTGAGAAAAAACAATGCTGATCGTCAGATATTGTCAGATCCCGTACATATTAGAACTTCGGAGTTTTGAAAAACCTCCACATTTAGTCCTCTGCTCTGGTTTGGACTCCCTTAATGCGACATGGGCTCCCTTAATACGACATGGGCTACTTTGATGGGTCATATAAATATAATTTTCTACTGTTGTAATACATTTTATAGTTGAGATAACCAAATAAAAGGATAATATAATTTTCGATTTGTATTCATTTGTTCATCGATTTTTTTTTGTCTACATCTGCCCCTTCAAGTTGTTTAACTGTACTCATTCAATCATTATGACCGGCTACTCCAGACAAACCAAAAAAATGAATTAATAAAGTAATATATTTCTCATTTTGTACGAGTCATTAATATTTTTTTTGCACATTTAGTCATTAATATTTTTTTGTTGCAAAATAAATCATTGTTGTTTTTGTACACATTCAATACTTATGAACGATTTCTTTAAATTTTTCTAATGGCATCCTACGTGGGACAATCATTATTGATGTGTTCGGGGTTGTTGATGATTATAGTAACCGCATCCTCGACTGTTTGGTTGCTTAGGTCTTGTGTTTGAGTTAGAGCTTGTGTTTTGAATGTCGTAACTTCTTTATACGATCTCGAATTTTAATGATCTTTATATCCACACGTTCGTATTTGAGTCTACTACAACTTTCTTTTAGATTACTCTCGTTAAAAAGTAGTATATTTTTATTTATGGTCTTTACATAAATTCGTTTTTTATAAATGTATGTATGAACATTTTTTTTCTAAAATCGTAAATAAAAATATATTACTTTTTAACGAGAGTAATCTAAACGAAACTTATACTAGACTAAAATACAAACATGTGGATATAAAGATCGTTAAAATATGAGATCATATGAAGAGGTTACGACGTTCAGAACCGATGACCTAAGCAAATCCACAAGTCCTAAGCAACCAAACTAGTTAAGGCCGCAATGGCCATAAGCATCAACAACCATGAACACCTCGTTAATAATTGCCCCACGTAGGATACTATGATAAAACTTAAAGAAACCGGTTATAAGTACAAAATGTCTAAAAAAATAACAAAGACTTATTTGCAACAAAAAATATATTATTGACTAAATGTGCAAAAAAATATTAAGGACTAAATGTAACAAAATGAGAAATATATTACCATATTAAGACATTTTTTTCGGCTTACCTGGAGTAACCGGTCATAAGGACTGAATGTGTACAGTTAAACAAGTTGAAATGACAAATGTGGACGAAAAAAAACTCAGTAACCAAACGAGTAAAAATCGAAAAGTGTATTACCCTTTTAATTCATTATCCCTTTATAATTAGTCCTTATAGTTTATCAAATGTTACAAACTTAGTTATTGTTAATATTTTTTAACAAACACAGTCTCTATGGTTTCCAAAACTTTCGTGAATGGTCTTTTTTGTTCACACCCTTACTTTTGGTCCGTTAAGCTCTATCACATGCCTTACGGCATGTGAGGGTAATTAGACATTTTCATATTAAGAGAGTTTGTCACTAAAAGTAAACCATAGTGATGATTTATGTAATTTTGTCTATATTTTTTCTTAAACCATAAGGACCACTTTTCACCCCTCTATTTTGTAAAAGTGATATTTTTCACATCTTTATTTTTTTAAATGTCACTTCCCCCCCCCCCCCCCACCCACTTTGAACTTCATAAAAAATCATTTTCACCCCTCCATTTTTTAAACTTTCGTGTTATCCCCGCAATATATATAATTTGATGTTCCTTAATAACTTTCGTTCATCAATTTTAAAAAATCTCATTTTTACGTGCTTATTTTTATTTATGTGTCGGTATAAATTTAAGGTGATCAACGTTTCAACATAAATTTAGAACTTTCGTTTGTTAATTTTTTTTTTTAAAAAAAGTTATTTGTTTTTTTATGTACATGTCAATATAAATTCTAGTTTGTCTACGTTTCGACGTAATTTTTTTTATCTTTTTATGCTTATATTTATATACGCTTCATACGTATGATTCAGGTCACATATAATATGTTTTTGATTATTTGAACTTCCTTTCGTTAACTTAAAAATAATATTATTTACTTATTTTTATGTATGTGTCAGTATAAATTTGAGTTTTCTTTATGTTTCTACGTAAATTTTGTGTAAATTTATGTGCTTATTTTTATATATGTTTTCTACGTATGAGCTTGACCACATATAATACGTTTTCATTCTACGACATAAATTGGAGTTTGTTAGTAGTATCAACATTATATATTTATCTACCAACAAATGCAACATTACATGACTTTTATCATTACAATCGTTAAAGTTCAACTTTTATCAATACAATCGATAAAAACATAATTAAAGGTCTTGATTTTTGTAAGTTGAATTTTTGACGATTGTATTGAAAAAAGTTACGTCGAAATGTTAAAAAAATTACGTCAAAACGTAGACAAACTCGAATTTATACAGACACATATATAAAACAAGTAAGTAAGATTTTTTTAAATTAATGAATGGAAGTTCAAATATTCAAAAACCTTTTATATTTGACCCGAATCACACGTAGAAAACGTACATAAAAATAAACACGAAAACGTTAAAAAAAATTACATTGAAACATAAGCAAACCCGAATTTATACCAACACATACATAAAAACAACAAGTTTTTTATACAAAAAAAAAAAAAAACTAATGAACGAAAATTTTAAATTTACGTCGAAACATTGACCACGTTATATTTATACCGACATATATATAAAAATAAGCATATACAAACTTAATTTTTTCAAGTTAACGAGCGAAAGCTAATAACGAAAATCAAATTATATATACTATGGTGGATAAACACGAAAGTTTAGAAAAATAAAATGGTGAAAGTGACATTTTACAAAATTCAAAATGGAGAGGGTCAAAATGACATTTTAATAAATAGAGTGGTGGAAAATATCATATTACAAAGTACAGGGGTGGGAATTGGTCCCTATGGTTTAACAAAACATGTAGACAAAATTATATAAATGATTCATATGGTTTATCTATGGTGTAACACCCGTAAAATTCTAGCCAATTTAAAACTTTTTAAACAATTCAAAACCCATTAGTCATTACAAAACTTGTTTTCAAAAAGTATCATATCAGAGTATCCCAGAAACAAAGTCATAAAAAGTGAGGAGTTGTACGATCACGCCTTTGCCTTGCCACGATCCCCTGATGCACCTAAAACAATAAACTGAAACTGTAAGCCCGAAAGTTTAGTGAGTTACCCCCAAAATACCGATACACATACAGTCCACATAACCATGTCAGCAACATCAGAACATAACAAACTGAACAGCATATAATGGGTCCACAACTTACATACTGGATTACCCATGGGCCCACAGTGTGAGTCTGGATTGCCTACCGGGCCCACAACTCACATCTGGGTTGCCATCGAGCCCACAGTACGAGTCTCCCTTAGCCCGTATCTGGAATGCTCCCAGGTTTGTTGGTTACCGCATGAAGCAGTATCACCTCAACCCATCCCACATAACATATCGACATATAACATAACTACTGAGCATGCAATAATCATATAACATCACAGGTAGTCCTACAGATCTACCTAACTGGCATAACCACTAGCATGCAACACTAACTCATACTCAACATCTAACACTGCTAGGATAACATATCCAGTGGGCCGGCCTTGGTGCCTTAGACCCGTTAGTATAGTGAGGATAACTCACCTCTCAAGTGTCGCACTGAAGTGATAAGCTCAACTCTCCGATCACCAACACGAACTCCTCCACCTAAAGTTACCACAAAACCCTTTTTCATAAATTTCCAAATTACCAAAATACCCCAGAGGTCAACTGGTCAACCCTTGGTCAAAGTCCACGTCCACTGTTAAAGTCAACAGTCCATGTTGACCCAACTCGTCGAGTGCAGTTCACCGACTCGTCGAGTTCTTCTTGGACTCGAGAAGTCGTGAAATCCTAGGTCGACTCGTCGAGTTCCCCTATAACTCGTCGAGTTCATACGTGTTCAAAGGTTGAGAGAAACCCTAGCCGACTCACCGAGTCTTCGACTGACTCGCCAAGTTCCAGGCAATCTTCAACGGACTCGCCGAGTTGTTCATCCAACTTGTCGAGTACATGGCCATCTTCATGTGGCTCGCCGAGTTGACTATGCAACTCGCCGAGTCCCTTCAGACCTTCACCCATACAGACACTTTTTAAGCCATGCAGCGGCTCCATATTGCAGATCCAAGCTTCTAAGGCATGCTTCTCACGTAAAGGTGCAAACTTTACGTGTATGCAAGGTGATTTTGGCTCAATACAAGCTAGGGAGAAGGTCCATGACAAGAATGCTCACAAACAAGCTAAAGGGATGATACTTTATGATTTCATGGACCAAGACAAGTCTAGATCTGAAGTTGCAACCTCAAATCTAGACCCAAAACCCGAAATGGATCCTAAACATGCTAAGTGGCCCCAAATCTCATCCATGAATAGATCCAGATGCAACAAGGTCAAGGTAACGACTTGTTACCTTCAAACTGATGCCACTAAGTAGAGAAATCGAATCCACCAGCTCCTCTATGATCTTCTTAAACTCCAAGCCTTCTTCTTGCAAAAACACACTTTCCCTCCTTCACACACTCAAAATGGGGGTTTGGATCGGTTAGGGCTGCTTCTGGACGTCAAGGGGTGATAAGGGGGCTGAGGTAAGGACTTAAGGTCCTTTAAATAAGGTGCAAATCCTAAAATTAAGGTTTTCTCTTCCCAGCACCAACTCGTCGAGTCCAGCCGCCGACTCGACGAGTTGGTCACTTAACACGTGGCCAAAACCCGCTCCGACTCGACGAGTAGGCATACCTACTCGCCGAGTAGACTCCTTAAATTACACATAAGCCCCTAAATCATACTTCTGAAGTTTGGGATGTTACATATGGTCACAAACTCAGCTCCTGCTAACCTGGAAAAAGACCAAATTACCTCACGTATAAGGCATGTGACAAGGCTTAACGGACGAAGAGTAATGATGTGAGCAAAAAGAACCATTCAAAAAAATTAGCAAAAATTGATTTTGTGACCTTTGGTAAACCACATAGACCATTAATGTAATTTTTTCACATGCTAATGAACATTCTTTTGGGCTTAAAATTAATTATGCATGGGTTATTGAATTGTTGTTCACGACTTTATAACATTGAAAATAGGGATGAGCATTTGATCCGATGAAACTAGACCATACTGGAAAAAACTGGAACCGACACCCAACTGGGCTGAAATTACATATTATCGGGGTTGTTCCCTGTTCCAAGTTATCCACTTTTTGGTTTTTGGGTATTCAGTTATTAGGTATTCGATTCTTAGTCTGGAACGGAACCGATGCTCTTCCCTAGTTGAAACCATCTCAAGTATCTTAAATCTGCATATATTTAAGTTAAATGAGTAATAAAGTTGAAAGCTAATAATGTAATGATTTAGATTCAAAAGGAATGTAAATTATGTTAAATATAATATAAAGTTCACTTTAAAATTAAATATATAAGTAACATAAATACAACTTATCATAAAACTGATCACACCATTAGAAGTTTGTTGGAACTGATCACTGATTAATGGAAGGGAGATTGAAGGGTGTGGACATGTTCAAAGGAAGCTCCCTACCAATTCAATATGAGGGTGGATTCGGTCATGATTTATGGTAAGAGTAGACATGAAGTAATCGATTATTTTTTAGGACATGACCTCAAATCGAAGTGCTTGGATTCTTAATATTAGGGTAGTGTAGTAGCATATGTCCCTTTATATATATATATATATATATATATATATATATATATATATATATATATATATATATATATATATATATATATCTTATTTGTTTATGTTGTTTGTACAATTTCTTTTCTACCTGCTTACCCATTACATGTTTTTGTTTTGAGCTTTATTTTTTATATTGTTGCAACTTTATTAGTAACCATTATGGATTTCAAGTCGGGAATAAAGTTATAGTAAGCAATATAGAACTCCCCTAAATCTCTCTCTATAAGAAAGATCTTTTTTAATTCTTAACTTAATAAGGATTGAGCCTATATACTAAAGGGAAGTGTTTGGATGAGAAATAAAGGATTTGTAGTAGTAGGTGTGTTAAGGCAAAGATTTTTGTAGTGTTAGTGGGAATACAAGTGGATGAATCCCATCCCCTTAGAGCGGGGGGGGGGGGGGGGTGGGGAAATTTGCTTTATAGTAGAAACGGGTCATAAGACTGCAACTTTACTGATAACTTTGCAGTAGTAGGGGTGTTAAGGCAAAGCTTTTTGTAGTGTTAGTGGGAATGCAAGTGGATGAATCTCATCCCCTTAAAGAGGGGGGAGTAGGGTTCGAACCTGGAAACCGAAAAACCGATAAAACCGAAACCGAAAAACCGAAACCGAAGCATAAACCGTCGGTTTGGGTTTAGAATTTTCAAAAACCGAAATTTTCGGTTTGGGTTCGGTTTTTGGGTTTGGTAAAACCGAAAGAAACCGAACCAAACCGAATTTCATATATTATATGTATTCTGTGCGTTATATATGTATATATATGTAGTCCTTGGGTTATAAACACAAACAAAAGCGTTGCTCTAGTGGTTAACGCGTTGGGCAATTGTAGGAAACGGCACAGGTTCGAAAATTGCTAGCGTCGTTTTTCTCGATTTATTTTGGCAACGAGTTAACTACATCCCACATCGCCCCATTACTGAAAGTCAGCCATTATTCTCTTCTATATAACTTCGCCACCCTCTTTCTTTCTATTATCCCTAACATTGATTGAGTCCCACATCGCTTGGGATATCTAAATATCACATATCCTCACCATTATATAGTTGATGAGTTGAGGTATGATTAAGAAATAAGTTTAAGATTTGGTTTGAATTATAAAACTGAAACCGAACCCTGAAACCGACGTTTAAAACCGAAAACCGATAAACCGAACCCATTGGTTTGGGTTCAAATTTTCAAAAACCGATCATCATCGGTTTGGGTTCGGTTTTAGGTCAAAACCGACCCATGCACAGACCTAATTTACGTAATGCTCTCTTATACGGAGATAATTTATGTAACTTTGTTGTTAAACCATGACCGTTACTATAAATTTCTCTTATATACAGACCATTTATGTAACATTGCTATTACATAAGGACCATTTCTATAATACAAAAACTAAAACAATAACTAATGCAAATTATAAACTATAGAAACCAAAATGGTAACATCCTAAATTTTAAACCCAAACACCCTTCTATCTTAAAATAGATAAAACTTAAGGTTAAAAATTATTATACATTGAAAAAAATACATATATTTTAGCTTATTGACAAAAAAAATCACCATTGATATGTTTACAATTTAACAATCTAAACCTGCTATTGTTTGCGGTAACATGAAAATTGAGCCTCATTGTAAGTAATAACCAGTTTCAATGGTTTAATTGCAAAAAAAAAAAAAACAAAAACAAAAACAAACAAACAAACAAACATGGATGATTTTTTTGTCAATAAAACCAAAATATAGAAACTTTTACGCATATTTCCTTAAGTTTTAGGGATAATGTCATCATAGTCCTATGAATTTATCGATTTTAGTTTAAAAGATCCTTAATGTTATTTTTAGCGCTATAACGATATAAACTTCATACCCACCTATTAAAAAGGGACCTATGACTTATAATACACGATGCCATGGATGATATGACTTTTTCTTTTAGTAAAAAAAGAAATTAATGAAAAAAAATCCAACTCACAATTTCACACCCACACAAAGCAAAAGAATTGTCTCTCTTTATCTCTCTCATCATCTATCTAGTAAGTTCTCAATGAATGATGCTAAACAGGGACCATGACCATTGCGTGTCACTGATTTCACCTCTTCAGTTCTTAGCAATTTCGATCAAGAGAATTATAGGGGACGTCCAATAAGGTTTTTTGAAACGAAGAAGAAGCAATATTCTTTTCTGATTATCCCTTATAAATAGCGAATAAGCAACAAGAAGCTCCTCTCTTTTGATTATCCCTTCACTTCTTAAAACACCTTTTTGATATGTTTATGTAATGTGTTCTTAATTTCTAGGGAAAATAACGTACAACTTAGTGAGTGTGTGGTACAACATGTTTCATATGCAAGAAGAAGAATCACTTTCTTTCCAACATAATGATTCAAATTAATTATAACATCAATCTCTCCGCTGAGTTTTTGACCCAATATGTTCTTCCATTATATTTAAAGTTTGATATGTGCTCCAATATGGCACCAAAAGTGAAAGGTTTGGCTTGTGACATCCCCTATTTTCCAGAACCGAAAAAAAACTTTCTTTACGCTTTCAAAATCATAATATCTTTTATTTGTATAAATTCCCAGTATATTACAATTCTTTTGAGTACAAATGACTGTCTCAAATTTATAAAAACTCTAAGGATGCATAATTGATACACAACATATGTTACAACGTAAAGACCTAATGGTTCTAAACCCTATTTCATGTATTCTCTTTAACCACTCTACATTCTATTCAAGTCTTCAACAGTCTTAACACTACTACATGTGATGCATATAAAATAAGTGGGTCGGATTGGAAAACCTGGTGAGATACATAGGTTTTTCAATCCCACAATGTTTTAATGATATTAAATCATATATTTCAAACCTGCAAAATCAATTGTTATCAATAACAAAGATATATCATATCTATAAGACAATCTACCCCATTCCATTGATTCTCACATACTGATCCTATACACTGATCTTACGAGATCTATTCAGATGGATCACTGTAAAGAACAAATTGACTATATTGCTTTGGGGAGTCCCTAATAGCATGTGAGGATCAATAAGGACAAAAAATGAATGGAATGGAGTACCCGACACACAATCCAAACGCCCCAGATAGTATGATTCATTAACACCACAAGATATTTAAGTCAGGGGTGGTCATCTATACTCCGCTAGATGACTTAGACATGCCTAACAATGGTATGATCCCAAGTATTATTGAACATAGTTCTACCCTAAGACATACCCTATCCGACAGTACAAAAAGTAGACTCATATATACCTAGCAGTGGTCTAATATAAACACCCTATCTGGCAGTTTAAAAGATGACTCACGAAGCTCGTCCGATCACTTCGTAGATAGAAACGTTGACGCACAAAGCTCATCGAAAAGAAAAAGTGAGGGGATACTAATATATCACTCCTATACGTAAAACGTACCACACCGATCATCAATATCATCGAACAAAGTTCTAATATTTGTTCCCATCGCTCACACACCCTTAATATGATGCTACCCATTGTCCAAACTTAATTGAACTAAGCATCCACTTTAGGGTTTTAGGGTATTACAAGATTTCCATCTCTATAATCAGTACTAATTTCTTGCATATGTAATATCTTTACAATATAGGTTATAACTAACACTCTTTCTACTCAACTCAAACTAAGCCTCATTTATATGTCTTATCTCATTACTAGGCAAGACTATAATGCTTATAATCAGCACTCTAATGAGTTGCATTGATCAATCTCTTGAACCAACTAACACCTAGATAGACAAAATCCTCAATCAGCAACCCAAATGCTCCAAGTTTGACCTAAAGTCAAATTGGTCAAAAATCAACGCTCAAAGGTCCACGAAGTCAACGGGAAAACAAGTCACAGTTAACACCACGTCGTGGGCCCTACTTGGCCACGTCGTTGGAATGTAAAGACAAAACAGTCACAATGTTGGGCTTTGCCACGTCGTGAGTATTCCTTGGCCACATCGTGACGATTGTTAAAAGCCATATTTTTACATTAAGGACTTAATCGTTTAAGTCCTTTGCTCCAACTTTCCATAAGGCTTCCTTGCCTTCTAAAGAACCATAAAAATCCTTGCTTTATGGACATGCATGTCCAATGTGTGACATCCCCATTTTAACGACCAATTTAAACTTTATGTTTATGCTTTATTTATTTCAGAGTATAAAAATTAATGCGGAATTTTTTCCCGAAACATAATATATTTCTTGAAGAAACATTTTTCATTTAGATATAAAACCTTGGGATGTCATTGTCAACACATATACATAAGCATAAACATTGTCTTACCTGCCTTATAACATTTATTTATACTAAAGGCCTAGAAACTCCTCGAATCACTCATCATCATTGTGCCTCCGTACCGCTTCATGTGATACAAAGATATTGAGTGGGTTAGGGTTAGGGGTCTGGTGAGCACATAGGATTTTCAACTCACAATAATTAAGTTCTTTAATTATTTATTTCATATTAAATAATTTACCCGATTACCTATTCCTGTTATCTCACATATTGATCCTAAAATACTGATCTCAAGGGACCTATCCTAAGGATCATCATCATCAACGAGTAGACAATACTGCTTGGGGAATTCCGTTAGCAATCCATGTCACTAAGGCAACAATGGGGGATAGAGTACATCAAATGAACATATAATTCATTAAGACCTACAGGCTGCGAGCCTGCTATCGTTCCAATGGACTGTCTAGAATAGTCCATGGTCGTCATCTATACTATGCTAGACGACCAGTTCATCAATAGTCAAGTCCTTTCATCAACATCTCATCATTTTCATCACCCATCACTACCCAATATATTTTATATAAATATATGAAAATACATATATGATTAAATCAAGTAAAAATCATATAACTCTTTTAACATAGATATGAAGTAATACAGATAATAAGCACTCATAGCATTTAATCATCTAGATACTTCATATATATGCATAAGCTGGAAGTAACTATTCACTCACTTGTTAAAGTGATGACTAGAAAGTTGGGCAGTGCTTCGCTTTAACACTTTTCTTTTCCTTTGATGTGACCTAGGTTCAGATATCACTAAGACTTAGTTTATATTCCTTGTGACTATTAACATTCGAGATTCCTCAACAATCCCAATGTCTACATCAAGATCTATGAAGTAAGGAACAACCAGGTAGGATCATATCGGAGGTAGGGTCCATTTGATATACAGAGTATACTGTTTGGAAATCTCACTTTAAAGACCTCACTAAATCCAGCCTAGATATCATCCCCATAAATAGATCAATCAGTATAACGACTTAGAATCACTGATAAATCTTATTTATATATTCATAATAAGACTACAACTATAAATATAAACTACACTAAGATAAAGTTGAGTGTAATTTAACTTACAGAGACTTTCTAGACAAAAGTCTGGAAATTGCACTGGCGGATCACCAACCTGATAGTTACTAGTCGTCAGGCTCTTAGGGACCTCAGGGAATCACCAAAATATCCTAAACACTAAGAAAATTAGGACTAATGTGGAGAGATTTGAGAGAGATTGTTTAGAGAAGATGTGGAGAATGGGCAACATGCAACATTTATAGGGCAAATTTCACCAAAGCGTGCAGCGTCCAGACCAGGAGCGTGTCATGCCCTGGCCCTGTTCGGTCACTGAGGTGTTGAAATGTGTCCTGCATGCTATTGTGCGACGTGGTTGCTTCTAGAATGTGTACGCCGCGCCTTATTTGCGCGAGGTGCACTCGGGAAACCTCAAAATTTTGTAACTTCTTCATACAAACTCCAGTTTTGATGTTCTTTATATCCACGCGTAGCTATCGATGAGATCTATAACTTTCATTTTGACTCCGTGGAAAGGGAAGTTGTGGGGAAGAATCATTCCGAAAAGAGAATTCGGTTTCCTCTTTTTCTGCGACGTCTCTTGCTGGAAAGAGTGTAAAAAAACGACATAATATAATTGCCATGAGAACGGATGGAGGTTCCTTGATTGATGTGTTAACACGTTCGATAGAGATCGGAATAGCTCTAGGGCATGATATGTCAGGTTGCTCCAAAACTCTAGAGGTGTTAATTCAAAGTATGGGAGAGAAAATGGTGGATCAATGAATTTAATGTCGCTCAACTCATGTGGTATTGGAGATAGTTTCAAACGACGTCTCATTATGAAGTAATGTTCGTTGCATGGGATTACGTTTTTAGGCATACAGGAATAAAGATTGGTTTCTATTGTTCTGTTAAAAGGGAAAAACTCAGAAAAACCCTATGTATTGTACCCCAATGCTTAAAAAAACCCTATATAATTTTTTTGTATGCATTAACCATTATTCATCATCCTCTTCATCAGGACCTCTTGAACTGCCGAACACCACCACCTTATTATCTCTGTTGCTGTGTTTTTCGGTTTACTCCCACCTCCGAGATCACCGGTTGCCACCCAAACACGAACCACCATTAATCGAAACCCAACTCACTTCCTCCATTATGTTTTGCTAAGAACCAAATAAAAGAAAGAAATATATTTGTTTTCCTTGTGGTTTCAGATGAAGAAGAAAGAAAAGAAGAAGAAAAAAATCACAGAACCGGAGACCGCCACCCTCGCAGAGCCCACTGTTCATCATCTCCTTCGTCTAAAACCTCTCAAACCTGCAACACAAACTGGAAAACAGAAAGAAGAAAGATGAATAAGAAAACAGAACAAGAAAAGAATAAAAGAAACCTGAGAATTTCTTTTTGTGTGTTGCTGCTACCGAAAATCAAAACCAAATCACAAAATCGTTTATTTTTTTGTTGGTTATGTCGAGTAAACAAGAAAAAAATTGTGTTTGTTTTTTGTGTCTTCAATCGGCACTATCGAGACCTTAAGCCATCTGCTGTTGGACGAATGAGTTGAGACCATGGGCTTAATGTCGCAGGTCGACCCACCATTGTCTTGGAGCGTAGTCCAATCCCAAGTCGTATTCAATTAGGAATCATCCTGATAATGCCAGGGAACAGATATACACGTGTTTAGGTGTCCTAGTTGTTTGACAATTCATCGTCTACATAAACGCGATACCGACATTTGTATAGGCATCGATTCATAAAGTTTGGCGAAACTGGTTTCTCTATTTTAATCAAAGAGATAGTTTGATCATTTGTTTTGTGTTCAATAGCTGTTTTCTGTTTCAATTCTTCAATTGGTATCAGATCTTGCAATTCCAATCGTACAGCGGGAATAACGATTACTTCCTAGCAATCGTTTCTCTATGTAGCACCGATTTATTAATTGGCATGGTTTTTTATGTTTTTGGAGGCCTGCAGCACAATTGAAGCAACACAAATTGATCAGGAGCATCAGTCAAATAGCAACGATTTATTAATTGGCATGGTTTTTTATGTTTTTGGAGGCCTGCGGCACAATCGAAGCAACACAAATTGATCAGGAGCATCAGTCTAATAACAACAATTGTTAGGTCCAATAAAAGCAATCTTTGATTTTAATTTTGCACGCTGATCGAGGAGGGAATTAATCAAGGATTTTGAAACACGTTATTTTCCTTACAACTCATCGTTGCTTCCAATCTGTGAAGAGACCGGATCGAAATCAGATCATTTTCTTGCTACTGATTTCTGCAGTCAAGCATGACAGGAGGAGAATCATCAAACCCAACGGCAAAGTAATCATCGATGATGACGTTGCAGTTCCCGAAGTTAACTCCAATCAATTATACCATATGGAGAATACGCATGGAGGTTATTCTCGGTATACATGGAGTGTGGGATGTGATCGATCCAGGTTCAACCGATGCTAAACGAAATAACATTATGAAAGGACTGTTGTTTAAAGCGGTGTCGGAGGACGTCATATTACAAATCGGAAACCTTGCCACGGGAAAAGTGTCACACCCCCAAACCAGAATGGCGGAAACATTCGGGGGCGGATGACTTCATGTAGTATCATAACAGTTGAGTAATAGTAAAGAAAGTAACACAACCATCATAAATATATTTTAAAAATTTACATTGTTGCATGTGATACATGTTTCAAAATAAATTACAATATGATGACAAAATGAGTTTTGAACTGACGCCTTAGCGTCCTTTCCCCAAAAGCTGGTGTTTACATGTATTACTGAATCCCTGAGAAATACAAGTAGTTTTGAAAAAGTGTCAACAATTAAGTTGGTGAGTTCATAAGCGTTTTTGTATAAGAATTGTATGCCTTTCTGTATAAAGTAACCGAGTTTGTTTCTAGAAAATCCAATATTTTCTATAAATATGTGGTGGTTTTAAATGTTCCAAAACCGGAATGCATAAGTATTTTTCATACCTAAATAATGTAATTTGATTTATATAAGTATATATAATCACTAAGGTGTTTGATAGCCCCGTAAACCAAAATGTATTATTAATACTCCATGTGAGGTTTTATAACCGTGCTATTGACCCAGACTGCCTGTAACAACGTTCTTCAGGCGTTGAAATGATATGACGATTGTCACCCCAGACTTGCCGGTCTAACTGTAGCTAACAGTTTAAGTGCGGGATTGTCAGTCCCGTATAGATCTATACACAAATATCACGCTCTCCCTACAAGAGATTATGGTTTATAATACATGACTTTAAAATGCGTACTTAAAAGCACGGAGAAGTCAAATTCTCTGACAAAATTTAGTATCAATAGATTTACGTATGAAAAGTCCGTCTTTCTTGTAAATGTAAGTATTTCCTCTTTATATTGTTTATAGTATGTAAAATATCATGAATATCTCGTAAACTATACCTATTATAGTTTTAAAAGTGTGTTCCGTTTGAATGAAAAACCTTGGTGTATTACCCACTTTGCATGTAAAGTATAACATTAGTAGTAACGTAATTATACGTATTCAACATTTATACAAAATGTAGACGAAGCATTAGAAACTATATGAAAAGATTTGTATTTTAACATAAGTTTTTCTTGCGTTTCACTTGTATTTCCCCCCTAAAATATAGTAAAGACGTGAAAATATAGGGGCATGAACTCACCTTATGTGTAGTCGTGGTTAGATTCACGAGATAAAAACGATGATCTTTGAGTTTAGAAGTACATGAAGCTAATCGTATCCTATTATGTTAAACACACAATAATGTGTGAATAAAATGAACCCTTACGAAAATATGTGCATAAACACTTAGATTATATATAAATACTTACCAAAAATCCTTAAGAGTCTTGCTTGAATGAAATATGGGATCTCCGGGGAATATTAGATGAAGATCTTGAAGAGAAAAGGGAAAAGGAGGGAAAGTGCCTTTAGGAGAAAGTATGAGAAAATGTTTACTGTGAATGAGTTTAGGAGGGCCTTTAGTCCGTATATATGCATGTGGGATAAGAAAAAGGGTGGTGAGAATTGATGGTGAAGTGACATTTGTTTGGGTAAGTGTGATATCATCTTGGGAAGGTAAGTTTTCAACCAACCAAGTCCATACAAGTGGCCAAGTGGGTGAATAAAATAATATATACTTAGGTATTATTTCATGAAAATGTGCTTTAAGGCTTCAATTTTGGCATAAAATAGGAGTTTGTGGGTTTTACTTAGGAAAATTACGTGTCTGAGGGAATTTCCGGACTCAAAATCACTTAAAATTACTAAAAAGTCCGAAATGGTTGAAAATCCGGAGTCAAATGGTAAAATCCGGAGCCAAACCACAAATTCTGAAGTGATACTCTAAGTTCCGGAGTGGGTCAGCAGCTTCCGGAGCGGATCCGAGTCTTCCGAGGTGCGAGACTTTCCGGGGCGGAGTCTTCCTAGCGCATGTGAGATGGTCCGAAGCGATGGTTCCAGAGCGAACCCTTCCGGAGTGAAGGAAATTCCGAAGTGTACAAGGTCCGGAGCATGCGAAATTGTCCGGCTGAGAAGATTCCGAATCAGAAGGTCTCCGGACCAAGAGGGTTCCGGACTAAGAGGGTTCTTTTGGGTTTTCTCCTTCAGTTTTGAGCTGTTTTTTAACAAAGGAAAGGATTGGGTTAGTACGGATGTTTATAAAAGTTTGAAAGAGATATGAGAGAGATTTGGGAGAGATTTGAGATACAAAGAGATATTTGGGAGAGAGAGAGATAGAGTGGGAGAGATTTATAGAGACTTTGTCGGGGGCCTTTATTAGTGTTTTTCTTCATAGTGCAAGGACCGTAGGCTTCGTTACACCATATTTTGAGTGTTATACACCCCCGAAGGGCACAAAATAGTGTTTTATAGAGTTGTTACATCACTCAACCTGATTAGGGTTTAGAATTTCTGAACATTTGAAACTTCCAAGTAATACTTTGCATTAAGATATAGAGTTGTACATTAGCGAACATAGAGTAAGCCCTAACATATAAGCACTAGTTGAGTCGACCAGTTTGACCTGTTGACTTTGTTTGACTTTGACTTGATTAGAAATTAACGGTTGTCACAAAAAGAGATGTGGGATGCAATAAAGTCCCGTAACCTAGCGGATGATCGTGTGAGGGAAGCACGTCTACAAACCTTGACTTCTGAATGCGAAAGTCTAAAGATGATGGACAACGGCACTATTGATGGGTTCGCATCTAAACTTTCGGGCATTGTATTTGTTTTAGCAACCCTTGGAGAAGCAATACCGCAGCAGAAGTTGGTGAAAAAAATCCTTACAAGCCTACCTAGATGATTCATTCACATTTTTGTTGCACTCGAACAAGTTATGGATCTAAAATCAATCACCATTGAAGATGTTTTTGGAAGACTGAAAGCGTACGAAGAACGAATAAAAGATTCAGATAAAGCAACTGATTCGAATGAAAAGTTACTTTATTCCAGAACCAAAAGTTCAAACAAAAAGCAAGACTCAAACCGTGGGAGAGGACGAGGATCGAACCGAAGCGGGCGGGGCCGAGGACGTGGTCGTGTTCGGTATAACACCCAAAACCACGATCAGAGGAACTTGTCAAAGAACCGTGATGATCAAAGACGAAAAGGAAAAAATCATGAACAACGAGACCTATCAAATATTTAGTGTTACCGGTGTGATAAGTACAGACACTTTGTTTTGCGATGCTCGGAACGTAATAGGAATCATGAAGCAAATCTCAACGATGCCCAAGAGGATGTCGATCACGAACAAGGAACATTTTTTTATGATGCAAGAGGAGACAGTCTTCCTCAATGAAGAAAAATACATTCCACCTAAAGTAAAGGCGAATCAAGAAGACGATGATATGTGGTACCTCGACAATGGGGTAAGTAATCACATGATCGGGAAGTACTCGTAATTCCAGAGTTGAATGAACGGATAACCAGAAGAGTAAGATTTGGAAAATGGCTCGTGTGTTTGAATTGAAGGAAAAGGGTTGATTTTGTTCGAAGGTAAAAACGGTGAGCAAAAGTTTATGAAATATATCTATTACATTCCCTCTCTTCGTAGAAATATCATTAGTCTTGGCCACACAACATTATCCGGTTGTGACATTAGAATGCATGGTGATTACTTAACAATGTAAGATCGAAATAGGAGGTTGCTAATGAAGGTTCCGCGTTGAGAAAATCGTCTTTATAAAACACGACTTAAAGTCAGAAAACCCCAATGTTTGCAATCAAATATTGATGATGACTCTTGGTTATGGCACGCACGACTAGGCCATATCAACTATGGTGCGGTAAATATAATGCACAAGTTGACTAGTGGAGTTCTGGTTTTGAAAAACCAAAAAGAATTTTGTGAAGTTTGCGTGATAGGCAAACAAAATAAGCACATGTTCCCGAAGAAAGCTAATTATAAGTCTAAAAATATTCTCGAGATGTTACATGGAGATATTTGTGGACCGATAGATCCTTCCACTCAAGCCGGTAATTAAGTTTAATTGATGACTTTACAAGATACATGTGGTCCTTTTTGTTGAAGCATAAAAATGACGCGACGGATGTAATCAAGAGATTTAAAAAGTCAATCGAAAACCGAATCGGGAAAGAGATAAAAACATTCCACACGGATAGAGGCGGAGAGTTTACTTCAAATGATTTTAATCGTTTTTGGAGCAAAGAAGGTGTTGCAAGAATGTCAACGGCTCCGTACTCACCCCAACAAAATAGCATAGTAGAATGATGAAATCGGATGCTAATAGAGATGATGCGATGTCTTATGAAAGCAAAAGAAGTTCCAAATCAGTTTTGGGGTGAAGTCGTTCGACATGCAACTTATATTATAAATCGTACCCCTACGCGAGCATTAGTAGGAGTCACGCCTCACGAAAAACTCTATGGTCAAAAACTGAATCTTGAAGATCTAAAGGTGTTCGAATGTGTTGTGTATGAAAGAGTTGTTTCGAAACATCTAAAGAAACTTGACGATAGATTGAGACCAATGGTTTATTTTGGGAAGGAACCGGGTTCGGGAGCTGCTCGTTTACTTAATCTGTATGCAAATAAAACTACTATAAGCAACAATGTAACGTATGATGAAAATTTGTCATGGCAATGGAAAAAGGAAATGGAAAAAGGCACGAGAACAGTAGCAACGGAAAAAGAAAATGATTCTGGCACTTTCAAAATTGCTTGGGCCACTTGGATAAATCAGCTGCATAATGGGCCTCACCAGCCCAATACCAATGCTACCCCATCTCCGCAACATTAAATTGACAGCCCACCAACAGCGCCAAGCCCACCAGCAGACAACCCAATCTCGACAGAACCTGATACGGACAACAACGATCACGAGTCTGATGGTAATAACGAGTTCGAAAATAACCCGGTATGTCGTACTTGTCGTGTCTCCGTTTTGCCGATTCGCCTCAACGATTATGAACTTAACATGAACGAATTGATGTTATTGTTTGACGAGGAACCAAGGAATGTTAAAGAAGCCATCGTGAAACCCAAATGGCTTAAGGTGATGAAAGATGAGATCGAGTCAATCGAGAAGAATAACACTTGGATCCTAGTACCTCTACCTAAGCATGCCAAAGCAATCGGTTTGAAGTGGTTATACAAAATCAATTGAAATGCGGATGAAACGATCTCAAGGTACAAAGCCTGACTTGTTGCAACAGGCTATGTACAATAATATGGCATTGATTTTGATGAAGTTTTCGCACCAGTAGCCCGACTCGAGATGATTCGTTTATTGATCGCTCTCGCAGTCGGGGAGGGATGGAAAATTTACCACTTGGATGTAAAGACGGCCTTCTTGCATGGTGAATTGAAAGAAGTGTACGTACAACATGTCACACCCCCAAAGCAGAACGGCGGAAACGTTCGGGGGCGGAGGACTTCAGGTAAGTATCACAACACATGCAATATAGTAATCAAAGTACAAACAACCATTGCATTAATAAGTATAAGTTTTACATAAGTGTTTAAACATTACATATTCAAACACTAAAGTAGGTACAGTAGAATACAAGAGTCGCGGTACGGTATTAGGTAGTCTTCTCAAAAGCTTCGGGAGTGTACCTGTCTACTGGATTCCTGAGAATACAAGTTATTTGGAAATAGTAGATCAACATTTAAGCTGGTGAGTTCATAAGTATTTTAGTTCTGTTAAGTATACCCTAAGTTCTTTGGATAAGTTCACTGGTTTCTCCAGGAAATCCTATATTTCCTGAGGTGATTAACTGATAACCTCAATAGTTTCCCTCTGTAATTACTTAGTTTATACTAATTATATATAACCTAATATCGAATGGACAATCAAATGGGTGTATCTGCCCTAAGCCCACAACCAAACAAGGAACAGGAAGTAAGGCGGAAGTCACACATTTCACTGTCAATCGGATATTACTTATGTATAACTATGATGTAGAAACTAAGGAATTATAGAATTAACCACTAAAGGTCTTTTATGTTATACTAGTTTACAGAGATTAAATGACTAAGTTCCATTTGATAAGTAGTTTAATTCCATAAACAGTTTCATTTGTAAAAGTGGTTTAATCTATAAACCGTTTCATTTGTAAAAGTGGTTTAATACCATAAACCGTTTCCTTTGTAAAAGTGGTTTAATCCCATAAACCGTTTCATTTGTAAAAGTATTCTTAGTTTTATCCGTTCCACAGTAAAACATTAGTATTAATCCTGGAAAATATTATATTATCCATAATACTGCCTTGTGGTTTTAAATGTTCAAAACCAGAAGTACAAGTATATTTACCATACTTGATTTAATGATACGTAGCTTTTACTGTAAGTAAAAACTACAGAATGTATATTTGGTCGGGATGTAATTATCTTTTCTTACTCTTTTAAGAGAAGTATATTACTTAGTAATTCACTCGTTGTTTTATCCATGTGAGTTCTATTAACCATACTAATATGACGGATATGCCTGCGGCGACGTTCTTCAGGCGTCAGAATGGTATGATATTTGACACCCTAGGCCTGTCGGCCAAACTGTAGCGAACAGTAGAGGTTCGGGATTGTCAGTCCCATATAGATCTATACACAAATTCACGCTCTCCCTATAAGAGATTTTGGTTAATAGGTCAGGACTTAAAAGTCGTACTTAGATAAGTACACCGTGAAGGGCCTCACAAATTTATTGTTTCAACGAGATTTATGATGTATTATTACCCCGTGTTTGCTAACCCTGGTACTCTGTATAGTACCTTTGTTAATGCAAACTCGGTATCACGTATTATTACCCCGTGTTTGCTAACCCTGGTACTCTGTATAGTACCTTTGTTAATGCAAACTCGGTATGATGTATTATTACCCCGTGTTTGCTAACCCTGGTACTCTGTATAGTACCTTTGTTAATGCAAACCCGGTATGATGTATTTTTACTTCTTTAATATGTTGTTCATATATTAAAGGTATTATACATATCCTGGTATATTTAAATGAATTTTTGGTAATTTCCTTGGAAAGTATACAATCGTGAATCATACTTGTGTATTTAGTTCTGAATCATAAATTATACCTATTATAATTTATATGTTCTATCTGATTAGCATGATTTCTCATGGATGAACACATTTGCTCAGCCTGATACAAAGGTAATGATACCAAAAGGAGTAACATTTTATACTCATATATGTATAATATATATATAATTAAGAAGGAAACGACCTTCGGACAAATAACACCACCTTAATTCCACATCCAAACAAGGAAAAGGAATTAAGATAATTCATTAGTCCTAAGTCCTTCAAATCTTATTTATATATTTATACATATATAAACATGATTTTGGCAATTATAATTTAAAATAGTTTATAAAACAATTTTCAAAGAATTTAACGGAGTTTACATGACTTTAAAGGTTTAACATGGCTTTAAGTCATTTTGGAAGTATTTCGTAATTATTAAAAATATACGAAAAGCCTTTGTGTGATTTTTATCACATAATTATTAACACAATTTATATTGTGTTAAACTTGTATTCCCCCCCCCCCCTAAAAAGCATTTAAAAGCAATTAAAAATGTAAATTATAGGGGTATGAACTCACCTTGATAAGCGGTGATTCGGGCAGCGTTTCGTTTCCCGGAAAAGAGTTTGTTTGACGAAAAACCGGCTCAAATCGGGCAGAGTTTCGACAGGAGAGAGGATAACTTCTCGAGAATTTCGGGGCTCCGGGGCTTGCTTCGGGCTTTAGACACGATACCGGGGCCTTGGGGGGTCGTGAGAAAGTCGAGGGGGTGAAAATGTGAATTTTGGGGAAATTTGGGGTGAAAAACTCTTCTTAGCCGAGGAGTCTCGCACCCTTTATATAGGGGTGCGAGGGTGCAGTCCGAAGGCGGTTCAGCAGCCACCTGGCGAGGCGAGGAGGTGAGTCAGCAGCTATGTGGCAGCTCCTGTGAAGGCCACGTGCGAAGGCTAAGGCGGTGGAGATTTCGGACCCTGGTGCGAGGCACGTGATTTCGGACAGGTGGAGGCTCCTAAGTGGACCGAACTTCGGTCCAATGGGGAAGAAGGGTGACGACTTCGGACCAATGAGAAGCGAACACGTGGAGGCCTCGCATGCGAGGTGACGTGTCTGATGATGACTCATGCGAATTTGCCCGGTTTTCAACATTTTCTTGATTTTTGTGCCAAAAACTTGCGAAAATAATAACTTTCGCATACGAGCTCCGTTTTTGGCGTTTTTTATATGCACGCGTAGGTAAAATCATTCTACGACTTTCGTTTAGACTTCGTCGGCTGATTTTGACTTTAGTTTTAATATTATTATTTTTAACAGACCAGGATAGGAAATCCGTTAAAATTTTATAACTTCTTCATCCGACATCCGTTTTCGTCTGTCTTTTTACCGTTGTACTACTTTTGACAAGACCTTTGATTCTCGTTTAAGTTGCGTTGGCTAAATATCGATCGATTTATATTTCGAATTTTTAGCTGTCTACTGCTAAACCGAAACTTCGAAAAATCATAACTTCCTCATACGAAGTCAGATTTTTACGTTCTTTTTATGAACGTTCTCGGTTTAACATATTCTACAACTTTCATTTAGATTGTCAAGGCTAAAAAGCCTTTTATCGAAAATTCGCTTTTTACACTAAACAGTGTTTTGCCGGTTTTATCGCGGATTTTCGATTGGTCATAACTTCTTCGTTATAACTCGGATTTCAGTGTTCTTTATATTTTTGGAAACCTTGTTACAAACTCTACCACTTGGTTCATCCCAATTACGATTATTGATCAATTTATTTTTGACCAAAATTTGACTGGTGTCACACGACAACCCGAAGGTTTTGAGAAAAAAGGAGAAGAAGGAAAAGTGTACAAGCTCATGAAAGCTTTATATGGCCTAAGACAAGCACCAAGGGCGTGGAACATTAAACTTGATGACATTTTACGCGGAATGGGTTTTATACGATGTTTATAAGAAAATGCAGTGTACAAAAGGTGGCAAAAGGTGAATACATCATAGTGGTCGTTTATGTTGATGATTTATTTGTAATTGGGACGTGCCAGGAAATTACAAACCAATTCAAGAGTATGATGTTCGCGAAGATTGAAATGTCGGACCTTGGATTATTAACTTATTATTTGGGGATTGAAGTTTATCAACAAAAAGGGTGTGACACAATTAAACAAGAGGGATATACAATGAAAATTTTAAAAGAAGCCGGGATGGAAGAATACAGTGCCACTCAATACCGGGACTAAAATTGTCAAAGGCCGAGAATGAACCGGAAGTTGAAGCCACTCATTACAAAAGGGTAGTTGGATGCTAACGATACCTTCTACACACTCGTCTGGACTTATCTTATTTTGTGGGAGTTATAAGTAGATACATGCAAAGTTTGAGGGAATCTCATGTGCGTGCGATCAAGCAAATTCTTCGTTACCTTTATGGTATAATTTCGCTTGGAATTAAAGATGAGAAATGTGACGAGTTGAAACTTTTGGGTTATAGTGACAGTAGTCATAATGTAGGCATGGATGATGGTTGGAGTACTACTGGTCACATTTTCTTTCTTGGTAAATCCCCTATTACGCGGTGCTCACAAAAGCAAGAAACCGTTGCTTCATCTTCGTGTGAAGCTGAGTTCATGGCAGCTACTTTGGCAGCATGTCAAGAAATTTGGCTAAGGGAGTTGCTCGCGGAGGTGACCAGATTAGAGAAGCAAAAGGTGTTAATTCGTACAGACAACAAGTCGAAGATTGTGTTGTCTAAAAATTCGGTGTTTCACAGGAGGAGCAAACACATTCACACTCGTTTCCACTTCATTTAAGAGCGTGTGGAAAACGACCAAGTTGAAGTCGAACACGTGGCGGGAAATGAACAAGTGGTGGATCCCCTAACAAAGGCCTTAGCACGAGTAAGGCTCGGTGAAAAGAGTTTGTTGCTTGGTGTGTGCCAGTTGCTGTCTCAACCATTCAGGGGGTGATTGTTGGACGAATAGGTTGAGACCATAGGCTTAATGTCGCGGTTCGACCCACCAGTGCCTTGGAGCATAGTCCAAGCTCAACTCGTATTCAATTAGGAATCATCACGATAATGCTAGGGAACGGATATACATGTGTTTAGGTGTCTTAGTTGTTCTACAATTCATTGTCTATATAAATGTGATACCGAGATTTGTATAGGCATCGATTCATAGAGTTTGGCGAAACCGATTTCTCTATTTTAATCAAAGAGATAGTTTGATTATTTGTTTTGTGTTCGATAGCTATGTTTCAATTCTTCAATCTGCTGCTTCGTTTTTCAATTTCCAGAATACACCATCGAGATTGAAAGAAGAAGAATCAAGGACATTGTTCATTGTCCCCATCGAGAACCTGCAATAAAATAAAAAAATCTCGTTTTTTTATTAAACCGGAGAACCACCATTACCTGTTGCTACTTCTGCTTATATCCAAAAAAGCCGAGAACCCAACTATCTTCCAAGAACCATTGAGACCATGACTGCGAGATACACCTCCGATAATCACCTTCAACCATCATCATGAAACCAACAACCAGTTAACCACCGTCACCTGTTCGAAACATCACATGTGAAGCCCGAGAACCAAATCGAAAACAAAATTGAAACAGAAATCAAAATCAAAATTGAAGAAGTTTTGGGCTAAAGGGGTTTTCTTACAGATCTACTGAGAACGTGTAACCTGTTACCAGATAAAGTAGGTATTTTAAACGGTTCTGGAAATCATAATGGTTAATGCGTACATAAAAGCTCGAAAAGCGGTAAATCAGGTGGTATCATTTCGTTGTGGGATCCGACTGTTTCTAAGACGATTAGGGTGCGGGGTTTCGATCATTTTCTTGTATTGGAAGGAGTTTGGAGTTTTTATCAACTTAGATGTTATGTTATTAATGTGTATGCTCCCCAAGAGAACGCTAGGAAATGGAAAGTTTGGAATCACATCCTTTCGTTTATGCATAATAATCTGGGTCCCTTATATTGTTTTTGGTGATTTCAACGCTTTGAGAAATCAATCTGAAAGGATGGGTTCGGTTTTTTTCGCGGTCTTCTGCTGTGGATTTTAATCGTTTTATTGTGGATGGAGGTTTTATTGATGTGTCGATGGGTGGGTTCTCTTTTACCAAAATCACCCCGCTTGGAGATAAAATGTCAAAATTGGATAGATTTCTTGTTACTGATGAAGTATTGGAGTATTTACCTTTGTTGTGTTCAGAAGCTATTAGTAGCCCTATTTCAGATCATAGGCCGATCATTCTGAAGTCTGAAGCTCTCGATTGTGGTCCTATTCCCTTTAAATTATTTAACTATTGGATGGAGCTTGATGGTTTTCATGATCTGGTGGTCTCGAATTGGGAGGATAATTCCAGAATCAATGCTACAAGTAAACAGAATATGTTGAAAGAAAAATTCAAGAGTCCTAAAAAGGAAATTCAAAATTGGCAACAAGTGAAAAGGATTGATATGAAAACAGAAAGTTCTCACATTGTTAAGAAACTGGATGATTTAGAAAAGAGCATTGATGAAGGAGGGGTACCCAAGATTTGATGAATGAAAGACTTAATCTTTTGAGAAGTATTAAAGATCAAGATCATATTATTATTAATGATGTGATGCAAAAGATTAAATTGAGATGGTACACAGAAGGAGATGAGAAATCTAACTTTTACCATGCTATGCTAAACAGAAAAAGAAGGGTTGTAAATATTCGAGGCGTGAAGCATGATGGCGACTCGATGACGATTCCTTGACAAGTTAAACATATTTTCTTTTCGTATTTTAAAGAAAACTTTAGTCGGGTGGGTGGTGTTGAGCTTTAAAACCGTAGCATTCATTTTAAATAGCTCTCGGTTCTCCATGTTGAGGAACTTATTCAAACTGTTACGGCGAGTGAAGTTAGGGATGCTTTTTGGTCTTGTGGGAGTGACAAGGTGTCTGGCCCGGACGGTTTGTTACATATTATTGTTACATATTATCGCCCGATCAGTCTTATTAGAATGCAATATAAAATTAATGCCAAGGTTCTTGCAAATCGGCTTGCTAAAGTGGTGGATGGTGTCGTTAACAGTGACCAATCATCTTTTATAAAAGGTCGTCATATTCTTGATGGTTCGTGTAACATCCATAAAATTCATGAAAATTTAAAACTTTTTCAAGCATTCAAAAACCATTATGTAATACAAATTTTTTTTCAAAATAGTTTAAACATCAGAGTATCCCAGAAATCCAAATCATAACGTGTGAGTGGGAGTGAAGCATGATGGCGACTCGATGACGATTCCTTGACAAGTTAAACATATTTTCTTTTCGTATTTTAAAGAAAACTTTAGTCGGGTGGGTGGTGTTGAGCTTTAAAACCGTAGCATTCATTTTAAATAGCTCTCGGTTCTCCATGTTGAGGAACTTATTCAAACTGTTACGGCGAGTGAAGTTAGGGATGCTTTTTGGTCTTGTGGGAGTGACAAGGTGTCTGGCCCGGACGGTTTGTTACATATTATTGTTACATATTATCGCCCGATCAGTCTTATTAGAATGCAATATAAAATTAATGCCAAGGTTCTTGCAAATCGGCTTGCTAAAGTGGTGGATGGTGTCGTTAACAGTGACCAATCATCTTTTATAAAAGGTCGTCATATTCTTGATGGTTCGTGTAACATCCATAAAATTCATGAAAATTTAAAACTTTTTCAAGCATTCAAAAACCATTATGTAATACAAATTTTTTTTCAAAATAGTTTAAACATCAGAGTATCCCAGAAATCCAAATCATAACGTGTGAGTGGGAGTGAAGCATGATGGCGACTCGATGACGATTCCTTGACAAGTTAAACATATTTTCTTTTCGTATTTTAAAGAAAACTTTAGTCGGGTGGGTGGTGTTGAGCTTTAAAACCGTAGCATTCATTTTAAATAGCTCTCGGTTCTCCATGTTGAGGAACTTATTCAAACTGTTACGGCGAGTGAAGTTAGGGATGCTTTTTGGTCTTGTGGGAGTGACAAGGTGTCTGGCCCGGACGGTTTGTTACATATTATTGTTACATATTATCGCCCGATCAGTCTTATTAGAATGCAATATAAAATTAATGCCAAGGTTCTTGCAAATCGGCTTGCTAAAGTGGTGGATGGTGTCGTTAACAGTGACCAATCATCTTTTATAAAAGGTCGTCATATTCTTGATGGTTCGTGTAACATCCATAAAATTCATGAAAATTTAAAACTTTTTCAAGCATTCAAAAACCATTATGTAATACAAATTTTTTTTCAAAATAGTTTAAACATCAGAGTATCCCAGAAATCCAAATCATAACGTGTGAGGATGTGTATGGTTATGCCTTCACCTTGCCAATCTGAAGCACCTTAAACAATAAACTGAAACCATAAGCACAAAGCTTAGTGAGTTCCCCCAAAGTACCAACACACAAACAGTAGCATATATACAAATAACAACATACTATGGGTCCAATCAACCATCGGATTGGAATACCCCAGACCCTCATCCATCGGGTTGGAATGCCAACATACTATGGGTCCAATCATCCATCGGGATGGAATACCCTTGGCCCTAAACCATCGGGTTGGAATGCCAACATATTATGGGTCCAATCATCCACCGGGATGGAATATAATCGGCCCTCAACCATCGGGTTGGAATGCCCACATACTATGAGTCCAATCATCCTCGGGATGGAATACTCTCGGCCCACAACCATTGGGTTGGAATGCTCCGGTCTGTTGGCTCATGCACAAAGCAAAAAAGCCTCAACCACCAATCAAACATATGCACATATATCAGATAATCACATAACAGTCTACAAACAGTCAAACGATCTACATATCACTAAGCATAGCAACATCCTAACTACCAAGATACCGATCTAATCGATCATAGCCATATAGAAACATCCTATCTACCAGGATACCGATCTAACAGATCACACTAATAATAAATCAGGATAGCAATCCAAAGGGCCGGCCTTGGTGCCTTCGACCATTGAGTATAGTGAGGAAAACTCACCTCACAAGTAGTGCTGTAGTGACAATATCCAACTCCCAATCATAGCTCCAAGCTCAAACGCCTGTAACCACCATATGACTAGTTCCATCAAAATCCCAAATTACCAAAATACCCTCAGAAGTCAATCTTGGTCAAAGTCAAAGCCAACGGTCAAGGTCAACAGTCCATGTTGACCCGACTCGTCGAGTGCAACTTACTGACTCGTCGAGTTCCTTCAGAACTTAGAAATCATGAAAACTCGAGTCAACTCGCCGAGTCCATGTAATGTCCAGGAGATCGGGTAAACCTTAACCAACTCATCGAGTTATCTCACTAACTCATCGAGTTCACTCAGAATCCAGAAAGCGGGAAAACCCTTATCAAACTCGTCGAGTTCCTTCAACCCTTTTCTCATTCAGGCTCTTTTAAGCGAAACCAATGTTCCAAACTGTAGATCTAGCCTCCTAGGGTGTACTTACCACATAAAGGTGCCAACTTTACGTGCATGCAAGGCTTCAAGAGACTAAAATGCTAAAACCAAGCTTGATAATAGGTTTAGGGCATGGAGAAGGGCCAAAGCTTGATAAAGTCGATAACTTTATGACTATGGGGGCCTAGAGGAGTCTAGATTTGAAGTTACAACTTCAATTCATGCCCAACTTCCAAAAATGGATCCAAAGTGGGCTAAAAAGACCCTAAACTCTTGAATGGAGAGATCTAACAAGAGAATGATCAAGGTAACAACTTTTTACCTTCAAATGGTTGCTACAACTGAGTAGATGTTGGATCTACAAGCTCCTTCTCGTTCCAAGCTCTTTAATCTTCGAGTTCTTCAAGAAGTGCACCAAACACACACTCTTTAGCCTTACACACACTCAATATGGAAGGTTAGCTTGATTAGGGTTTGCTTCTGGACGATAAGGTGGTAAGGGAGGCTGGAGAGAGGACTTAAGAATATTTAAATAGGGTGCAAACCCTAAAAATTAAGGTTTTCATAATCAGCTCCAACTCGTCGAGTAAGTTCTCTGGAATAAGCGACCCTTCTTGGTTTCTACATGACGGGTTGGGGCCTCCAACTCGTCGAGTAGACTTTCTAAAGTGCACAAATCCCTAAATTTTATTCCTGAAAATCAGGATGTTACAGTTCGATCATGCTCAATGAGATTATCGATTGTATAGAAAGAAAAAGAAACAGTTAATGTTTTTTAAAGTGGATTTTGAAAAAGCTTACGACTCTTTGAGTTGGTAATTTTTGGATCGTATCATGTCTTTTATGGGTTTACCCATCAAATGGCGTGCGTTGATTCGTACTTGTCTTCAGACTTCTAGATGTTCTATTTTGGTTAAGAGGAGCTCGACTAAAGAGTTTTCTTTGGAAAGAGGTGTTCGACAAGGAGATCCCATTTCACATTTTATTTTTATTTTGGCTATGGAGGGTTTACATGTGGCTATCATGGACGCCATGCAAGCTAATCTTTTTACTAGAGCTGCAGTTGGCAACCAACTATAATTTTATTATGTCCCATTTATTTTATGCAGATGATGTTATTTTTTTGGGGTGATTAGTCTCAAGAAAATATGGATAACGTGGTGCGTATTCTTCATTTTTTCCATCTGACTTCGGGCATTCGTCTAAATTTACACAAGTCTAATCTGTTTAGGTTGGGGTAAATGAGGATAAGGTCAATCTATTGGCAGAGGGGACTCGTTGCAAGGAACTGAGGAAGGTAAATTTCCTTTTGTTTACATTGGTATTCCTGCTGCTGAGAACATGGCTAGAGTTGCAGGGTGGATATTGATTATTCAGAAATTTGAGGAAAGACTTGCCAAATGGAAAATTCCTTTATTTTCTATTGGAGCGAGATCTATGCTTTTAAAGGCTGTTTTAGGCCCTCTAGGGATTTATTTCTTCTCTATTTTCCTTCTGCCAACTACTGTTAAAAAATATCTGGAGAGTTTGAGGTCTCGTTTCTTTTTGGGGTTCTACTGATGTCAAGAAAATTCCTTGGGTGAAATGGGACCTCGTTATGGAGTCTAAAGATAAAGGAGGTTTAGATATTGGTAGCCGGGGGAATTTTAATCATGCTCTTCTCCAAAAATGGCAATGAAGATATCTTATTGATAAGGGTTCGTTGTGGGTTAAAGTCATTAATTCGGTCCATAATAAACACAGTGGGATTCGTTTTGGTGATTCCTTGGGGCATAGTCCGGGTGTGTGGGACAGGATATTGAAATCGCTTAATTATATTCATGTGGCAGGTGTTATCCCTCATAATACAACTATGCGGGTTCTTGGTGATGGTTGCTCAATCTGCTTTTGGTATGATATCTGGATGGAAATATGTTGCTGAAACAAAGATTCCCACACCTTTTCTCTTTAGACCTGAATGAAGATTGTTTCATCTGAGATCATAGGCATGATGGTGGTTAGTGGTGGGAGTGGAGGCGTGACATAAGGGGAGGGTCAGAATCTTACCAACTCATGGAATTGAACTCTCTGATTGAGAATGTTACCTTTAATTCCCATGCACATTCGTGGAGTTGGAGTTTGAATAACATGGAATTCTTCTTGGTTGCTGATGTTAGGAAAGCTCTTGCTGACTTTTTCCTTGCTATTTCAGTTTCCAAAACTAGATGCAACACTTTTGCGCCCAGAAAAGCCAATATTTTCATTTGGAGGTTGATGTTAAATCAGTTTCCTGTTAGACAATCTCTAGTTGATAAAGGAATTAATGTTCCTTTGATCACTTGCCCATTTTGTAATGGAGAATCAGAAACTACTTCTCATTTGTTCCTGTTTTGCGACCTAGCTACTCAAATATGACATAATATCTTCAGATGGTTAGACCGGTTATTTGTGCCTATGACATCGATCTCTCAGATTTTTTTTGTGGTTGGATTCGCAGCCTTTATCGAGTGGTAAGAAGAAAATGGTGGATCTCATTATAATTTCTACGCTTTGGGTGTTATGGTGTTATCAAAATGATGTGATTTTTGAAGGAAATAAGTACCGAAGACAGACGATTTTTGATTCTATCGGGGATCTTTCTTTTTCTTGGTAGAAGTCTAGGAATCAAAATTCCTCTGAATGCATTTCTAGTGTAATTCCTCTAGTTTCTTGCTAGAGCCGTTTTTGTTTTCTAATAACTTTCATCCGTTCAAAAAAAAATTGTGAAGGAGAACGCTTTGGCAAAGGCTCTATCACATCCATGGTGGCCGAGATTGAAGATGTTCAAGATTTTGAATTTTATTTTTATTTTTTGTTTTTAATTTAAGATTTTTTTTCTCTTAACAACCATCCGATGGCAATTAGATACCAATAACCGGCTAACCCCTTCATATTTTGAATATTGACATTTTTTAACACATAAAAATCGAGTTTATTCCTTTATAAAGCCAAAAAATAACATGAGGTACCTTTTAAACAAAAAATGATTAGTTTGTTAGGCTATAGTGATATTATCCAAGGTTATTAAAAAACATGATTTTGATCGTAGAATTACACGATTCTACGATCCCACATCAATATTTCGATTCCGATCTTATCAAACTCATTTTTAGGTAGAATCGTAGTAGAATCGTAAAATCGGATCGTGAAATCGTAAAGTCGTAAGCGTTCTGATTTTGCCTACACTAATTTTTTTTCCGACCAGTTTTCCTTCTCATTTGATTCTAATTAAATGAGTATAATTCCAAAACTCTAAAAGGAAACAACAAACAAAAAACAACAATTAGTGTAGTTGAACTGTTGATGTTTCAAAAATGAATTACTAAGCATGAAATATAGTTTCGTGATTTGCAAATAACTAAATATACTCGTCATTTTTTTATTATTTTTTTATTTCATTTTAACATGATGGTTCGGCCGTTAGCAATTTAACACATAAGTAATATGAACAAAATAGTCCAATAATTCATAAAAAATGAAAATGAATAGCCATATTGTATATATAATGTTTTTGGCATTTTATGTTAGTTTTGATTAAGTGTGATGGTTTGGAAAGTGAATAGTGTGTACATAATTGATGTTAGATAATTAACAACAAGATTCTTCATTTTTGGCATTGTTTTTTAGATTTTTTTTGGGTTATGTGAATGAAAACTAATTAAAATTAGCACTAGCAATAGTTCATTGGTAGAATCTTACAAATTCTATTCGATTTTACGATCACGATTTTACAAAGAATCTTACAAATTCTATTTGATTTTACGATCACGATTTTACAAACATGAAAATGATTTTGATTTTGTAAACCTTGATATTATCCCTAAATTTTATCCTAATTTTAGTTTCTTTTGGATGTGAAGGTTGATATCTTGAAAATAGGTCCAAGTTATTTCAGGTCATTATTTATCTGTCTATAACAAAAAGATATTAATAAACAAATCCAACTTGCGATCCGTGTCCCCCTTTCATCGACCCATCTAAAGATCTAATCATCATTTTCTTTTTCCATAGTTTCTCCATACTTCCACTACAATTTTTAATCTAGGGTTTTTAAATTCCGTTAATGGCGCTACCACATCCCTAAATTGGACACAACATCCATCGCCATGGAAGCTCGTAGTTATAGTAATGCTGCCGCATCCGCACCAGATGGCGGTACTGCTGCTCCACCGCCTGCACCGCCTCCGATGTCCAGTGTCAATGCTCCACCGCCCTTCTTGGTCAAGACTTACGATATGGTGGATGATCCTGCTACCGATAAGGTTGTTTCTTGGAGTGCTACGAATAACAGCTTCGTCGTCTGGGACCCGCCCGAGTTCGCTAAAGACCTTTTGCCCAAATACTTCAAGCACAATAACTTCTCCAGCTTTGTTCGACAGCTTAACACTTATGTATCATCCTGTTTCCCTTCCTATTGAATTTCAAGTTACTGTTGACATGATTCTCTGATTGCTCTGTATTTGATTGGTTATGTTTCTAATTGCAGTAAGTGATTAGATGTTAACAGATTTGTAAATTTCAATCACTTTTCACGTATGATGATCCATTAGGTTAAGAATTTAACATTTTAGGGCAAGAAAGACCAACTGTTCATATTCTGGTTGCCTGGAAATGTGTAGACTGTAGAGTTGTCAAAGATCTTATTACTAACTATTTCTGAGCGTACAAAGTAATACAAAAAAGCAGAGTATCATTCACTATGTAACATCAATGCTTATCTTTGTAATTGGGCAAATAGATACCACCAACATGGCATCCTCTTCCGTATGATGTGAGGTCTCAGGAAAGACAAATCATGAAATGTAAAACCCCATTTTCAGATTGATCTTTCATGTTGACTGGTTGTCAGATTATATTCTTGAGTATCAGTCTGCACTTCTGGTGTTTATGTTGGATTTTCAGTGGATCTTGTAGGTTGAATTAGTCTGAGATTGTCACCTTCCAATTGTCTTTTTCATACCATAATCGGAAGAAAAATGCACTCAATCCTTTTTGGTTACGTTTTTGTTAGTTGGAGTCATATCTGTATAAAGCCATAGCAGCTCTGAAACATTGAAGATACTGAGATCATTTAGCTTCTTATTTCCTTTTCCCCATTTGCTTAGATCACGAACCTCTATAAGACTAACTAAATCACAGAGATAAGAATATAAGATTAGATAATGTTGGCTTCATTTCTCTTTCTCCTGTTATATATATTTTAACCCTATTTCATAGTTTGATCCTCATTCTATTCTTTCTTTTGAGGTGTTTTCAAACAGGGGTTTCGAAAAGTCGACCCTGATCGATGGGAATTTGCAAACGAAGGATTCTTAAGAGGCCAAAAACACCTGCTCAAAACCATCGTCCGCCGGAAATCCACCTCCGGCCACCACCAACCACCGCCACAGCCCCACCAACAAACCACCTCTGTGAGTGCATGTGTTGAAGTCGGAAAATTCGGTCTAGAAGAAGAAGTAGAAAGGCTAAAAAGAGACAAAAATGTCCTGATGCAAGAACTTGTGAGATTAAGACAACAACAACAAAGCACAGACAACCAAATGCAATCAATGGTGCAACGCCTTCAAGGCATGGAACAAAGACAACAACAAATGATGTCATTTTTAGCAAAAGCAGTCAACAGTCCAGGATTCTTGGCACATTTTGTACAACAACAAAACGAAAGCACAAAATTAATAACAGAAGGGAATAAAAAAAGAAGGTATAAAGAAGAAGACGGGGTCATTTCAGACAATTCACCTGATGGAAGGATTGTTAAATATCAACCAATGATGAATGATGCTGCACAAGCAATGCTTAAACAGATCATGAAACTAGACACTGCATCTCCACGTTTAGGTCCTTTCACTTCAGGGGTAACCCTTCAAGAAGTCAACCCACCACCAGCTTCCGGTCAACCCTATCTACCATCAGTCACCGGTGTATTATCCGCACCTCTACAAGCAAATTCCAATGTCATTGCAACAAATCAGAGTCTGCTAGCGGATGGTCAACAGCTGCCCGAACTGCCTGAACTACCCGAACTGCCCGAGCTCTCACAGTTGCAAGAAATGGTGCCTGAACTGTATCCTGAAACACAGAACATGGTGGATGAGAAGCTTCAGTTAGAAATTGGGGGGTTTTCACCTGATGTGGATGTAGAATGGGACAATAATTTGCTGACCGAAATGGAGAAATATCTGACCGCATATGACCCGTCATGGGAGCAGTATATTGAGGGGAGCCCGGAGGTTGACACGGCTGATGACATGGACGCGGGCCCGGCCCCGGCCCCGGTGGATGATGTCATGAATGGAGTTGATAGCAAATCTTCAGAAAGTAGTGAGTGTTCGAGGTCTCAAGTGCAACAGCTTACTACACAAATGGGGCTTCTTTCTTCAAATACTAGAAAATCTTGAAGCCATATATTATACAACAAACATGTGAGGTAAAAATCCGAAAAAGAATTATGATATTTGTCGTAGTTGTTAGTGTGTTTGTCTTTTTTTTTTTCTGCCCTCGAAGGGAAAAGCTAATACTTGATTCAAGATTTGCCTTCTTTTTGCATGAGGTACTTGTATACCTAAAATTTCGGACGCTTTATTATGTCTTTTAGAAAAAGAAAAAAGAAAACATTTATTATACAAGTTCAAACTCGTAATCTTTGTTGGGTGAGGTATTTGTATGCATGACATGACATGTTGTATTGTGATACTGTGTTTGATGTGCACTGGATTAGGATTAGATTGATGTGAGTAAGACAAAAGACAAAATAGGCATAGAAAGTTTGTCTAATATGCTATGGATGTATCAGGTAGAGTATGGAGGAGAAGTAGCAAGGAATGTTGACTCAATGAAAGTAGGGGTATATTTGTACAGCGACATGAGATAGATCTCTTGAGGTCAGAAATATAACCTGAGATCAGCTAAGTTATATACCTTTTAATTATGTAACAAGCCAACAAATTAGATAATTGAAATGAAACTTAAGTGCATGACTAATTTACCTTATCAAGTTATATGAATATGATTGTATTTGATATTAGTGATGCTCAACTCAAGGAAGAGCTTCTTGGGTTGGGACATGCCAATTGCCATTGTAAAATAAATTCTTGAACAACTTTTTAAATGTATGACTAGTGACGCACAGCCTTTTATGAACAGTCAAGTTCTTGAACCTCACAACAAAGTTTATAAATGAGATAAATTGAGTTCCATTTACTAACCGAGATAGGAGGTACGGGGTGCACAATCGAAATCGAAATGATAAATGTGAACTTGAGAATACGGTGGTCTGAGGGTAGCGCCCTTGGGTGCAAGGTTCCAAAGGGCTACGCCCCTGACGCCCTTGGGTGCAAGGTTCCAAAGGGCTACGCCCCTGACGGGGTCTAGGGACAGCTCCTCCAGCGGGGTCCAAGGGCAGAGCCTCTGTCGGGGTCTAGGGGCAACGCTTCTAGCGGGGTCCAAGGGGTAGAGCCATGTATTTTCCAGCCATGCATTTTCCCGCGAAAACTATTACTGACATCATCTTAAGTTGGTTATGTCTTAATAACCAACAATTTTGACGCAAAAAAGGATGCAACTTTCGTTTAACTACTTTCCCTCTAATATAAAAACTTTTTCTACTTCCAGAAAAAGGGTTGGATTACATACACGAAAATCATATATTATTTGTTCTATCTCTCAAGAACACAAAGCCAACAATGTATTTTCCGTGTTTCTGATTTAGAAGTGGCCCGAATTTTAAATTGAAATTCTTTGGATTATCCCAAATTTGATTTCGTGATACCCCAGACTATAGAGTCAAAATCGTAGATTTTGGAAAGTGAATGCAATCACGTCCAAAAAATATCCAAGTATATTGATATTCTTAAGACCCAAAATCTAACATATAATAAGATTAAAAAATTCATCTCTGGTTTGATGAATCACTTACCAATGATTGATCCATTAAAACATGAAACTTAAATGTTAGAAGTAGTAGTAATAGTATGAGTAGGTTCTTTTTTCGTTTCCTTCTTCACATGTTTCTGAAAATAAAACCAAAATTCAGTTACTTTCATAGTAGATTGATTGATGTAATACTAATAGGAGAGAAGAAATCAAACTAAAACCTGATTATTTGCCACCTTTTTGCCTCCACTTTGACATCCATCGCAAACTGTCCGATGTATTCCTCAAATGGGCCAGTCCCAAAAAGCATTGCAAATCAAGTAGACACACCTCAAACTTCACTATACATTCATTTTAATTTTGGGTACCAACATCTTCCCAGTTTAATATGCAAATTGGCATTAGAGAAAGGGTAAAGTCTCAAATGTTTCAAGACAATTACTTTAAATGGATAATATTTCAAAAAAAAAAAAAAAGTCCTGGTGCCTTTTGGACCCCAACTATATAAGATATGTATTGGTGACGAAAGAGATAATGGCGTAGAACATCTCTTGCAATTGTTTTAACCATGATCTCCTTATCCCCTTGTATTGTTTACCTGAGAGAGCTTCCTTGTCAAATGCCTTTATATTAGGGCGTGCCTTAACATTAGTGTGAGGTATGTAAATAATGATTAATTACAGAAGGTATCATCAAAAGTTGAATTTATAAAAGAGTAGCATGGATGGATAGTGTCAGACCAGAACCTTGATTAAGATATCAAATGCAGGTAAGGGTGTATAATTATTGACTCATTGTCTCTAAATACAACAGAAAAAATTAGCAAAATCAAATGTTGTAACCACCTTTGTCAATTTAATCAATATATCATTCAATTTTCATTTAAGTTATGTGCAGGCCGTATGAAGTTCAACAACTGGGTCTAAATTTACCAAAATGATATTAAAATAACAACATAAAATAAGAAAAGCAAAAAAAATATGAAGAACGTTTAAATTCTATGAATATCTAAGTTATTTGCAGGAAATATAAATTATGAAATGAGAGCACACAAGGTTCAAAGATGAAAAAAAATACCCTCTAAAGGCTTTGAAATGAGTCAATTTGGAACAATTGTCTTGATTTGTATCTACAAAATTGATAAAAAAAAACATAAGATTGGGGAAAACACAGTTGAGGTTTGAATTTGGAAGCCAAAACGGTAGGAAATCGATCATCGTCCTCATCCCTTGTTCCCCGTCTCTCTCTTTCTCTACAAAAATCAGAAATTTTGAATTTAAATATTAGATTGATTAACAGATAAGAGAGGAGGTGCAAGCGAAACGAAGAAAAAGATTTTTTTTTATCTCTTTACCATTGAAAACTCCAACGGATGCCCATCAAGGTGAAGAACAACGAAAACAATGATGATCAATATAAAGCAAAGGTGCACCAGAGAATTGTGTATGTTCACTGTATTCAATACGTCAGATACATGGGGTATTTATACAAAGAGAATACAACTGAAACCTACATATACGGGATACACTACTCAAGAAACTTGACTAGACCAAGTCTACAATTGAATACATGAATACACATGTGTTAAATAATTTTTGACCGTTATTACCCCCCGGCTAGCTCATGTGCGGGACGAACTCGGAGCTTGTTACATAACAAACGAAAACGATCTTTGCGTAGAGGTTTGGTAAATATATCCGCGTGTTGGTCAACGAATGAGACATGACTAATGTGGAGTTCTTTTGCTTTAACGTGTTCTTTGACAAAATAAAAATCAAGGGCAATATGCTTGGATCTGGTGCGGATAACTGGATTTTGTGTCATGAAGATGATGCCAACATTGTCACAGAGTAGTAGAGGAGCACAAGTGATGAGCGCATGAAATTCAAAGAGGAGTTGCTTGAGCCAAATTAATTCAGCAGCTGTGTATGCCAATGCTTTGTATTCAGCTTCAGTACTTGAGCGAGCAACTACCTTTTGTTTGCCGGATGTCCAACTTATGAGATTTTTGCCATGATATATAGCAAAGCCATATTGTGATCGACTATCATCAGCATCAAATAACCATCCAACATCCGAGAAAGCTAGAAGAGAAGTCTTGTTAGTTGGAGAGAAGTGTAAGCAATGAGTGATAGTGCCTTGTAGATAACGCAAGATCCGTTTGACTGCTTGCCAATGAAGAGTAGTAGGGGCATGCATATATTGGCAAACCCAATTGACCGCAAAAGTAATGTCTGGGCGAGTGATGGTGGCGTATTGAAGAGAGCCAACAACCTGCCTGTAAAGTTTCGGATCAGCAAATGGGTCACCATAGCGAGTAAGCTTAGAATTTGCATCAGCGGGAGTGGAGATGGGAGTGGCTGATGACATGTGACTCCGATCAAGAATATCATGAAGGTATCCTTCTTGACTGAGTGTAAGGCCAAATGTAGTACGGGTGATTGTAATTCCCAAGATATAATGAAAGATCTCCCAAATATTTGAGTGCAAATATAGAATGTAGTTGTTGAATGAATCGTTGTATGAGATGCACATCTGTTCATGTGATGATTAGGTCGTCAACATACACAAGGATGTAAATAACATCCAATCTTGATTTGTGCACGAAGAGTGACGTGTCTGAGTGGCAAGCGCAAAATCCATGCTCGGTTAGATACGACTTGAGTTTGGTAAACCAGACTCTTGACGCTTGTTTTAGGCCATAAAGAGCTTTAGTGAGGCGGCATACATGTATTGGTTTTGTATGGTCTTCAAAGCCTATTGGTTGTCGCATGTAAACAACTTCATGTAGATCACCATTGAGAAACGCATTATTGATGTCCAGTTGACGAATACACCAACCCTTAGAAATAGCAAGTGATAATACCAAACGAATGGTTGTAGGTTTGATGACCGGACTGAAGGTATCAAAGTAATCGACGCCCTCTTCTTCACTAAACCCTTGAGCAACCAGGCGGGCCTTGTATCGTTTAATTGTGCCATCCGAGTGTTTCTTTATCCTGAAAAGCCATTTGCAACCTACAAGATTGACATTAGGAGGACATGGGACAAGAGACCATGTCTTATTTCTCATAAGTGCATCATATTCAATTTGCATAGCCTCTTGCTAACATTTGTGCTTTATGGCAGACTAAAGTTATGGGGTTCGTGAATCAAGGTTGTGGAGACAGAGGTGAAAGCCTTAGGTTTTAACGAATTTGTTTGAGCTCTTGTAACCATGTGATGTTGATTGTTTTCGGCTTGGCGAAAATGGGAAGGGATAGAAGGAGATTGACAAGCACGAGAGCTTATAGTGGATTGTTGATACCTAGGGCCTGTAGAGGGGGACGGTGGAGCCGTAGATGGAGGGGAAGAATTAGGGAGAGGAATAGTTGGAGGTGTATTTGTAGTAGTTGGGCCAGAGGGTATGGGTGGGATTTGGGCTACAAGAGTTGGGCCAATGTCAACGGAGTTGGACTGGGCAGAAGATACATTGGAAGTTGGTGGGTTGGAAGGCTGTGAATAAGGAAAGATTTCTTCATTGAAGATCACATGTCGGGCAATGTACAGTCTTTTGGATGAGGGATGATAGCACATGCAGCCTTTATGAGTGGGGCTGTAGCCAAGGAAAACACAAGGAAGTGAGCGGAAGTCGATTTTATGTTGATTATAGGGACGTAAGAATGGATAGCATAAGCACCCAAAAGTTTCAAGAGATGTATAATCAGGAATCTTAAAGTAAAGTTTTTGGTATGGGGACAAGTAATTTAGAACAGGTGTAATGGTCCGATTGTGAAGGTATGTAGCAGTTTTAAAGGCATGTTCCCAAAATTCGTGTGGAAGAGATGATTGGGCTAAAAGAGTAAGGCCTTTTTCAATGATGATGCGATTTCGGCGTTCAACCGCACCATTTTGCTCATGTGTGTGAGGGCATGAGACACGATGGATGACTCCATGAGTGTTCAAGAAATTTGAAACATTCCGATATTCACCGCCCCAATCGGTTTGTAAGCTTTTGATGGTACGGTTGAATTGAGTGTGAATCATAGTTCGAAATTGAATAAAGGTATCAAAAACTTGAGATTTATGGGACAAAAATCATATCCATACGGATTTGTTACAATCATCCACAAATAACACAAAATATCGTTCGCCATTTATTGAGAAATACGGGGATGGGCCCCAAACATCTGAATACATTAATTCAAAAGGTTGCAAAAAGGAAACATATTTGTGAGTAAAAGGAAGCCGATGAATCTTGCCTAACTGACAAGGTTCACAAACAGTAGGAAAGTGTTGAGAAGAAATAAGAAGTTTATAACTAGACAAAAGTTGTCTAAGTAACGGAGCATGTGGGTGAGCTAGCCGTTTGTGCCATCCATGGAGAGTAGTGCGAAGCCCAGAAAGGGTCATAGTGCATTTGGCTTTATTGGTAAAGTGAGGGATGTGATACAGGCCCTGATCAACGTCCCCTTGAAGGAGTGTGTATCCCTGCAAAGACTTTCCAGTACAGTGAGAAGGCCAAAACTCCATATACACATTATTATCAAATGTTAGTCTTGATACACTAATGAGATTTTTAGTGAGGCGAGGGACCACAATGACAGATGGCAAGTTAAGTTTATGCAAATATGATGAACCTAGATGAGAAATAGAAAGATCATTACCATTTCCAACTTGTAGCTTGTCGGTCCCATAGTATGGCTCAGTGATTTGAAGCTTATAGATGTCAGGTGTAACATGATTTGTTGCACCTGTGTCAAAGTACCAGGCTGGATCAGCAACTGAAGATGGACTGTGATTTTGAACGAAGTTTGCTTGATGAGAATTGGACCGAGGATTGGGCCTTCTGGAAGGATAATCTGTTTGGTTGGTGCGCTGCCAACAGTCAATTGCTTCGTGTCCAGGTTTGTTGCATAACTGACACTAAGGACGTGAGCATTTGCTTTGTCATTGGATCGATTTCCAGAAGCCGATGAAGAGGAGAAATTAGAGCTGGAGGTAGGCCTCTGTGAACGATTGATATCGAGTGCAAGTGGAACTTAAGCCTTTCAAATTTGGTTAGGGTAACATGGATTAAGAAAACCTCCAGGCTAAGCGATATAGATATATTCTAGTAGATGTCTATTAGGAAAAAGCGGTCTTTCTTGAAATCTATTTGCTATATCTCATACTAAGAATATGAAGTTATAGTAAATAATATCCTTATTGATCTAATCATAGCTACTTGTGAAAATGTTTGATCATAGTCAATTTAATGAGTATGATAAGAACCATAGTCAATGACACGAGTATGATAAGAATCCTTTTATGACAAGCCTTGGTAAATGTGTATGATATCCATGTATATATTCTTTCTAAAGGAATCTCTTACTCCTTCTAGCCTTGCTATAGAGAGGAAGATTAATTAAGCCCATACTTGATTATTATACATGAATTACATCTCAATGTTCATGACTCTATGTCATTTATCAAATTCAAGATTTGATATGGCATCTTGGTAGTTGATGGATTTTCCAGAAACCTTCAAGAACTCATCAATGAGAGATTCCATATTTCTCATGTCAACGATGATTTCTATCATTAATGCGAACAGTTTGTGTTTGTGAATAGCTATTATTCAAGTTCAACAATTCCTTGTTGAAACTAGTGCCAATAATTGCTACATCAGGCTATGGTTCTTGAGCTTCTTCGAGTTCCATGTGCCTCCCACTTTCTTTATCACTAGAAGTTTGCTTTCTGCTGACTCAACATTCAGAAGAATAAGAGAACTTATTCTTTATGGATTTGTATTAATAATCTAAACACCCATTTAGAATATTATACAAATATGTAACTTGTTGGTGTTTGTACTTAAGATACAAATAATAGTGATTAAGGTACAGTCCTAAGAGCATAAAGGAATATAATTTCTACCGATTAGAAAGTAAAATTTATCCGAGAAGGTCTAATTCATCATTTATTATGATATAAAGCTTTAGATGGTGTTACTGGATTGCATCTCAACTTTATATTTGAAACTTCAACAAAGGTTTCACAAATATGATTTACCATGTAAAATATAATTATAATTATTACAGTTGTTAATAAAGTTGATTTGGTACCTACCATTAAATCTTAGACATTCATTAGAAAGGAAGTCATACAACACAGTGTATAGCTCGTTAATAATTATTTCCTCTATAGATTGGTAAAAATATGATTAGGAATATTATATATATATATATATATATATATATATATATATATATATATATATATATATATATATATAAGATTGATATATGTCAAATAAACAACATTATTTCCCTTCAAAGATCTTTTTTCTTGAAGTTGGAATATGTGTATTTCATTTATATAATAAAGATAACAATGTCTTAGATAACTTTGATTCAAATTAGTTTTAAGTCAAAAGTAATTGCATATAGAAATTAATTTTATTTATTAAACTATTAATATTTACTTTATAATTCTATTAAGAGATCTAGTCTCATAAATAAAAGGTATTCATTTCAAAATATGAATATTACTATTTTGAAAAATAAATCCAGTAAATAATCAAATATTTTAATAAAACAACCTAGACATAAATATGTAGGCATGCTAAATTTAAAACATACATTGTTCCAAAACAAATATTGTTTTTTTATATTACAAGTAATTTATGTTCTAAGCATATATATTGAACAAAACTCCGAGAGTGCAGTTCCAACTTGCTTGTGCTCAGTTGGTTACTATAAATATCTGCAAGCAAGTTATAAATATTAGATTAACATTTAAGTAACAAGTACGTGAGTGTTATATGAAAAGTACGAGTTCTATCTTGTAGATACCTGAAGTACTAGTCTGCTCCAGACTTTCTTTTTAGATTAGAGAAGTAGATTCTCTTCCAATATCTAGTTTTTTTTCTTCATAAAAAAACAAGATCCATCTATGAGGGTCTTCTTGGATTTCTTGGGCTTAAAGAGGTTCAGTCCATAAAACATAGGCTTCTTCGATCACATAAGGTGACTCCTTTTAGCCTTGCATTATTCCAAAGCTTAAAACAAATATCATTGTATTTATTGGAATATTGCTTAACCTGTTATATCATCAGATATATATCTAAATTATCCAAGACTTCCTGGAACTCAAGAATAACTATTTCTAGTATGATGTTAGTGTTGGATTTGGTGTCTAAGCCCATAACTATAACTGGTATGTACTTGACCCGATTGTAACATGGTCCTTTTGGGTTGCCTTCACCAGTGCAACTTGATAGGATGGATTTTGAGAATAAGGTTATTTATGGTTTATTAATATATTACAAGTATAATATATTAATATGGAATTATTTAATTAGTATTGATCAATAATTAATTTATTAATTTTGTGATCAAAAGAGACTAATTAAATATATGGGGATTGATTATGTAAATCAATCATTCTTATAGTGTGGGCTAATGATCCATGATTATGGGCTAAACTAATCCATGGATAGTCCATGGAGGTTCAACCCATGGAGCATGAGAATGTGGAAAGTCATGGGTTATTAGGGTTTACCTAGTGTAACCCTAGCATGTCCAACACTATAAATAGAACCCTCCATAGACCAAAATCGGTTGCCTCTTCTCTTTGAGAAAAATAGATTATTCTCTTAAATCATCCTCTTGTATATTGGTGTTTGTGAACCATTAGAGGCATCACACTTGAGGTGCTCAAGCTTTCAAAGGTCAAGAACTACAAGTCCTTCTAAAAGGTATGTCATCTAACTAGTTGTATTGTTCATTTGGCAATTTGTATGCTAGTTAGGAGAATGCTTTGGAAAATTATGAATGCATGTATAATTAGAGAAAACATAGATCCAAAGCATTTAGGGTTGCATGTGCACTTAGGAAGTGTTATAGTGCTCAAAACCCAATAGTGGTATCAGAGCCTATGATTGTTTTCCATTATATTTGATGCTTACTAGTTTTTCAAAGCTGAAAAGTCGAAAATTTTGCCCCTGACTGGTGAACTCGCCGAGTACATGGACATACTCGTCAAGTCCACTCAGTAAACAAGGCAACTCGGCGAGTCAGTTCTTGTACTCGACGAGTTGAAGGCCCTGTTTGCAGAATTTCGCGTTTCTTGGCCTTTTTTTGGATTAGGAACATTACCACAAACTGTTTTTGGTTCATAAAATTGTTTTTTAATGATATGGTAATGTTAATCCCCATCCAATAACATGATATTTTTCAAATTCTAAGATAACTACTTGTTTTTGGTAAATACTAGTTATTTGTAAAATTTGAAACTATCTTGAATATGAATCAAATTAGGTCAAATTGGTAAATGATCATCCTATCATAATTGGACTAGTTAATTTGATCTATAATTGTTTCTTGAATTGTTCCATAACTTGTCCTCAAGTTATGGAATGTGAAAAGTCACACCATTCATGGAACATTAGTTTTTATAAGTTATGAAATACCAAGAGTCATGAAAAGTTCATAACTTGTCCTCAAGTTATGGAATTGGAAAGGTCTCATTTATGCAACTTTAAAATCCATAAGTTATGAATTTCAAAAAGTCTTGACAAGTTACAAAACTTGCCCTCAAGTTTTGGAACTTGAAAAGTTACATTGATGAAATTTCAATTCCAAACCCTAGAGTTTTAAAAGTTAAAATTCAACCCTTATACTATTATAATATTAAAAATTAATACTTATATATATATATATATATATATATATATATATATAGGGCTAGGTTATAATGTGCATGGACAATTATTGTGTGGATGTGTGGACAGTGCTATTCTATGAGAATTACTAAGAAAATAAGTTGTTTAGTAATGTGAATACGTTAAACCTTACAAAAATATCGTCATTTTCATGCATTCTCAATAATTCTTATTCATTTTTGTTCTCAAACATCGTTTTTCACTCATTTTCATTCTGACAGAATACGTCTCAATAAACATTCTGACAACATTCTGACAGAATGAGAATAATAATAAAAAGTCTTGAATAACCTCATAGAGGATTTAATTAGTGAGAATTCGTGTTAATGACAATAATTATGTAAGATTGAACGTATTCATATTATCAAAAAACTTATTTTCTTTGTCATTCTCACAAAATAGCATTGTCCACACGACCACACAATAGATGTTAATCCACATTTGAACCTAGCTCTCTCTCTCTCTCTCTATATATATATATATATATATATATATATATATATATATATATATATATATATATATATATATGTATATGTATATGTATAAGACAAGTCAGTCTTACCGTTAGTAGGCCTCATTCACGAAGCCGGTCTATAAGGGGGGGTATAAGGTTACTGCCTGTAAAATGGCAGTTTAATGGGTGTCCACTCTCACCCATCGCTTCCTTGACTGGTGGAGGGTCGTTAACCTAACGGGTAGGATAAGACACTAATTCTCCCTCATTAAAAGTATAATGATAAAAATATAAAGTAACTAAACTTTTATTAAAATTCCCAATCTTAGTTACTTTAGGAAAATGTGAAATGGTGCTAATCCATGAAATTACACTTCGCACCTTGTTAAGTCGTTAGTGGAGCGTGTGTGGTTAATCGGCACACTAATATGGGACTGACAATGTGTGGCAAAGGGGAACTTGGTGTTAATCATAGATCAATGGAGCGTGTGTGGTTAACCGACACATTGATTAGGTGATTTGTAGCATTGGGTGTACGAAGCTAATTTGCATGGTTATTCACACCTTGTTTGTGATCCTCGGCATCCCAGTCACAAACTTGAAGGGCACACCGAGATTTAAACATGCCATTGAAAAGTTCAATGAATCTCAAAGATCTAGGAATTTCAAACCAATTAAAACTTATTTTGTTTTTCATGGTGGAATTTGGTAAATCTTCATTTACCTACCTTCAAATATTTTACAATTGGATTACGGCATCCCTCCTCGCAATTGTAAAATATTGTGTTGGGTCGTAGCCTTAATATTTTGTTTTGGGTGTTATATTAAGGACTTAAATCAACTGACTTGATTTTCTCCCTTGTAGATGTCTAGTTCAGACAACTACGGTCTTCTCGAATCCTATGTAAAAAGCTTTCCTTATAAAGATGATATTCCACAAGTTGATCAAGGTGAAAGATTAATCCCTTCTTCGTGCTGTAGTGGAACTTCACTTCCTCCACCTACTCCAATTATTCTCCCTAACCCACAAGTTCAAAGACTTGAAAAGTTCAAGGTCACTCAAGCCCTACTTGCAATGAAACATCAAGATGGAAGGTCTGTGTGATCTCATGTTTTGGAGATGAAGTCACATATTGACAGGCTGAGAGTATTGGGTGTCGTTGTCTCGAGGAATTTGGCTGTAGACAGGGTTCTTCAATCATTTCCTGAGTCATATAGTGAGTTCATTAAAGATTACTATATGACAGACCGCGACATGACCCTTATCGATCTGACCTATTTGCTAATTGCAGCTGAATCATCAATGATTTGGCGCAGTAGTCAAACAAACTTGATTGGATGATCTACCCCTCAACCTTCCATGGACTTTGAAAATGGTAACATTGGAAGCCTAGAAAAACTTTCTCTTCCCAATGGAAAGGGATTGGCTATGGTCAAGTTAATTGACCAAATGGTAAAGAGAAAGGCTAAGTCTGAGATAGTCCCGTGTACCATTCCCAAAGAGTCCATATGTTTCTATTGCCAAAAGAAGGGTCACTGGTTGCGAAGCTACCCTGACTACCTGAGAGATCTAAGAGATGGTAAAATCAAGAAGTTTGCTTCTACTTCAGGTAAGTTCACTTTCTAACTACATTAAGTTCCTATTTGTAGATTCTTAATACATGATGTGATAAGATTACATTTTGATGTTTTGTAGGATCGAAGAAAAGAAAGGATGCTAAAGGAAGAGCAGGCTAAATCTGATCGTGAAGAGATGGATTTCAATCGCATGGTTCGATGATCGGATTTTTGAGCTACTGCTTAGGAGTTATGATAGATTGCTTAGAAATTTGTAATAGCATAGTTTTCATTTGTAATTGCATTGTAAGGAAAAGTTTTCCGCACATTTTATAAATTAATAAATGTTTTTGAATTTTTTATCTTATTTGTTATTCCTTGCAATGGCACTTATGAAAATTGATGTTTGTATGTTTCTATTTTAGCAATATGGATTTGATTCTTTTGTTGTGGTAGTGTCTAAATTTACCAAATAAGGAAAGATTCTCATCACCCAAGTTTCAGTTGGATAGAAACTTGGAATCATGCAACTTGCATTGTATGATGAATGAGAACCTTCATCTTTGGGAAATTAAGACTAATTCCTTGTTCACATGTATATGTGAGTCAAGTGAAGGACTAGGAAATCGGGTACACTTGGTTACGCGTTGGTCAGGTCCACCACAAAGAACGATAAGACTATTCGTTATGGTTTACTAAAGTTAGTAAATATGGTTATGCTTACAAGATTAAGTATAATTCTGAGTCGTTGAAAAGTATCAATGTATAGCAGAACGAATAAGAAGAATCAAAGTCAGCAGAAAGATAAAAGTTTCTCCAATCTGAAAAGATGGGAGAGTATTAGAATATCGTGTTTTATGATCATCTTAATGATTATGAAAACCATATCACAATTTGATCCTCTAAGGACATCTTAGTGCATTTGTTTGGCTAAGAAGAGGAATCAGGAATTGTTGAAATGGTTAAATCAATTAAGATGAATCATACTTCGTTCCAAAATCAAATCTTAGAGTCATCCTCCAAGATTGTAAGAGTCATCCTCCAAGATTGTATGTTGAGTGACATATCAGCAAATGTAGAGTAAAATGTTTTTTACTCTTGTACATTTGAAATTGGTAAGTTGTAATGTTTTGGATAAAAAAAAAGATCAACTAAGACCGATTGTCAATAGTGTTTGTCTTGATAAGAAATCACACTAACTCTTGAATATTTGTTTGTCAAGTAATGTGCTTGACAAAGAGAAACTTATATGTCAAGAGGTAAGTGGGAGTCTTAAAGATCTTGACAAGTTTCAAGAACTAATCAAGAATAAACCTATTGTTAATCACTAGCACACGACTTGAGGTTTATAACCTATCATATTGACATATTCTTGTATCTGTGCCCATTCCAGTTAAAGTTGACTATGCATGTGAGTTCTATGAGTGCTCAATTGTTTGCATAACAACCTGGAAGCAATGGTTGGCCCTTGTGCTGCCAGATGGCAGGAAATTAAGATTGAACAAGTTCAGTCCACATGAGTTTGGATTTGTCACTAACCTTGTCTTGTGATTATGGTTTTGACAAACTCACATGGATAGGAACACATACACCATAAAATCTAAGTGTCATAAGGTTTCTCTCCAATTCATGAAAATGATTGTGAGGAAACGCTTTCACTAAGTAGATTTTAAGTAGATAGAAATTGTGATATTTGCATTCTCAAATTCGATTATGATTACGACATCCCTCTTCATAGTTCGAATTGTGAGAAATGGCAAAAGGTCTAAACATTCGGAACTTATTGCTATAAGTTCTGAAATAGTTTAGACACACATGTGAGTTATCTAAGGAAAGGTGTATGACTTTGAGAATCTTAGATAAAGACTTATAGAAGCATCTCGTATCAGAAATATGAACTTTGGTAAGAAAGTCAATAAGTATTGATTTCTAGAAGTCCAGCTGATTTTGGATACATATCAAAGCTAGTGGGAGCATAAGTGTTATGCCAATAAGATAATAATTATTATGCTAGTGGGAGCATAATTATGGTAAGTGTTGCAAGTTAGCAATGTTAATTATAGAAAACAAAGTTTTCAATTCGCAAAGTTGTAGGGTTTGAAAAAGTTGTTTTGCTATAATTAAGGGAGATGAACTTATACTTCATTTTTCAATTCTAAAATCTTAGATTGAGATTTTTAATCAAATTTAGTCAAAGACATATATGAATGTTATGTTGAAAAGATTCGACATAAGGAAATTCTATATATGGAAATGTTAATTGCATTCTCAAAATTCGATTATGATTACGACATCCCTCTTCATAGTTCAAATTGTGAGAACATGGCAAATAGAAATATTATAGCAGAAGACTGATCAAGTATCATGTCCTTATGTAAGACATTATGAATCGTGTCCTATATGCTTCGGATATAGGGTCGATTGCATATGATATAATATTCATGTGTTCTAATTTTCCAAATGCCTAGGGCATTAAGAGGGAAAAAGGACTAGAACCGGACATGATTAAAGTTATTAAACAACTGCTAAGAACAATCCAAGGTTCACCAAAGATTGGTTTCTTATGGATAGTTGGAAGTATAGTAATGGATGGACCATATTGACATTATTATGAATAAACGGGATTCTATTAACAATGAGTTGTCATATTGCAAATATGGAAATGTTTCCATAATGGGAGTTGGATATTAAGAATCTATGAGTAAGTTATAAACTTTTATGCAAAGAAGGATGTTCAAAGGAATGTACATTGAATTTGAGACTTCATCTCCATGGAATTGTCTTGTAACAATCTCCAAAGGAATATTTGCATAATAGTTTAGAACTAACACATTCGAATAGTGGCAAGAATTTGGTATTCTTACACTTAAATATTTGGAATTGTGAAATGTGTAACATCCGGACTTCTAGGTATATTGTATTTTTTTAAGACCATTGAGCTACTCGACGAGTCGGTGCTACAACTTGTCGAGTAGAGTCGCGATGCGCCACGTGAGATTAATGACCTACTCGACGAGTCCGAGAGCCGACTCGCCGAGTAGACGCTGTGATGAGAAACCCTAAATCCCTGGGTTTGGGGCCTATTTAAAGGCACTTATAGCCTCATTTGCGGCTATACCTCCCTGAGAGTAAACCATAATTGGCCTGTGAGCTTTGAGAGGGAGTTTTGAGCTAATCTTGAGTGTTTGGTGCATCTTTTGAAGAGAAGAGAAGGATTCTTAGCCAAGAGACGAGAAGGAGCTGCAAGATCTGTGGGCATTTCACCTCAGAGCTTCTAGGAAAGGTATAAAGCTTGCACCTTTCTCATTTTGTTGAGTAGATCTCATGATTTGGGAGGTTAGGGCTTTTTCTAGCTAATATGAGGACCTAGAGTGTTTTGAGTTCATGTTGAGGTTTGAACTTCAGATTTGGACCATGTGAGGTCCCTAGAGTCCAAAAGTCCATGCTTTATTCAGCCATAATAATGCTATTGAGTGAAAAACCCTTTTTAAGGTGTGTTTTGGCATTTCAAGCCCTAAGTGCCATGCATGGACATAAAGTCTGTGACTTTACATGATAAATGAGTCTTGAGAGTGTAGATCTAGAGTTTGGGAAGGTTTTCTGCCTTGAAATTGTCTGAATGAGAAAAGAGTCTAAATGGACTCGCCGAGTCGAGGAGCCGACTCGACGAGTCGGTTAGGGTTTGTCTCGATGAGCTGGCTATGCTGTTACTCGACGAGTTAGGGGTTAACTTGACGAGCTGGACCCTCACAAAGACTTCTGAGGAACGACTGGACTCGACGAGTCACATGGGTGCACTCGGCGAGTCAGGTCAAACTGGGGCTGTTGACTCGAGTTTGACTTCTGTTGACTTCAGGGTTTGGTCAACATAAGTAACGAAGACCATGAAGGGGTAAAATGGTCTTTTACCCATTCTAAGAGTTAGAGAGAATGAGAGAACAACCTTTGGTGTAATTAAGTATGAGTGAAGTATTGATTAGAGATACATATCTAATGTGTTAGGCGGAGGCTAGTTCGAGATTTCCAAGTACGAGACTTTTACTTGCTAGCTTACGAGGCGAGTCTTCTCACTATACTTAACATGAGTGGTACTTTCTTGTGATTGAGATGTTTATTGTGCTTATCTGTGTATCTTAATATTTTGCATCATGTCTTGTGATTTATGCTGAGTATTGTTATTATGAGTTTATTGAGTTGGGACCAGAGGGTCCCACTGAGACATATTGACTGGAGGGTCTTATTGAGTTATAGCCTAGAGTGGCTAATGAGCTGTGTGTGGTATTTTTGGGAACTCACTAAGCTTCGTGCTTACCGTGTTATGTGTTATGTGTTTCAGGTACTTCTCAGGATCACGGGAAGGCGCCGGCTTGATTGTGCACACACCTGCGTCAGAGATATGTTTTTGAGGATTCTGGATTTGTGTTATAAACAGTTTTTGAGACATGTGTTTTGATAACTTGATGTTTGTGGAAATTGTGATTTGAAATGAGATATTTGGGTTTTTAAATGAAAAATTTTGTTTGAAAATTTACGGTGTTACAAAATGAGTTTATTTGGAAATCAAATTGATTTATTTCACAAAGTAAGGACCATAGGTAAACATAGTGTGCATGCTTGGAGCATGGGATAACTATTGTTTTAATTCAAGTATTAAGTTGATCAATCGAAACATTATACAATGAATAATGAGTAATCAATATGGTGATTAAATAAAAGGTGTTTTATTTACGCTCACATGTTTTGGGGCCATATAGGATTAGTATTATTCTTGTGTTTCACTTTTCATATTTTGACTTCCCGAATAATAAGATTATTGAAACCATCCACAGTCGATCATACGTTGGAAGTAAGTATGAAATAAGACTGTCATGAGTTGGCTTGTAAGATTGTCTAAGGAGTTAGGCATAACAACAGGTTTGCTACACCATTCATGAGTGCTACTGAAATAAGATTTGAGTATTGGATTCAACCCGCGCTCACTTGAATCACTTCATGGAATTTATCACGAGTGATCGTGAGACGATAATATCATATAAGTCTTCAAACCTAGATATATGAGTTATTGACTATGAGTTGGTTGTACATTGATAGTACAAAAACGCATCGGTAACTCGATGTTATAAAACATGTTGTTGTGTATGATTCAATGAATAGTTAGTACAAGCATATGAGTCGAAGTTTATCTGTTCCCTTTTATCCTAAGAGGATTAAAAGCGATATATTGGGCCCCTCGATGATTCCATTTTGACTTATGTGCCGACCCGGTCAGAACTAAATTGATGTGTTCAGTTATGTTCTATGTCAGGCGAATCAGAAATCGGGAAACAAACTGTTGGACAATAAGTATGACATTGTTCCATGTATTTGTCCAACTGATATCTTGAGAACAGAGGACTATATGATCACTTATTTGAAGGACGTGTCACTAACTAGGTCAGAGTTCGACAACGGCTTTTGAAAGCTTACGATTGCTAAGTCAGATCCTGAAGTGCATAAGCAGTAATAGTTATTAGACTTATCCAAGTGGGAGACTGTTGGATTTGGTGTCTAAGCCCATAACTATAACTAGTATGTACTTGACCCGATTTTAACATGGTCCTTTTGGGTTGCCTTCACCAGTGCAACTTGATAGGATGGATTTTGAGAATAAGGTTATTTATGGTTTATTAATATATTACAAGTATAATATATTAATATGGAATTATTTAATTAGTATTGATCAAGAATTAATTTATTAATTTTGTGATCAAAAGAGACTAATTAAATATATGGGGATTGATTATGTAAATCAATCATTCTTATAGTGTGGGCTAATGATCCATGATTATGGGGTAAACTAATCCATGGATAGTCCATGGAGGTTCAACCCATGGAACATGAGAATGTGGAAAGTCATGGGTTATTAGGGTTTACCTAGTGTAACCCTAGCATGTCCAACACTATAAATAGAACCCTCCATATACCAAAATCGGTTGCCTCTTCTCTTTGAGATAAATAGATTATTCTCTTAAATCATCCCCTTGCATATTGGTGTTTGTGAACCATTAGAGGCATCACACTTGAGGTGCTCAAGCTTTCAAAGGTCAAGAACTACAAGTCCTTCTAAAAAGTATGTCATCTAACTAGTTGTATTGTTCATTTGACAATTTGTATGCTAGTTAGGAGAATGCTTTGGAAAATTGTGAATGCATGTATAATTAGAGAAAACATAGATCCAAAGCATTTAGGATTGCATGTGCACTTAGGAAATGTTATAGTGCTCAAAACCCAACAGTTAGAAGCATCTTGAGCATCACAGTGACGCCTTTACTAGTTATCATGTTCAAGCCTATTTCTCAAAGCAAGTTGTTAAGGACTATGACTCTATCCAAACGATGATCATTGAAGTATTTGGGATTTACCATCAAACGATGATCGTGTCCTACTTGTTTACAATGACTCTATCCAAAATGGTTAAAATAGCTCAAATGAAAATGTTGACAATGTTGACGTAGTTCAAAATATCTCTTCATCCAATGCTCCACTTTTTATCGATTTCAAAATGTACTTTCAAAACATTCCTAGAGTCGATGTTGAGGTAGAGAGTGCAACTAAAGTTCCTCCGCCAACCGGTAGAGTCAATGATGTTTCTGATTGCGAGACTGATTATGATGAGAACGATTATGATTATGATACTGACAAAGACACTGATGGATATGAGGAAGATCCTGATTAGAATAGTTCTTTTGTAATGCGTATTTGTAGTAGAAACTTTATTTGGAATCCTAGTTTAAATAGAAATTTTTATTCATATGTAATGTGTATTTGTATAGAAATTGTATCTATATATCTTATAATTTTTCAGGTAATGGCATCGATATGGATCTTGTTTTTGTACACCATGGCTGTTGTTATGGGCCGTAGACATGTGGGAGATGGAGCAGAGGACCCACCTCTCCCAGACGGTAGAGGTGTTGGTCAACATGAGCAGGATGGTAAGTCCTATTATGACATTTTATTTACTATTTTTTCAGTTATTATAAATTGTTGTTTCTAATAAATTTTAATTATATTTGTAGTTGTGCCACACAGGAGAGTCAGATAAAAAGAAAAAAACATTAAACTCGAAAATGCGCTTTTAATAATGAGGGCAAATAGATTGACATGGACTATGATAGAGATATGACATATGATCCCGTAGGAGAGCCAAAAGACATGTTTGCACGCAAAATTGGGAAAATAATGTGGCGGATAGTCCCTTTTGATAAAGGAACTTGGAAAAAAGTATCCCCTGCGTTAAAGGATACAGTAAAACAACATTTAAGGGTAAATTATTTATATAACAATATTTTATATGGTTAATTATGACTGGTTTTTACTTAGCTAACTTTTTTTTTGTAGAAAAAGTTTATTTTTGATCGAATTTCCCAGGATCCAGAGGCTGTTAGGTTGTTAGAGAGTTTTAAAACGGCTTTGTTAAAAGGTTTTAGGGAGCGTAAAGCTGACACAAAAGCATATTTTTTGAGAATTTGAGGGTATGAGAATATCCTGAGAGCATTAGCCACCCCCAGATGATATGAAGGCTGATAATTGGAGGAAAGCAATTGAGTATTTCCAAATGGATGAACACCTAACTGCTTCGACAAGAAACAAAAAAGTCTGTGAACTGCAAACATCCGTGAACCGTGGGGGGTCGAGCTCGTATAGCAGTACTTTCTATAAAAAGGTAACGTACGATATATGTAATTATTTATTTAAAATATAATCTAATTTTTAATGTTAAACAGAACCTGAAGAGAGTTGAAACATTCCGCAAGGCTCGTACCGATAAGAATGGTATATTTGTTACTGATGTAGCGGAGCAGCAATACATAAGTATTTAATTATAATTTTATCATATAATTAAGTGTTTATTTATAATTAATTGTTAATCATTTTTGGAAAACATAGAATCGGTTAGTGCAAGATCTCTTAGAACAAACGCAAGGGTCAGAAGGTCAACGAGTTTTAACACCCGCTGAAGAAAGAGCATGTTTCGAGAGAGTATTAGGTGAATGGTGTGGCCATATCAGAGGCTGAAAACCTTATATTATCCCGCCGATTGCACAACCATCGCAACCACCACCCAGTCACATCCATCACAGGTAAAACAAGACTATTTAATTTCATTAAATGCATGTTGATTTGGTAATTTTGGTTTGTGGTGATTATTTGCTAAAAGCTTTGGTAATTGGTTTTTTGTCCCAAGTGCAAGAAATAGCAATGTACATTGGTTTTTTGTCCCAAGTACAAGAAATAACAATGTACTTTGGTATTAATAAATGCATGTTGATTTGGTAATTGTGTTTGTAATTGTGATTTTGTCCCAAGTGCAAGAAATAGCATTGTACTTTGGTATTTCTTGTATTTAAGGTTCTTTAGCACAAAAAGTAGACTATTTAATTTCAAAGTCTCATATATCTATATAATGATCAATAAATGCATGTTGATTTGGTAATTGTGTTTGTAATTGTCTTTATGTTCCTAGTGCAAGAAATAGCAATGTAGTTTTGGTATTTCTTGTATTTAAGTGCAATAAATAGCAATGTACTTTTGGTATTTCTTGTATTTAAGTACAAGAAATGGCAATGTACTTTGGTAGTTTTTGTTTATGTTTGATAGTTTAACTTATAAGTTTATGTATGCTGTTATTTATTATGTAGTTGAAAAATCTTCAGACAATTCTCAACGACCCAACGTTTATGCGTTTTTTCAATCGGGGAAAGATCAAGGACGAAATGAGGGGAACGAAGATGATGGTTCGTCGAATAATTAGTTTGTATTTTGTATGTTAGACTTGTTGTGACACTTTGGTACTTGTTGGAATTATAATATTTTTGGTGTTTATTTTGGTATTTGTATGAAATTATAACAGTATTTGGTACTTAATCGGGTATCATTATGTAATTTTTTTCTGCATTTAATGTCATTACGTATCGGTTTTTTGCACCCGAAAGTGTTGATTTTTTAAAAAATTAAAAATAATATTACCAGCGACATAGTGAATTACCGGTGACAAGGTTATTAGCGGCGACACAAGGTATTACCGGTGACATGAGTATTAGCGGCGACAAATATATTTATCAACGACATTTTGAGCAATAACGACAGGGCAGTACCGACGACTTTTTACCGGCGATGTGTCGCCACTATTGCCTTTACCGACGACAAAACTAACTTTTACTGACGACTTTTGTCACTGCTCATTCTTTTTTTTTTCTTGTAGTGAGTCTATTGATCATGTTTTTGTTGGGTGCAATTAATATTGCAATCGAGACTCGTGAATGGGCATTTAAGTGGTGTGGGATTTATCATTGGCAATTCTTATCGGTGTCGGAGTTTCTAGATTATGTCACGGTATGGGGAAATTGTAGGGGTGAGCATAATAACCGAAAAACCGAACCAAAACCAAATTAACCAATATAACCGAACCATTTTAAAAACCGTTGGTTCAGATTCTAATTTTTGTTAACCGATAAATAACGGTTCGGTTATGGTTTTATAGGTTAACCAAACCATTATTAACCGAACCGCTAACTTTATATTTTATTATATAAAAGTTATAGATTATATACAAAATAATATAGTCAAACTTATTTAAGACTCGTTAAAATTTCAAAATATAATTCATTAATCCTCACCTATCAAGAGACGAACGAGCAATCAAACCATCAAAGGCTGATCATGCAAACACACACAATCTTCCAATCATGCATTGAGTTAGATTATTGATTAATGTTGTAATTCTTAATCGGCTGATTCTACAATTTGTAAACATTATTCACAATTAGTTTAATCTTCACACTCATAATCCTAATCGGAGGCTTGTCACACCGTTAATCCTAATCAAAGATTGTTTTCACTTTATAGTCCTATTCGAATGATTTTTTGACTTTATAATCAAGACTTCTAGGTAAGTTAGGTTTTTAGTTCTTCTTGACTTTGTGATATAGTAAGAATGTTTTTTTTTTTTTTGAATTTTTTGGCTTTTTTATTTACTGTTTTTTACTTAATCACATTGAATGTATATGAGTGATTAGCTTTTTTTTTTATCTAGATAACACATAATATGAATGTTTGACTCTTTATTTTATAGTTTTTAATTTAATGGCATTAAACGTGTATGAATGTTTGGCTTTATTTTAATGTTAATATCAATTATCAATATATGAAATTATTAATGTCAATTTTTTTAATGCTTTATATTTTTATTGAATTTTTTTATTTTGAATGTGACTATGTGTTATCTTACTCTGAGTATCAAAGGTACACATTTTATTCTATTACTATGAGCTTGGTTACAAACATTGGCATCAATGACTTTTCTGTATTCTCTTTTCATTTTTTATGTCAATATACTTTCGTCATTTATATTATTTTGAACATTGTGGTTACCCAATATCAACCATTAACCAAAACCGTTAACCGACAACAACCATTAACCATAACCAATATTAACCATACCCAATGGCTATCAAAATGCATTAACCAATCATAATGGTTATGGTTCGGTTTTGACTAATAACCGAACCAAACCGCCCCACACACCCCTAGGAAATTGTCTGGAGAAATGTAAAATATTCATCACAATTACCTATTGCTTATTATGGTGCCTTTGGAATGCAAAGAATGACAAGGTGTTCAATAACATTCTCCCATCACCAACCAAAATTGCATAATACGTAGATGTCTTTTATTTGATGTAAACATAGGGAGAGTTTGGTGTTACTAGTTAGTTGGACAGATTGGAGTTGTTTTCTACTGTCATATTAAACATAAAAAAATTCAAAAAATTCAAAATATAAAATATAAAATAAATTACACCATATCATGTATAGATGTCATGGCTCATGTGGTTAACTTAGCCTAATTAATAAAGGAAAAGGGAAGAAACATGTGCTTGAGTTATTGAAGTCCCACCAGTATAGATGTCATGACTCATGTGGTTAGACTAGCCTAATTAATTTGGAGACTTTTATGGCACCCCACCAAATAATGATACATCAATTCTACTCAGTAAATGCAAATAACATCGATCATTATAAAAGAAAAGGAGTCATAAAAATATATCTTTAATTAGGAGACTTGAATGTATTTCTGATCGTTGTTATTGTACTATAAAAACAGGAGGCAGTTGTAGTGTCAAGTGCCAATATTTAATATTACAAGTCGTTGCTACTGGCTTCCAGTTCAATTCTCCCTCCAAAACTAATCTTAGAGCCTCAGAGATAGACATTCACAGGATAGACGTACCACCATGTATATGCATGTTTAAATACTTAAGATTTTAGTTTTTACAATTTACTGATAAGCTTCATTGATGTACTGATAAGCAATTGCAGCAAATGTGGAGATTGAAGATAGCCGAAGGGGGCAACAATCCATACCTGTACAGCACAAACAACTTTGTTGGTAGGCAAACATGGGAGTTTGATCCTAACTATGGAACTGCAGAAGAGCGTGAGGAGGTTGAACAAGCTCGTCTCCATTTCTGGAACCATCGACACCAGGTCAAGCCCGCCAGTGATGTCCTTTGGCGCATGCAGGTCGTTGCTCTTCCTTAATTTCCTGGATGTCATTTCGATTCAGGCATTTATTTCTCGGATCTTTAAATCAAATTTTGAACTATATATGCAGTTTTTGAGAGAGAAGCAATTCAAACAGACAATACCTCAGGTGAAGTTAGAGGATGGTGAAGAGATCTCTTATGAAAAAGCTACCACCACCTTGAGAAGGTCTGTTCACTTATTTGCAGCCTTGCAGGCAGACGATGGCCATTGGCCAGCTGAAAATGCTGGACTTTTATATTTCATGCCACCATTGGTAAATATTTTGATGTTTTTTCATACTCATATATATAATTAGTTTTTATAATTTATAAGATGTATCTCATATTGACAAGCTGATAACAATTCTTGCAGGTTATATGCTTGTATATCACAGGCCATCTTAACAGCGTCTTCTCAGCAGAACATAGAAAAGAAACTCTTCGGTACTTATATTGTCATCAGGTAAGGTACTAAATGTTATATATAACGTACGGATGACAGATTTATATATGCAATACCCTTTTAATTTGTATATCATATATGTAACAAAAACATCCAGAATTATACCACTTGACGCATAGATGTGGCCAATTAATGTACAGAACGAAGATGGTGGTTGGGGACTTCACATAGAAGGTCCTAGCACAATGTTTTGCACCACCCTCAGTTACATTTGCATGCGTCTTTTAGGAGAAGGGCCTGATGGTGGTTTGGATGGTTCATGTACCAAAGCAAGAAAATGGATTTTAGATCATGGCAGTGCCACAGCCATTCCTTCTTGGGGAAAAACTTGGCTTTCAGTAAGACATTAATTATTTTCATGAGAAATAAATGAAAATAAAAATCTTCATGCAGAATTAATGTGTGTATAATATATGCCTTCATTTAATTTTTTTTTCCTTATTAAACATTTAAAAAAAAAAATCCCCTTGTACATGGTAGGTCCTTGGCGTTTCAGAATGGGGAGGAAGCAACCCAATGCCCCCAGAGTTCTGGATCATCCCTTCCTTCATGCCTATGCATCCAGGTTAGCTTGGCTATCTACTAGCAATTCTAAGACATGGATGGTTGATATCTTTTCATTTTTTGGTGCCCTATTTTAATAGAGCTGGTTCCCAATTTTTGGTGCGATATCTGTAGCATTAAAAAAAATAAGACAACCTCATCTAAAAAGCACCAAAAAACGATATTTTAGTAGATTTGTTAAGGCGATTTCCATTTTTTGGTGCGATTGTTTAATAGGGCGGTTCCTGTTTTTTTGATGCAATTTGTAATTTTTTCCCAGACATTTTATGATGCGGTTTACAACATTTTGTAATGCGGTTTTGGAACCGCATAAACAAATATGTTATTTTTTGGTGCTATTTGTATTTTTTTTCCGGGCATTTTCTGTTGGGGTTGAAACACACTTTTATTCAGAACTAGAACAAAAGAGAAGAGGTTACACGCTCAATATTACAAGAAAAAGAAACAACCATCTAATACTCACTCTAAGTATTACACACTACACTCTCTGTTTGTGGTGTCTTACAACTGATATTACAACTTCTATTTATACTAAAGCTAGCCACTATAAGTACTGTGACAATTTATTGTGTTCACCGTGTGAAATAAAGAAGCTGCCAATTCTAGTTGTTATTGTCAACAAAGGAGGCATTCATTTGTCAACAAAAGAGGGTGGTGCAGCTACTCATGGCAGGTTCACGCCCAAGTAGGTTTACACTCACATTCTCCCCCTTAAACCTAACTTGGCTCGAGATTCGTCACTCCGATCATGTTTCGCATTTCACCATGTTTCACGTATGCTAAAGCCTTTGTAAAGATGTCCGCCCGTTGATCCTTCGAGTTGACATATTCCACTATAATTTGCCCACGTTCAACACATTCTCGTATGAAGTGATAACGAATGTCAATGTGTTTGCTTCGACCATGAAACACAGGATTTTTCATCAATGCGATTGCTGACTTGTTATCGACATATAAGGTGATAGGCATAATATGATGTCCCGTGAGCTCCTTCACGAGATTAGCAAGCCAAATGGCTTGACATGCTGCTGTTGTAGCTGCCATGAACTCGGCTTCACACGTGGACAAAGCAACAGTCTTTTGCTTTTGGGATTGCCAAGTTATCGCATTCCTTCCCAGATAGAAAATCATTCCACTTGTGCTCTTGCTATCAACAGGGTCACCTCCAAGATCACTATCGGTAAAACCAACCAAATCTTCAATTTCACGACCTCTTCCATAGTTGATTCCATAATCAACAGTTCCTTTTACGTATCGCAAGATGTGTTTCACAACTTGGAAATGCAAAGTGGTTGGTTCCTCCATGAAACGACTTGCAATTCCAACCGAAAATGACAGGTCTGGTCGAGTGTGAGTCAAGTACCTCAAACAACCTACCACTCGCCTATATTCAGTTGGATCAACTTTTTCACCATCTTCATCCTTCTTAACCTTCAACTTAGGTTCCATTGGTGACGTTGTCGGATTGCAATCCAGCAACCCAAATTGCTCTAAAATCTTCTTTGCATAAGCCGTTTGTCGCAAAGATATTCCCCACTTCTTTTGCGAAACTTCGATTCCAAGGTAGTAAGAAAGTAATCCCAAGTCACTCATTTCGAATTCTTTCTTCATTTGTTCTTTGAATTCGACAACATCATTAGTGTTCGACCCGGTAATGATCAAGTCATCAACATAGACACCAACAATAAGAATTTTGTCTTTTGAGTTCCTTTTGTAAACAGCTGGGTCTTGTGAACTTTTTGTAAAACCAAGCCTTTTTAAGCTTTTATCCAAACGAATGTTCCAAGCTCGAGGAGCTTGTCGTAGACCATAAAGAGCTTTATAAAGCTTGAACACCTTGTGACTGTTTGCTTTATCAACATATCCTTCTGGTTGGGTGACATAAACCTCCTCTTTGAGATCTCCATTGAGAAAAGCCGATTTGACATCGAGATGGTGGACAACCCACCCATGTTGAGCTGCTAAGGCAAGAATGAGCCTTACGGTGTCAAGTCGTGCTACCGGTGCAAAAACTTCATCAAAGTCGACTCCTTCCTTTTGTACAAATCCTTTTGCTACAAGTCGAGCTTTATGCTTCACCACTTTTCCCAAGTTGTCTTTCTTCACTTTAAACACCCATTTCAAACCGATTGCTTTGTGTCCGGATGGCAAATCGGTAAGTTGCCATGTTTTGTTCTTCTCGATTGCATCCAACTCTGTTTGCATAGCCTCCTGCCATGCCTTAGAGGTTACCGCCTCTTTAAAATTCAAGGGTTGATCCGCTGCAATCATCAACAATTCTCCGGGTTCAAGGAACACATTTTCGGTCTCAGAATAAATATCGGTTAACGGACGCAATCCCCTTGGCCCAATCTCACTAGAAGGGCTTTCCATATGGGGCGAGGTTGAAGAAATGTGGAGCTGGTTCAGGCTCGTCAAATTCAGCATATGGTTGTCCAACTTGGATAGCATCGATTCCTGGGCTGTTTGGTTGTTCCAGATTGATTTCGGGGTCATTTTGAGGTGTTTCGAGGTGTATTTGGGGTTGTGGTTCAATTATGGTAAAGGTCTTAGGAGTCGCCATCTCTTCTTCTTTGTTTTTGTACCAATTCCATTATTCTTTTTCGTCAAAAACAACATCGCGACTAACTCGCAACTTTCGGTCTTGCGGATCAAACAAACGGTTGCCTTTAGTTCCATCTTCCACACCTAAATACACCATCTTCTTACTTCGATCATCAAGCTTCTTCAAGTGACCACCTACAAGTTTAGCAAAAGCAACACAACCAAAAACTTTTAGATGTTCAAGGTTGGGCTTTTTGCCAAACCACGTTTCATAAGGCGTCTTGTCGGGAAGTACTTTTGTTGGCAGGCGGTTGAGAAGATAAACTGCATGTCTAACCGCTTCTCCCCAAAACTCTCCCGGAACATTTCTACCTTTGAGCAGACTTCTTGCCATGTCCATAACGGTCCGATTTCGCCTTTCTACAACTCCGTTCTGTTGAGGCGAATATGGTGTCGTAAGATGCCTTTGAATACCATTTTCTTCACAAAATAATGAGAATTCTTTTGAAGTGAACTCTCCCCCTCGGTCCGTTCGAAGTGTCTTTATTTTATAACCCGAATTCTTTTCAACCATCAACTTGAACCGTTTGAAAGCGCTCAAGGCTTGAGACTTCTCCGATAGCATGTAAACCCACATCCACCGGCTAAAATCGTCTACTAAAAGGAGAAAATATTTACTCCCTCCAACAGACGTAGGTGTGATCGGACCACATAAGTCCGCATGAACAAGTTGTAGAGGTTTTTGAGCCCGAAAAACTGCATGATCCGGGAAAGGAATTCGGGTTTGTTTGGAAAGAACGCACCCTTCACATACTTGGTTTGGGTGCTCAATCTTTGGGACTCCGATTGCCATATTCTTTTCGGACAACTTCTTTAAGGCGAGAAAGTTAACATGACCGAGTCTAGAATGCCATATCCAAGCTGGTTCGTCTTTTGTTGCTAAAAGACAAGTCGGTCTACCGGTCCTTAAAGGAGTTTTATATAACCGGTTTGGGGATCGTTTAACTCTCAAAAGTAGAGTTTTGTTTCTGTCAAACAATGTCAGATCCGACCCATCCATTATGACCCGACTCCCTTCCTCCGTCATTTGTCCAAGACTAATAATATTGTTTTTTAGACTTGGAATGAAATATCCTCATTAAGGAGTCTTTGGTCGCCATTTTTGCTATCGAATAAAATCGACCCTTTTCCTAAAATAGCGACGGTCGAACCATCCCCAAATTTCACATGGCCCGTAACATGCTCATCTAGTTCGCGAAACTTTGAGCGGTCTCCAGTCATGTGTTTGCTAGCACCGTTGTCGAGATACCATACCTCAGACTCGACTCGACTTTCTCCCGATACAAGAAGATTAACACAAATCTTCTCTTTTAGAGACACTTTTTTGTGTGCATATTCTTATGAGGTTGCCATCATTAAAATAGGCTCTTCTTCATTGGCTTGAGTGAGGTTTGCCTCCTCACCTCGATTCTTGTTTGGACACTCCGAAGCATAATGACCAAATTGTTCACAAGTAAAGCATTTGACTTTACTTTTATCCTTTCGAGAAGGATTATGGTCATTCCGATTTGTATTGTACTCGCGTCCACCTCCTTGGCCACGTCCACGACCTCGGCCTCGTCCCCGGCCTCGGTTACCATGTCCTCCTTGTCCTCTTGAAGTGTTTGACGAGTTTCTCTCGCCAGTTTGCTTCGAACGAGATGCCCACTCGGCATGTGTAAGCAATAGAGAAGGTCCTTCTTCTTTTTCTCCATAGCTTCGAAGTCTCTCTTCATGGGTCTTAAGACGACCCACAACTTCTTCCACCGTCTTATTCTTCAAATCTCCGAATTGCTCGATCGATGTTACGATTTGTATAAATCGTATCGGTACGGCTCGCAAAAACTTCTTCACAACCGTAATTTCTTCAATCTTTTCACCAAGAGATCGAATACCGGTTACGATAGTATTCAATCTCATGGAAAAATCATCTACCGATTCACTGTCTTTCATCCGGATCACCTCGAAGTCACTTCTCAAGGTTTGAGCTTTAGCCTCCTTGACCCGATCGGCTCCCATGTGCATCATCTTGAGCGTTTCCCATGCTTCTTTAGCTGTGTCCTTCTCAGCTAACATCAGAAGTATGTCCTCTGGAATTGCTTGATAAATAGCCGCAAGAGCCATCCGATCTTTACGTTCGTCCGTTTCTGCATTTTTAATTACATCCCATACTCCTTGTGCTTGTAAATTCACTCGCATTTTTATGGCCCACACCGCGTAGTTCATCTTCGTGGGCATTGGATAGTGTAACGTAACGCTACCGTCTTTCTCGGTCCTTTGAAAACTTTCAACTCCGGCTTGAGAAGATGACGAGGTTGGTGTAGTCATTCTTGGCATATACTTGGGCATACACGAGTAAGAATTTTTTTTTTTTTTTTTTTTTTGAAGTACGGGGACCAATATGAACTTTTCAGAAGTTCAGGGGGCAAACAGAAGTTTTACAGAAGTAAAACAGGGGCTAAATTGAAATTTTTCTGAAAAACGGGACCAAAATTGCAATTTTTCTGAAAAACAGGGGCTAAATTGCACTTTCCGGGAGAACAGGGGCTAAACTGCAATTTCCAGAACTTTGGTCAGTTGCTGACGTCACTGCTGATGTCACTGCTATAGTGCTGCTACAGTACCGTCTTCTCCGTCGAACCCTGGTTTTTCCGGCGACTTTTCCGGCAGATTTGACCAACTTTGACCGGTGATTTGGAGGCCTTCCGGTGGTCAAAAAATTCAAAAAAAATATATTTTCGGAATCCTCAGAACGAGGCCTTTCCAACGGTGTACTCCGAAATTGTTTTTGAGACAAAAAAATTTCGACCAAAAAACAGAGAATGCTTCCCCCGGAGCTTAACCAAGCTCTGATACCACTTGTTGGGGTTGAAACACACTTTTATTCAGAACTAGAACAAAAGAGAAGAGCTTACACGCTCAATATTACAAGAAAAAGAAACAACCCTCTAATACTCACTCTAAGTATTACACACTACACTCTCTGTTTGTGGTGTCTTACAACTGATATTACAACTTGTATTTATACTAAAGCTAGCCACTATAAGTACTGTGACAATTTATTGTGTTCACCGTGTGAAATAAAGAAGCTGCCAATTCTAGTTGTTATTGTCAACAAAGGAGGCATTCATTTGTCAACAAAAGAGGGTGGTGCAGCTATTCATGGCAGGTTCACACCCAAGTATGTTTACACTCACATTTTCTAATGCGGTTTACAGCATTTTATAATGCGGTTTTTAGAACCGCCTCAACAAATATCTTATTTTTTGATGCTATATTTATTGGTGTGGTTTGAAAATCGCATCAACTAATAGTTTTAACCGCATCAATAAATGTCTTTTGTACTAGTGATTGGTAGTAACTGTGTTCTACTGTTTTAGATGTTTGTTTTTCATTTCATTCGCTACAAATTTATTCATGGAATATTTATTTGGCTCTCTTTTTCACGGATAAATCCCCCCTTGACATACATCAGAAACATGAGCAATCTAGACCTACGAGAATATTGTAAAAAGTAATTTGTTTTAATTCTTTTAGAATGAGGCTTATACTGTTATACAGGAATCAATTCACTTGATTCCTGAAGAATACAAAACAATCTGGACAAAAGTGAACAGAGAAGAACGAACAGGGGAAGAGAAAAAAAAACAATTCTGGGAATTTTTTTGGGCTGCAAGGAATTCTTATTGAGACATAAAAACTGAATAAAAAATACATAAGACATATGACATGTACCCTATTTATACTAAACGTGTATATCCTATTCTAATACAAAAACTAAAGAAAAAGGAAACTTTCCAAAAATGCCCCTGGGACTAAAATCTGTCCAATCTGAATTAACCCAACATTCTCCTCCTTAATTCAGATATGGTCACCATCTTCAAAATGATCAGACATCTCTAAGCCACCATTCATTTTCTGATGTTTTTTTCTCCTCCGCTTCTTCTTCTTGAGAGCCTTCTATCTCAAAACTGTTAAACGATAATCACCATCATTGTTCCCTTTTCTTTCTTTATCATTATTGTTCCTTTCTTCTAAATTCTCAGAGATCAGATCCGTGCATTTAGTATCATCAACATATTCTTCATTTTGGGTATGCAAATTTGCATTGTTTTGAACATCCTCTTCAGATGCTGACTCATACATCTCACGCTAGCTTTCCTCCTTAAAACCCCCTATGAGTTCTTTTACTAACGTTAGGGAGCCAATCATCTGTATTAATAACATCTGCCAAAATTTTGATCTTATTAGCATCATAAACATCAGTGCTCTTAACAACTTGTTCTCCTTCCCAAGTGTTTTTTGCCAACATGACCATTATATTAACATCCTGAGCAATGCCATTACTCTTTATCAATACAAAAGGATCGATAGTGGTTCCATTCTCGAGATTCACTTCATCTTTATCAGTTTTAACATCAAAATCCCCTTCTATTGCAAAACCATTAATGTTTCCCTTAGATTCCAACACCAACAGATCAACGAGTATTCCCTCATTTTCTAAACTTAGCTTTTTCTTTTTGAGATTGGTCAACTTCATCAGCCGAATCAGATTTAGGAGAGCTAACATCTACATATCACCCTCCAAATTAGTGTCACCAACAATAGTCTTAACCTCAAACTTTCCCACTACATCACCTAACAATGAGTAATACATGTTTCTAGCTTCTGTGCATAGTTCCCTATGAACTTTCTTTTCTGCCAAGTATCCTTCATACAAGCTTGTGTGACATCTGTAACCTCCCAATTTTCATAACAAATTTTTATGTTTTGAAAGATAGCACTTTATTCAAACATTCATTTATTTATGACTAAAGTCATTGTTTAACAATCAATGGTTAATTATTCAATCAGAATACAATAGAATATGCGGAAAACTAATACATGACGTCGATGCATGTGTACGGTCAAGCTTTGCCCTTCTCACGATCTGAAGAAGTACCTGAAATCATTTGTAATCAACTGGGTAAGTATGAAGCTTAGTGATTTTCCCAAAATACCATACATCACAATACATATACATACATCGAGTATCTAGGCTTACAATGCTTAAGTGGTTGTTGCCATCACCTCGCCCTTGTGAATATCTAGACTCACAATGCTTAAGTTGCGGTTGTCATCAACTCATCCCTTGACACTCAACACAAAGCTGAAATGCCTGCATTTTGGCCTTCCGCACAAAGCGGGAATGCCTCAACTCTTAACAGATCATATTAACATATAAACAGGCATTACAAGCAACAACCTAACAAGTTTATCGGTCTCATAGCATATCATAGCCTAATAGCATACTACAATCTAATCACATCCTTGCACACAAGGATACATATTGCAATATAAAGTATAGTGAGAAAACTCACCTAGTCAATTACTCAGACGACTATCAGCTATCCAACTGGCAGCTAACGCGTCTAACAAGTATTAACCTATAATATTATAACTTATTAATCTTTATGGCAATCTGGTGATAAAAGCTAAATCTTTCACTATTCCTAATGCATACTTCAAGTTCTATCAAATAAGGAAACCAGGTAAGATCATATCGGAGGTACGATCCGTTTGGTATATAGAGTATACTATTTTAGAAAATCCACTTTAAACATCTCCCTAGATCTAGCCTCGACATCACTCCCGTAAATAGATCAATCAATATTTTGACCTAGATTTACTAATAAATCTTATTTATAAATTTATAATAACGACTATGAATATAAATATAACTTACATTAAAGCGTACTAAGTTCAGCTTAACTTACAGAGTTTCTAGCAAAAAGTTCAGAAGGACGCGGACAGAACTCTGACTCCGAATACTTCATTTCATCGGGATTTCTAACGCCGCAGCGCCTCGCTAAAATACTCGAGACTCAGAAGTCGGATCCCAGAGGTTTGGGAGAGAGTTTGAAAGAGAGAGAGAGAGAGAGAGAGAGAGAGAGATTTGGAGTAAGGTGTGAGCAAATGAGCTGATTTTCGCTGCTATTTATAGGCTGCTCGAGGGGGCGCCCCGCGTCTAAGGATAAGAGTGTGTCGGGCTTTGGCACGATGGCCCCATTCATTCCAAGTGTCGTCATTCCTCTAGTCAATTTCATCATGTCTATTGGAGGATAGGGTCGTCTGAAAAGGCCACGTGGCACCCTCTGGGTGGTGCCACGTCATCGCCAGCGCGAGTAATTTTTTTGCAATTTTCGAAATATCATAACTTTCGCATACGAGCTCCGTTTTCGATGTTCTTTATATCCACGCGTTTGTATCGACGAGTACTACAACTTTCATTTAGACTTTTTCGACTAATTCCCAATCTATTTTAAATGTACAAATTTTGAAGATTACACTGTAAAAGACCGTGCAAATTCATAACTTCTTCACACGAACTCCATTCTCGACGTTCTCTATATCGATGGTTTTGTATTTATGAGATATACGAATTTCTTTTATACTATTTTGGTTAACAATCAACCGATTCACATTTTGATTTCTATGTCGCACACTATTGTACTATGTCGCACCGAAACTTCGAAAAATCATAACTTCTTCATACGAAGTAAGATTTAGGTGTTGTTTATATGCATGATTTTTGTAATTATGATTAATACAACTTTCGTTAAGAATACATTGGCTAAAAAGCAATATAGCAATTACCTTGAATCGCGTAATTACTTGTTTATACTATAAAGTGAAAATTTGGTGTTACAACATCAATCATTAGTTCTTCAAAAACCATTCCTTATTCGGACAATGGATTGAGTATAGGTTCTTCACCTTCATTAAATAAACACCGTGGTCTAATTTCATTCAAAGTTGTTTGATAGAGTTGGTTTTCAGATTGCTTTACCTTCATGAGCAGTCGGTTCTTGTCATCGTGGATCCATAGGAATAATCCGTGCATAACGATCCGATCGCCGTTATGTACGAGTTGACCCAAGCTAATAATATTACTACATAATTTTGGTATGTAATATATTGCTTGAAGCATCCGTTGGTCACCATTCTTAAACTAGAATATAATTGACCCTTTTCCCTCAACATGTACCTTTCAGCCGTCTCCAAACTTCACATATCCTTGAACCACTCGATTAAGTTCATTGGATTTTTCTTCATGACCGGTCATATGATTGCTTGTTCCATTTTCGAGGTACCAAAAATTGGAGTTATTTTTCATGTTTTACTCCGTTTTTAGATTTGGGTTCATGTTTTCTTCATTCAAGAATACTTCACCTTCAAGCACTTTGTTTTGAACCACTTCCATTAGTAAAGCTAGATCGTCATCTACATGACCTTGGGCTAGGTTTGCTTCGTATTGTCTCTCTTGTATTGGGTTCTTGCATTCGGAAGCATAATGTACATATTCTTGGAAATTGGAACATTAGGTCTTACTTTTGTCTCAATCATAATTCGCACCACGAGTTCCTTCACAGGACTATTGGTTGTTTCCTTTTACATGACCTTCACTATTTGCACAATTTCCACTACGACCTCTTCCTCATCCACCATGGTTTTGTGTGTTGCTTCTATTGTTTTCCCCCGGAGAACAAACATGGTATTCATTTTTTTCTGTCCATTCTTGGTGAGTAGGTAACAATTTCTTTTCATCTTGTCCTCTCCTCAAGAGCTTTTGGTCTCCCGACGACTTCTTCAATAGACATGGTATCAAGTTCAGTAAATTGCCCGATGGTTGATGCAATTTAAACGAACTTAGATGGCACGACTTATAGGATCTTCTTGAGCATTATGCTCCCTTGTTTCTAGAATATAAATGTACGGATGTTGCTTACTACCGATTTTTGTAGAAACAAATCGTCAACCTCTTTCATGCTAAGAATCTCGAACTCCGCCTTTAGATATTGCAGTTTTGCTATTTAAACTCGATCTACACCCATATACATGATTTTAAGTGTTTCCCACTCCGCCCTACACCCCTACCCCTATGGCCTGGAGGAAGTGATAGGAGGGGATTTGATCCGCTCTATAGAGGTCCGCGCGAACTGTCGATGCAGCTTCTAACTATGCTTTCTGCGGTCTCCGTTTCGACTCTTCCGCTGTGAAAATAATAGGTTGTTCTCAGGTGTAAAGGAAGAGCTGCTAGTAACAAGTGAGGGAAGGAACCCCAAGGAAAGAAGAAATCAAAGCTCTCTAGCCAGGATATCATACGAGGATCTAACCTCGACCAACGAGAGTGTAGCTGATCGACCTCAGACATAGGGATTCTCGGACCGGAACAATGGGATTCGCTCGACCGAAGGGATTTTATACGACCTCTCATGAGACAAGAAAGCAGAAGCTTCTAGAGCCGTATCCTAATCTGATTCTGAAACAGAACGTGACGGAGGTCTAGTTTGTTGATGAGTGAGCCCCATCCGATGAATGTGTGGACTTTTCCATTTGCTTCTCCACTACCGACAACAAGATCTCTTACGGGATGGATTGGTAAATCACCGCCACAACCATCTTATGATTCTCGGCACCAACCGGGTTCAGGGGATTCTTAGGTTCAACCACATCCCAAAACTCTTGTGCTTTCATGAAAACTTTCATCTTGATCGTCGATGCCTCATAGTTGGTTCTCGTTAAGAAAGGGTAAGTCATCTTCAGTCCTTCCATGGTGGGGTTGTGATCGTTTTTTATTCTATACTCTGATACCAAGTGTAAAAAATAAATTTTTTAATTCTCTTAGAATACAAAACAATCTGGACAGAAGTGAATAGATGAGAACGAATAAGAGAAGAGAAAAAAACAATTCACAAAATTATCTTAGGCTGCAAGGAATTCTTATTGAGGCAGAAAAACAAAATAAAAAAATACATAAGACATGTACCGTATTTTTACTATACGTGCTAATATCCGATTCTAATACAAAAACTAAAGAAAAAGAAAACTTTCCAAAAATGCCCATGGGACTAAAATTTGTCCCATAATCTAAACTAACTCAACAAATGTTGTGTCGAGCTAGAACTAGCAATGCAAATTGGAATGAATCAAACAAGAAAAATGTAAAAAATTTGGCTCTTTTATTGCTTCTGATGGACGTGTATGTACTGTAACTGAATTGAGTTTGGTACTCGTAGAAAAGTAGAAGACTTTATTTTTTAGTTACAAAGAAACTCCATGCACATTGACTCCAATTTAAGAGACAAACATTTGAGTTGGGACCAAGTCTTCCACCTTTGATTTCATACTTAGAAGTTCTTTCAACTTCTAGATCCAGCTAGAGACCTGAAGCACTCCCTCCACACATGTATAGCCCAATGATATCAAGTTCTTCTCAAACCCTTGAATGTGTTGAGCACCCATGATAGTCCTCACTAGTTACTACTTAATGGCACAATCATATTTTTATTGACTCATTGCCGAAGTATTAACGAGTTGTCGAAAAAAGTACACACAAATTTTTTTCTATAAAACACAAGTCAACCATTGCAACCCTTCACATAATCATTTCAACTTTTCATATCGGGGTTACTATTTTTTTAACAACAAGAATGTTTTTATTAGTGAAAGCTAGAAGAAAATTACAAGCGTACCTGAGACAGATTAGTATACCAATCACACCATTTGCTTTGATTACCTTTTCTACTTCTATTTTTAAGCTAGAAATAAACATAAAATTGTACTTCACTCACCAAGATTTTATCCTGCTTAACCTTGTTGTTGTTGAAGATACGATCATTCCTATAACACCAAAGGACCTAAATGAGAGCAAAATAACAACATGCTTCACACTCCCTATCATGGTTATGCATAACGAACCAGAAGTGATATCAAGCATCTCATCGATCAACTGTGGATTGATAGGGATAACTGGCCACTAAAGGTTTGTGTGAGTTGCTACTTCCTTTACCATAGAACATTCCAAAAGTAAATGATTCTTATTTTTTGGGAATACATTACATGTGGAACATAGGCCAGAACCTAATTAGCTTGACTAACTTTAACCACCATAACTAAAATAACAACCAAAAACCAAAACATGTTAAAAATCTAGATTATGCTTCAACATCCCCCACTAAGCTAGACTTTTACAACACTTAGTTTAATTATACTTCTTCATAAAACATCCAACCTTTAATGCTTTAGTAAACAAAGATGCAACTTGAACTTGGTCACTTATACTTCGCATCTGATTGGTATCATCATTTGCACTCTCTTGTTGAAGTTGGTGGTTACTACTTAGCATAACTAACTTTAACCACCTTAACTAAATAACCTATAACTAAAAATAACTACCATAACCGAAACATGTTAAAAGTCTAGATTGTGCTTAATCGGAATTGTAACTGTTATTGTTATCATTAATGTGTAATACAAGAGGGGTATATAACACATATATTTACACTCTAATCCCTATACCATAATAACTATCTATATTCCCCCACAAGCTAAGGCCAGGTAAGGACTTGTAGCTTGGATCGTAACCCTTCAAATCTTTGTGAAGATAATGGCTTAGTAAATATATCAGCAATATGGTCATCTATGGATATAAACTGTACTGAGAGCTTTTTGGCAGCAACCCTTTCTCTTTCAAAGTGAAAATCGACCTAAAAAATGCTTCATACGTGCATGGAACACAGGATTAGCGGATAAATAAGTGGCACCAAGATTATCACACCACAATAACGGTGCTTTGGTTACCGGAATGCATAGATTTCGTAATAGTGTTGCAAGCCAAATAACTTCAGCAACAGTGTCGGCTAGAGCTTTGCATTCAGCCTCAGTAGATAATCAAGAGACAGTCTTCTGTTTCTTGATGACCAAGAAACTAAATTGGAACCAAGATATATGACATAACCCCCGGTGGATCGACGGTCATCTTGACAACCAACCCAATCAGCATCAGAATAAGCAGTAACCAGATGGGATTTCACATCTCCATAAGCATGGATGGTGTTGTCACATGAGGGTGTGAGGTGCAGACCAAAGTTACTGGTGCCATTGAGATATCGAAGGATTCGTTTGACAGCATACCAATGGTTGTTAGTTAGGGAATTCATAAAGTGACAGACTTTGTTAACTGCATAGGTGATGTCTGGTCTAGACAAGGTGACATACTGTAATGCACCAACCACTTTACGATACCGAACCAAATTTTCAAATAAGGGACTATCGCCGAGGTACAGAGAGGAACCAGTGGGAAGAGGCTTTGAGACTGGCTTAGAAATGCACCAGTATTATCATTACCAGAAGGCAATGATGGCTTTGTTGTTTATAGTGATGCATCCAAGTTAGGCTTCGGGTGTGTTTTGATGCAAAATGGTAAGGTGATTGCTTATGCCTCACGACAGTTAAAGGTTCACGAGCGTAAATACCCAACACATGATATGGAGTTGGCCGCAGTAGTGTTTGCTTTAAAGATTTGGAGACACTATTTGTATGGGAAAAGGTGTCAGATCTTCACTGATCACAAGAGTCTGAAATACTTGTTTGATCAGAAAGATTTGAACATGAGACAACAACGGTGGATTGAGCTATTAAATGATTACAATTGTGAAATATTGTATCATCCAGGGAAGGCAAATGTTGTAGCTGGTGCACTAAGTCGCAAGGAAAGAAGAGAACCACCTAAGATTCGGATGATGAAGATTAATGTAACCACTAGCTTACTAGATGATTTGAGAAAGAGTCAGGAGGAGGCCTCGAAGGAAGAGAGGTGGAAAAGTGAAAGAGTGGTGGGAGTAATACAATCATTGGAAAAGGATAGTCATGGCTTGAAGTGCTTCCAGGGAAGGGTTTGGCTACCACGAGTGGGTGATGTGCGTAAATTACTTCTCAAGGAGGCACACATGTCGAAGTACTCTATCTATCCAGGAACAAACAAGATGTATCAGGACTTACGAAAATCTTACTTGTGGCCAGGGATGAAAAAGGATATAGCCTATTTTGTTGAAAGGTGTTTGACGTGCTTGAAGGTGAAAGCTGAGCACCAAAGGCCTTACGGTCAGTTACAGTCAATGGAGATTCCAATGTGGAAATGGGATCACATCACAATGGACTTTGTGACTAAGTTACCAAGGAAACCGAAAGGTTATGACGCGATTTGGGTAGTTATGGATAGATTAACCAAATCGGCGCACTTCCTCCCGATCAAGGAGATGTACCCGTTGGAAAGGTTAGCTAAGTTGTACATTGACGAGATAGTAAAACTACATGGAGTTCCATTGTCTTTTGTTTTAGATCGGGATAGTCGCTTTACGTCGACATTTTGGGGTGGCTTCCAGCGAGAAATGGGTACTCGAGTAAAATTGAGCACGACATACCATCCGCAAACAGATGGGCAAAGTGAACGAACAATACAGACGTTGGAAGATATGTTACGGTCTTGTGTTATTGATTTTGGAGGGTCTTGGGAAACTCATTTGCCGTTAATTAAGTTGGCCTACAACAATAGCTATCATGCAAGTATAAAAGTCGCACCATATGAGGCTCTATATGGTAGGAAGTGTAGAACTCCATTATGTTGGAATGAGGTGGGGGAGAAACAATTGGCTGGACCTGAACTTGTTCAACAAACTACCGACAAAATCCAGGCGATTAGGGAAATGCATGGCATTCATAGCACGTTCCACGTCTCTAATCTAAAGAAGTGTCTAGCGGATGCCGCCATGGAAGTGCCACTTCAAGAAATTAAGGTTGATGAGAAGCTACGATATACTAAAGAACCTGTCGCAATTATAGATCGAAAGGTCAGAAAGTTAAGGAATGTGGAGATACCGCTGGGGAAAGTTTAGTGGAAGTATCATAAAGGTTCAGATGCAACATGGGAAACCGAGCGAGATATGAAGACTAAATACCCTCATTTATTTGCTTAATTCAAAATTCCGAGGACGAATTTTTTCTAAGGGGCAAAGTTTGTAATAACTCGTGTCAAAATAAAAATATATAATATATATAATCAGATTATATTAATATAAAAAAATGATTAGTTCAAAATTAATGGGTTAATTATATGCAAATTATGAGGTATTATATCTAGAAACCGTCAAACCGTCATCCATGAGTAGGCAATAAATTCGAGCAACTGAGGGGATAGTAACTAATGAAACCTTAGGCAATATATGGCGCTCGAAATTTCTGGTGGAAATCCCACTGGAATTGCAACAATCGACTGAGAATCAAGGGAGAAATAGGATGTGGAAATCCTTGAAGATTTTCGGAGTTTTTCTTGAAATTAAGGTATGATTATTCGATTTAAGCTTGATGTAGTTGCTTAGATAGATTAATATGGCTGCTAAACGTGTTTTGGTTCGACCTCTTTTATCAGTTTCATCCAAGTAGTACCAAAATCGACAAGATTTATAAGAAACATTTTTTTTACAATAGTTGTTTTATCCACTCTGTTATGGAGCGAAATTTAAATAATTGTTTATGGATTATTGATAGACAAAAGTGGAGATAAACAATGGTGATTTTTATTAAATTATTTGATATCGTTTTGAGAAAAATCAAACTTCAGTATATTTTAAAAATGGCAGAAAATAAAATGTTTTTTTTCGGGTGAAGAAGAAGCAGTTACGGGTCTTGGTACAATCCATCTAATGAAAGTCAAATATGCTTTATTTAATCAACCGGGCAATATGGGTGAATGGTTGAAGGTCACTGTTCATACTTTTATCATTTTATGGACGTTTTATTATTCCAATTATACAAGAAATACATTTTTAACGCTTAACTTTCAGTTTTATTTATTTTTGGCTATCATCAAAGAAATCAAGAATTACAGATCTAGCCTGTGAGTTATATAAACTTGCTGATTAAATTGAAGTTATGAAAATGAATACATATGTACTTTTATATTGTATGGTTAAAAATATTTTTGGAAGTTACCGAATGGTGTCATAAAAACATTTTAGTTTAGTTTGGAGTTATTTTCTTATTCATATTAAAGTATTATTTCTAAAAGAAAGTATTGCAATATATATTACAAAAAAAGAATTATAACTATTATTTGGTTGGATGAGACATATGGACGGTTGAACCAAAATGATCGCATAGAGTGTTTTCTAGAAGTGAGCCTTAGAAAATATGTTGGTTAAATGCAGGGTGCGTGTAGCGTGACAAGCTTTGGTTAAAACCTAACGCCAACAATGTGAGTTTCGTATGAATTTTGTGGTTGCTTGCATGAAAAGTTGATTCTAATTTATTTGCAATTACATGTTACCTTCGTTATTGCTATGAATATTTGTGTGAATTTTATGAACTATTTCATGTAAAATGGTGAAAAGGGTGGGTGACATATATATAGGGAACATGTGTATTAACTACACGGTCTTATTATTAGTCGTCGTACAGGGTGTCAGTACGCGGCGGAGAGCTTACGCTCTGATTAATTAGCCGTAAGCATATTTGTTGTGCCCGGCGGAGGGACTTGTTCCCTGGAAATGACAGTAGTTCCCTAATGTGTCACCAAGGGTGGAAAGAAATGAAAAGAATTATATTTGATAAATTGTTGCATTTGTTTTTATTTTATTGACGTCAATATGCATGAAAACCACGAACTCACTAGGCCCTAGGCTTACCCATTAGAATCTTAAAATGCACGCAACCCAGGAAATAATGTGGCAAGTGGCAGCGGGAATGGAAAGAATAAAGCTCAGTCTTGAAGAAGGCGACAAGTTTTGAGGAGGTCGTAACGCACCAAGTGTTTATTTAAATTTCTATTTGCTTCCGCTATTATTAATAATAATGACATCAATATTTAAATTTTCGAATTTTAGATCTTTTTGAGACCATGTTAAGATACTATTTGTATTTGAAATTTGGGGCGTTACAACAAGTGTCCATGTGCCATTCCGGATTAGTGTAGCATACTCATCATCCATCGGCTGCTGCCAATTAGGGTTTTTAACATCAATTAAGAAGGTGGTAGGTTCTTGTTCATAGGAAGTAGATGTATGAAATGTCGATGGGTTAAACCGAGTTGTTTTCTTCGGTTTTTGATGAAGGTTAGAAGGGCGAAGGCAAGTGTAAGAGATCTCGATAGAAGGTGGTATGGGTGGTGAATTTGGGTCATGAGTAGGTGGTTTACTGCGCTGGCGTTCGTATATGCGAAAGGGGGTGGCAAGTGGGACGCTAGCAGCTACTGGTTCAGCAGAAGTAGGCGTGGCAACTGATAAGTCATATGATGGTGATGAAGATGTTTGTGTAGTGTTTAGTGGTGAGGTGTTAGGACAAACATGAGATGGATAGATGGAAACATATGGGTTGGAGGTGGGGGGGTTGTAAGTAGCACATGTTTTGGTGCCAAGAATGAGAAGAAGCTCTCATGAAATCGGACATGCCAAGAGATATACAACTTGTCATAGGTTGAATCAAGACATCAATACCCATGGTAAGAGGAACTTATCCAAGAAAGACACACGAGATAGACCGGAAGTCCATTTTATATGGATTGTAATCCCGAACGTGAGGAAAGTATTGACTCCCAAAAACTTTGAGGAAGGAGTAGTCGGGCTGGTGCTTAAAGAGGTGCTCAAAGGGGGATATGTGAGAGGGAGTTCGAGACGACATACGGTTGATTAGATAGACCACAATGTCAAAGGCAAAATGCAAAAAGGTATTTGGAACGCTAGATTGAGAAAGTAACGTCATCCCGATCTCAACAACATGACGGTGACGCCTCTCTACCAAGTCATTTTGTTCACTTATATGAGGTCAAGAGAGACGATGGAAAATACCAAGGGAGCTAAAGAACTGAGTTAATTTTCAAGCTTCACCCCTTCATTCGGTTTGAACAGACTTAAGTTTTGTGGAAAACTATCCTTTAGTAGTTGTCACACCCCCAAAACGGAACGGCGTAAACGTTCGGGGGTGGAGGACGTCATGTTCAGTATCACAACACATGCATCATAGTAATCAAAGTAACAACGACCATTGTATAAATAATAAAGTGTTTACAATGTGTTAGATTCACAAAATATTGACTCCAAAGTAAATAACAAAATAAGACATTAAGCTATATGCTCCATCTTCTGAATCCCAGTGCGCGTACCTGTCTACTAGTTTCCTGAGAATACAAGTTATTTTGAAAGAGTAGATCAGCATTTAAGCTGGTGAGTTCATAATTATTTTAGTGATAAAATGTATACTATAAGTTCTTTTTAGAAAAGTTCATCTGTTCCTTCAGAAAATCCTATATTTTCTGATGTGATGAATGATAAGTAAAAATGACTCTACAATTCCTTCTATGAGTACTAAATGGATACAAGCTATATAAAACCCAGAGTAAACAGACAATCGATTGTGTAAATCTGCCCTAAGCCCACAACCAAACAAGGAACATGAAATGAGGCGGAAGTCACACATCCCATTGTTTGTTAGATCTTCATTGTATATAACCCTGGCGTATTCATTTGGTACTTACGGAGTTAACTGTAATAGTTCCTTTATATTTGATGAAAACATTCCTTAAGAAAATCATATATTTCCTTTAGTAAAAATGGTAACCACAATAATTCCTTCTATAATCACTTAGTTTATACTAGCTATATATAATCTAATATTGAACGGACAGTTGAATGTGTGAATCTGCCCTAAGCCCACAACCAAACAAGGAACAGGAAGTAAGGCGGAAAGCACACATTCCACTGCCTATCGGATATTAATTATATATAACCTTGATGTATAAAATAAGGTATTAGAGAATTAACCATTTAAGGTCCTTTAAGTTATACTTGTTTAATAAAGCGTATCAAACCTTTTATAGATAAGTTTCTAGTTTCACCTACTTAATGTTCTATCCGAAAAGTATGTTATGACCTGACCCATACCTGTTACTCCCTATGATTACTTGGTGTATACATGATATATATATATATATATATATATATATATATATATATATATATATATATATATATATATATATATATATATATATATATATATATATATATATATATATATATATCAATATCGAATAGATAATAGACTGGGTGAATCTGCTCTAAGCCCACAACCAAACAAGGAACAGGAAATGAAGCGGAAAACACACATCCTACTGTCTGTCGTGAACTCTTGAAGATTATGCATTGAAGTGTTGTTTCAAGGGTGGAATCTACTGTTTCTAATGAACATTAAGAAGATAGATGAGATACTTACTTATTGGAAGCCTTTGGAGTGTTCACGGTTGAAGATAGTTGAGAGAGAAAGGGATGTTCACGGCTAGAGTTTGGAGAAATGAAGAAAAATGGACCAATCTCTTATATATATGAGTAGTTCACGGCCAAGTGAGGGTTCACGGCCGTGAACTCATTTTGATGGTGATTCCGGCTTGATTGCAACTCATAGAACTCAAGTGAATACTTCCTAACACACAATCCTTAAGTGTACTAGGCTTAGAAACTCTGAAACATACCCTTAACACAACATAAAGGCAATAGAAACAAGTCTGACTTTCGATTGATTGAATTGACTTACGAGGTAGAAATTTTCGAGTTATCACAGTAGTGGTGAGAAATTGTTTAAACACATTAAACACATCCGATTTTCGTTTAAGAGGAAAAATCCACATAAAGCAAGAGAAATCATCAACACATAGCAAAAAATAGTTGTGACCATCAGACGAGGTCACATGTGCAGGACCCAAAACATCGCACACAATAAGATCTAAAAAAAATTACTTGTAAAAGTAGACGTGGGCAACTGAAATTTGGATGATTTTCCAACATGACATGAATTACAAAAGGAAACTGAAGTTTTTCTAGAAACTGGAAGAAAATACTGAGAACACATAAATTTTAAAAGTTATGGATAAGGATGGCCTAGCTGTTGATGCCAAATGTCATAAGGGGGTTTAGTGGTGGTGAATGCAACTTTGGGAAGACACTGAAAAGAAGGAAGACGAATGCAGTAGAGCCCATTGTTACTTGGACCCGTGAGGAGGGTAGTTTTGGTAGTATATCCTTAATAGCAAAAAAAGAAGAGTGATATTCAAAGAAGACATCATTATCTAGACAAAAATTTTGAACATAAAGAAGGTTCTTTTTAATTTCTGGAACATAAAGAATATTGGGTAAGGAAAACATTTTTAAAGGAGAGTGAAAACGAGTAGAATCAATATGAAGAATTGGTAAACATGTACCATTGCTGACATGAAGAGCATCTTCACCAAAGTAAGGTGTATGACTGTCAATAGATGAGAGATCATGAAAGACATGATTATTGGAGCCTGTGTCAGTTAGCCAGGTGGCAATTTCGGAATGATTTTCTGCGAAGTTAGCTGATGGTTGTGGGCGCGCCGGCGGATAGTGGTAGAGTCATGTTTAGGGCATTGGGAGGGGATGTGGCTGATGCCACATCGATTACATGTTCCAATGTCTTGAGTGGAAGCCCAAGGTAATTGAGTTCTAGTACCACCTGATGAGGAGTTAGAGTTGCCTTTGCCACAACGGTTGTTGGACCCACGACCTCGAGAGGATGAAGGTCAGTTAGTATAGAAAGCCTGGGGGTGGCAGGTGTGGTTGGAGCTGGGTGAAGTTGAAAACCGAGTTGAGCAACCAGCTGTTGAAGGGCTTGCATTTGATCAGGAGATATAGTAGTAGTGGTAGGAAGGGAACGGGTTGATGAGGTGGTTGCAGATTCTTGGATAGGTGCAATTGTGGGAAGAGTTTTTTTTACCATAAATTCATGGTCTGCAAGAAGACCATGAAGTTCTTGAAAAGAAGTAGTTGCTTTTCGAGCAAGGATGGTTGATTTAAAGTCGTTGTATTCCTCACGTAGACCAGAGATAACGAGCATGACTAGATCTTTTTCTTTGATTGGTTAACCAATATTGGCTAGGGCATCGGAGTATTCCTGAGCACATAAGAGATAGGTAGAGAGAGTTTCTTCAGGTTTCATCTCCATTTTGAGAAGCTGAGTTTTGAGTGTAAATTTGCTAGAAGACGACTGAGGGGCATAGGCTCAATGTAGAGAAAGCCAAAGATCTTTTAAAGTTGTACCTTGTGCATGGGGATAGGCTGATTCGGAGATGGTGGATAGTAGGAGCATGCGTACATGGTCATCATTGGCTAACCAGACAACATATTAGGGATTTGGTTGGGGTTCGACGATGGTTACTTTTTTTTGCCGGTGGTAGGGTAGGGTTGGGACAAGGAATCGATTCGTCAATATAGCCAAAGAGGTTATTGGTAACAAGAAACGGTTGGATCATAATTTTCCAAAAGCCATAGTTGGGAAGAGAGAGTAAACGGAAACTTGTGGGAGTAGTGTGATGTTTTCTCAGTTGCGGAGAAGACATAATTGTAATTGTGGTTGTTGTCAATAACGTGTAATACAAGAGGGATATATAATAAATATATTTACACTCTAATCCCTATACTATAATAACTATCTAATACGCTTCAACATTCCCCCTTAATATATACTTTAACAACACCTAGTTTAATTAGAATTGTTGGTAAGTATCCAACCTTTAATGATTTTGTAAATGAAGATGCAACTTGGTCAATTATATCCCATCTGATTGGTATCATCATTTGCACTCTCTTGTTGAAATTTAATACCATCCTTAGTAATAGTCATTTGTGATCCATTATATATACTTCATCCATGTACATCATCATGATCATGTACCTCGTCAACATTATTAACACAACACTCGTCGTTCTTCTCTTGTCCACAATGACTCACTTTAGCACAACAACCATCGTTGAATTCCACTACATGCTCATTATCATGGCCATAACAACTATCTTATACTACATGCTTCACCTTTTGTATATTCTTATCATGACCATAACATTTCTTTTTAATCCTAAAACCATACGAGCATTGTGTGTTTTTGGTTATGTGAATAATTTGTACATGTATGTGAATGACTCTTTGTGCTTCTCAAACTTGTGTCTTGAAGCATAAGGATACTATTAACCTTAGAACGGTCACATCCCAAATTAAAATTACACTCACACCTTCCAAAACATGTGGACAACTTCTCTTTGTCACAAATAAACAATGCAAAAACTACCATTTTCCATAATGTTTTTCTTTACAACAATCTCTAACATATCACTATCTTCATTAGGATTCATTATAAAATCCTAAAACTCATCATTAATATTGCTCATGATATTTCCTTTCGGGTTTTTTCTCACACAAACACAATATATAAGGTGCACAACATATTTCTTCTTCAACAACAACATACCATCCATTTTGTACTTGACTATCGAGAGCATCGTCAAAAGTCACGAATATCCACTAATCTAGAACCATGAACATGGCTCTGATATTGCTTTGTTGGACTTGATCTTAAAATATAACTATTACTAAAAGTATGTGTTATTGTGTAAATCAATGATTTTTATACATGAAAATTTCCTCAATCAAAGTATGCAAAAGATGATTGCTTTACACAATAACATATACTTTTATTAACTTGACACCATGTTATAGAGATACATACACTTATATATAGGTACACAATAAAGTCAACAATTCACACATTTTCATATTAGCAGTTACTACTTGGGTTAACTAACTTTAGCCACTATAACTAATTAACCTATAACTAAAAATAACTATAATAATCGACACATGTTAAGAGTACAATAGTTGCTACTAAAATGTAATTGTTTAGTTTCTTGCTAGCCAATGCTTGCCTATTTTAATAGAGTGTTGTTTCCAAAAAATAATATGTATGCATGATTACATCATACCAGATTTCAAGATCAATGAATGTCAATGACCATGTATAATGTTGATAAGTTCACCCTTACTAGTTTGTTTGTCCAAATACAGCAAAAATGTGGTGTTTTTGTCGACTGGTATACATGCCGATGTCTTACTTATACGGAAAGAGGTTTGTTGGTCAAATCAGTCCTTTGGTTTTACAATTACGAGAAGAATTATACACACAATCCTATGATCAAATCACCTGGTTTAGTATAAGACATTTGTGTGCAAAGGTGAATTACTTGCTTCCTTCATTTGTTTGTTTATATCTATTAAATTCTTATATGCCTATGCTAACTTAATATCTCAGGAGGACCTATACTATCCTCATTCTTTACTACAAGATCTAATATGGGACAGTCTTTACATTTTCACTGAGCCAATCCTAACTCGTTGGCCTCTTCACAAGTTACGGGAGAAAGCACTCAAAACAACCATGGATCATATCCATTATGAAGATGAGAATAGTCGATATATCACAATTGGTGCTGTGGAGAAGGTAAGGAGAAAAGAAAATCACATAAACATTCATAGAAATATTAACAAGTACTTCTTATGGTTATGTGTATTTATGCCCCCCTCTAAACAAACTGTGCAGGCCTTGTGTATGCTTGCATGCTGGGTTGAGGATCCAAACGGGGACTACTTTAAAAAGCACCTTGCCAGAATCCCAGATTTTTTATGGGTTACTGAGGATGGGATGAAAATGCAGGTCATACAAGACTACCTACTCACAAAAAACATATTTTTAATGATGCAAGCTATATAGTTCAATAGCTAGGTTAACTTAATTAGATCATTCCGATTCAAAAGTTTGATGGTTTCATTTCAAAATAGAGTTTTGGCAGTCAACAATGGGATGCAAGTCTTGCCATTCAAGCTTTGCTAGCTACAGATTTGACCCACGAGATTGGCCCTACCTTGAAGAAGGGACACAATTTTATTAAATCCTCCCAGGTTTCTAAGGCCTAAATTAAAGTTATTATGCATATCTTGGATTACTAGTTATACATAAAACCGAGTATATATATGTGATTGTGGATTAATGCATGGCCTTGATCAATTTTTATGTAGGTTAAGGACAATCCTTCTCATGACTTTAAAAGCATGTATCGCCATATTTCTAGAGGGTCGTGGACCTTTTCTGATCAAGATCATGGATGGCAAGTTGTAGATTGTACTTCTGAAGGGTTGAAGGTATTTGTATATATATTTTTTCAGAAACACATAATCACACAATACAAAATAGCCTCTCAATATCTACTTACTTTCTATATTTAGTGTTGCCTTCTATTGTCAATTATGCCCCTTGAAATTGTCGGCAAAGAGATGGAGCCTCAGCAACTTAGTGAGGCTGTAAACGTAATACTTTCCTTAAAGGCAAGCATATATTTCTTATATTACTTTTCCTCTCTTTCATTTCATGGACACACTAGTAGAAAATTTTTGTTGAAGAAAACCTAGATGTTGGAAAAGATAAAGGGGATATAAAGAAAATATAAAATAATTAATTTACATATCTAAATTGTTAATCTTGTGAAGCTTGAGAAGTTCCTTTTTTTAACGCTCATGATAATATAGAGCAAAAACGGTGGGCTATCAGGATGGGAACCAGCAGGATCATCAAAATGGTTGGAGGTAACTTGCTGTTGAATTGTTCCATTTTATTGAATGTATGTGTGGAAAAGTTGCCTCCAAAATTAGCAAGTGGTAAATAGTTCAGGGGTTATTTCCGTAACTTATCATTTACTATTCATAGTTTGACTATGAATAGTAATCTAATATGAAATTGAAATTGAAAATGAAATTGGACGGAATGGAGGTGCAGACATTATTATATGTGTATAGTAATATGCAATATGAATTTGAAGATTGTAGGCGCAGCAATTTTTGGACGGCATTTTTGTTTTCATATTAGATTTGTATTCTCCTCTTTGGCTATAAATAGCCAGAGAGATTTAACCCACATATAACCCAAACAATCAAAATATATATATATAGTAAAACATTACATATATATATATATATATATATATATATATATATATATATATATATACTAATACACCACCATATATATTTTAGCCCTCTCATTCTATTTGTAATCTCTTTCATAATCCCTGTAAACACTGCAAATTATAATGAATTGTTTCTCGGCTTCCTCCGCCCGTGGTTTTTTCCCGATTTGGGTTTCCACGTAAATTCCTGTGTCTCTATTCTATTTATTTTATTCGTATTTCGTTGTGATTATTACGCTTTGATAATTTTTTATCCCATTCCGCATTGAGCTAATATTATTTAAGTCTATTCGGATCCTTCGTATTTCACAACAGTATGTGTTCGTTATGATTCCTTACTTATTGAACTTCGATTCCAATTTAGATTCTCAATCCTACAGAATTCTTTGAGGACGTTGTCATTGAGCATGAGTAAGACTCAAATATTGTTTACTACTTACATGTTTTCTCTGATTACCAATCATACTATATAATTTCAACTTCAAGAGACTTATCATGACTGTGGACCAGGTATGTAGAATGCACATCATCAGCAATGCAGACCCTCGTTTTATTTAGGAAGTTGTATCCCGAATATAGGAGGGAAGAAATAGATAGTTTTTTTACAGATGCATGTGGATACCTAGAGAAAATGCAAATGCCAGATGGTTCATGGTTTATTTCTCCTTTCAGCATCAAAGTCAAAATTCTTGAAACTGTTGAAATGACATTTCTATTCTTATTTTTCTAACTTAAAGATCCATGGATTTTAGGTATGGAGAGTGGGGTGTGTGTTTCATATACAGTACCTGGTGGGCTCTTGGAGGACTGGCAGCAATTGGGAAGACACATGAAAATTGTCACTCAATCCGCAAAGCTGTCAATTTTCTGTTGAAAACACAGAGAGAGGATGGTGGTTGGGGAGAAAGTTACAGATCTTGCTCTGAAAAGGTAATAAGTCAAGAAGACAAGTTTCCTATTATTAAAAAATATCGATCCATTTTAATCATGTCACATTATACACGTTTAAGCATGGCTTAGTATACTTAGTTTCATCTCCGTGGTTACTTTATAAACAGACATATGTAGGTCTAGAAGGAGGAAGGTCCAATTTGGTACAAACTGCATGGGCTATGATGGGACTGATTCATTCTAGGCAGGTCAGTTCTTATTTTGAAAAAAATTCATATCATATCAATTAGTTACATTATCTTGTCATTTATATTTGTATTCTAATACATTCATGTCTTCAATTGTATAGGAAGAGAGAGATCCAACACCTTTACACAGAGCAGCCAAGTTGTTGATTAATTCCCAGATGGAAAATGGTGATTTTCCACAACAGGTAATGCTAACCATAAAGTTAGAACATCCAATATAAATAATTTAATTGAATGATTAGATGAGATGGAATGTCTAGTTTACATTCATTGTATTAAACTCAATAATAATGGATATGGAGTTTAATGGTCATTAAACTCTTTAATGAGAAACATAAAAATTTTCTAATATTAACAAATAAATGGTTTTAGTTTTATAAAAATATGTTTTGTATAGTTCAATGCATTTTTGAGAAAAATGGTAAAGTTGTATGAAATTAGGAATGATTATGTGTCATTCCATTAAACTCTATAAAGTTTCATCCATTATGGGTACTCTTAGTTTTATGGTTAATGGCATCTCCAATACATGATGAATAACCCAACAAATCATGGGTTAAACATAAATCCCTCTAATTTTCAATCAAATTAAATGAGATACTAAGAACCTGATGATATTAAATAATATATAGAGTGCTAACCAAGTTACAATATCAATTTGTGGGTGGTTCTTGTATTTGCTAATTACTTGAAAACTGCATAATGTAGGAATCAACCGGAGCTTTCAAGAAAACATGTACCTTGCACTATGCACTTTACAGGGATATTTTCCCAATATGGGCTTTAGCTACTTATCGTAAGCAAGTGCTCCCACAACCCACGAGCATCTAGCACAGTACCATCATTGCGTATAGTTACTGATCATGTACTATACCATAAAAAATTTAATTTTTCTCCTCAGTGCTTTATTAGTTTCTATGAAACTACCCATGCTTCCAAGGATGTTCACAAAAGAACTAGGATACCTTTTAATTAAATATGAGAGGACGATTTTTGGTAGATGGCACACTGAAATGTCGAACAATCTAAATTTATTTTACAATCATGTTTTCTTTGTTTTGTTCCTTCTTTCTTAAGTTTTTCTTTCAACTAATGTATTGATCCCCATTAAAAGTAGATAAAGTAGTCATTGAAAGTGCTTCGACACTTCATAAATTTCAAGTAAAAAGGACAAGAGTTGTGAACATGCAACATGATCTTTGGAAAGCTAATGAAGGAATCTTAATGAGATTTCATTTATCATTTTCAGGATTTACATGTAAATGTAAATTTCAATTATATGATCCTTTTCTGAAGAAGATATATCTAATATAATGGAATTTACACTTTGCTTATAGTGACCTATGAGGCCTATATTCATCTCCTTATTTAATTATTTGGATGTTGCTACTTTATCAACTTTGTAATCTTATTAAACTCAATGCGTGCCTCTCTCGTTAGTTGTGAGTATATTTATACATGAGTTGCTGGATTGCATGTACAAGGAAACCTTCCTAACTTATTAATAATAAGATCGATCCTAATATAACAATTATTGTATAATATACATATGCCTAACACACCCCCTAAATCAAAGTCGGAGGTAGAAGAATGCTCAGTCGATTGTTGTAAACAAAAATCATATAAAACTTTTGACATGCCTTTAGTGAATATGTCAGTTATTTGATAGCGAGAAGGGACATGTAAGATGTGCACTCGGCCTTTGGAGACTTTCTCTCAAACAAAATGGGTATTAATTTCAATGTGTTTTTTTCGTTGTTAAACAAAATCACTTGAGAGATATATCATGCTAAAATTATCATTCTAAATAAGAGTAGCTTTTGTGACATGTAAATGTTTGAAGAGTAGATTATGACTATGTTTGACGTGCCATAACTAACAGCTGATAAACTAGCTTACTTTTTGAGTTTTTTAAGACGTAATGTTTAATTGAAAAGTCAAAAGATAGCTTATAACTTTGTTTTTTTTTAAAAGCTACTTAAATTAGTTTTTCAAAAGCTTTTTTATAATTTTCCAAATACACTTTTTTTTCGAAAGAGAAATTTTCCAAATATACTTATTAATTAATATAAAAGCATATTCTTTTAAATGTCTTTTATGTCATTTTATATATTTCAACTACCTTATCAGTTAGTTTACCAAACATTATTTTTTATCACCTAGCTTTTCCTCTATCAGCTAGTTTTTCAGCTAATATGTCAAACATAGACTACGTCTCCAACATGTTTTAGGGACACAACATATGCAACTCCCTAGTATTTAGCTTTAGCGTTGTAGGGAATATGGTAGCTTGTTGTTTATACGACTACAAATAGATCCAAAACTTCACAACACATCAAAATAAAAAACGGACAAATTTAAAACACTTAACACTTTCTGTCAAATATCCATGTATGTAAAGAAGAGTACAAAGCAAATGAAGAATATGTGTAGCAGTAACACTTAAAATCAAATACACCTTTCTAATTCACAATCAAGGGAACCGGAAAGGCCCACTAATTTCATTCGCACGGATTAATTGTATCCCAAAACAATGAATTGGTGATTGCAATCAGCCCTGACCAAACAAAAATAATCGTCGGAGTCCTCCCTCTTTGGCCCATTACCCAATAGCTAAAAAACAAACCACCGAACAACCGGCTCCACTGTTATATCACAGTGTAAATTGTTGGTGATTTTAGTGTTACCAATATATTTTGGTATAATTATTATTAATAATGAGATAGACCAAGCTTCATTTACTTACCGAGCTTGGAGGTGCGGGGGTGCACACTTGGTGTGATAATTATGAACTCAGGAATACGACGGTCCGGGGGCAGCGCCCCTGGATGCAGGGTTCCAAGGGGCTGCAAACCCTTAGCTGGGTTGTGACATTCCCAAATTCACGGTCATTTTAATTTTATTTATGCTTATTTGAAAATCAGAGTATCCTTTTTAAAGAATAATATTGCGGAATTTGTTCCCAGAAAACATGATAAATATATTATCAAAGCATTTCCGAAGAAATGTATTTTTTGGTTATATTAAAACTTTGGGATGTCATTGTCAATACAGAAACATAAGCATAAACAGACCTTATATTTATTTACACTAGTAATCTACATCTCCTTTAATCTCTCAATGTAATGTAGTTTCGTATCGACACCTGTGATACAAATAAACTGAGTGGGTCAGGTTGAGAAACCTGGTGAGTACATAGGGTTTTCAACCCACAATAATAAAGTTATTATGTTTCATCATCACACAATTAACCCAATTACCCATCCTCATTATCTTCTTTATTCTTAAGGATCTACCCTAAGAATCATCTATCATTCACTCATTCATTCCTAAGGATTCTCCTAAGGAATAGGCATGAAGTCCATCGCTTCCAATGCCACATCTGTCAATGTTATCTATTAGGCACAACTGCCAATATTATCATTTAGGCGCATCTGCCAGGATTATGAAGTTCTCTATTAGGCGCAGCTGCCGATATTATCATTTAGGAGCAGCCGCCAGGATTATGATGTTCTCTATTAGGCGCAGCTGCCGATATTATCCTTTAGGCGCAGTTGCCAGGATTATGATATTCTCTATTAGGCGCAGCTGCCGATATTATACTTTTGGCGCAGCTGCCAGGATGTTTAGAGTACATCGTAGTTCAACAACATCTACAGGTTGTGGCGCAGCTGCCAATGTTCAACTATAGGGCACTAAGTCCATAGCTACCAATGTTCAACTATATCAACTTTCATCCCTCATCATTCCTTTACCCATCTTTACCCAATATTTTTATGGGTATAAAATACATATATAGTTTATATTAAATAAAACATGTATATTCGGTTCATCAGGCATAGATATCAAGAACACGGATAATATGCACACATAGTACGTAATTTATATTAAATACTTCATACCTGTGTAAGATGAAAGTAACTATGCACTCACTTGTTAAAGTGATGATTCCAAACTCGGGCAGCGCTTCGCTTCTAACGATTATATTTTCCTTCGACGAAACCTAGCATTATTATCGCTAAGTTTTAGTCTAATCTTTATTGCGACTAATTATTAGTCTAGATTCATCATTAACTCAAAGTCTACTTTCATGATCTATCAAGTAAGGAACAACCAGGTAGGATCATATCGGAGGTAGGGTCCGTTTGGTATACAAAGTATATTGTTTGGAAATCCCACTTTAAACACCTCATTAAATCACAGCCTAGACATCACCCCCGTAAGTAGATCAATCATTATAATGACTTGGAATCACTGATAAATCTTGTTTATAGGTTCATAATAATGATAATGAACTTAAACATAAGTTATACTTAAAGTACGGTAAGCATAACTCAACTTACATGAGGTTTAGCGAGGAATCGGGCTCTGCGGGGCAGAACTTCCGAGCCGAAAAGCTCTTTTGCTCGGAGCCTTCGGGCGCTCTGTGGCTTTCCTCTAGAACCTTGAGGTTACTAGGGCTTTGGGAGCCTTAGAGAGAAGTTAGAGAGAGAGAGAGAGAATGGGTTTTTGGTGTGAGAAATGAAGGCACTCTCGTATGCTATTTATAGGCTGAATTTTGGACCTACTCGTTGATGTTTGGCATCCAACTCGTCGAGTTGGTGCCACATATCACCCTCTGGTGGCAAGGCTTGGGGAGAAAGCAATGGTCCAGATTAAGCCACGTCACCCATTTCGCAGCAGCACCATTCCGACTTCTAAATTTTGTAATTTTAGCATAAGTGCTCCGTTTTCGATGTTTTTTATATCCACGCGTAGGTGGAGACGTACTCTACAACTTTCGTTTACACTCCGTCGGCTAATTCTCGACCGATTTTAAATTTAACGGTATGAGAAGATTACACTATTTAACGACCGTGTAAAATTCATAACTTCTACATACGGACTTCGTTTTCGACTGTCTTTTTATCGTTGAGATCCTATTAATGAGATATTCAAGTCTCATTTAGGTTGTGTCAGCTGAAAATCAATCGATATAAAATTTGAATTCCGGGATATGTACTGTTATGCTAAATCTTAGAAAAATCATAACTTCCTCATATGAAGTCAGATTTAGACGTTCTTTTTATGCACGTTCTTGATTTAAAGTATATTATGACTTTCGTTTAGATTTCTAAGGCTAAAAAGTAATTTATCAAAAATTCACTTTTTACGTTACGCGGTGTCGTGCCGGTTTTGTCGTAAAACTTCGACGGGTCAAAACTTCTTCGTTATAACTCGGATTTTGGCGTTCTTTATATGTACGGAACCCTTGTGAGATATAATATAATTTGGTTAAGATTATTACTTCTAAATAATCTCTCATCAAAAAGTCATTTTTGATGCTCATTGTCTCTAAATTGACTAGCCCGAATCTGCGGGCGTTACAGGGGTCTAGGGGTAGCGCCGCTAGAGGGGTCCAAGAGTCAGCGCCCCTGGCCTCCATGCAATTTCCCGCCAAAACTCTCTTGATGATGTAAGTGTTAGTTATGTCTAATAACTACCGGTTTTGGCTCCAAATCTGGAGGCGACTGCCATAACCTTTTTTCCCTCTAGTATAAGAACTTTTCTCTGGTTCCACAAAAAGGGTTGGAACACATATACACGAAAAGTATATTTTGTTCTCTCTATCTATACAAAACACAAAACAACAAGGTATATTTTTGTGTTTTGATTTTGGAAGTGGCTTGATTTTCAAAATTGCATTTCTTGGATTATCCCAAATCGGATTTCGTGATACCCCATGCATAAGGGTCGAAATCACATATTTTGGAAAGTGATTACAATCATGATGCTAGAAATTATCCAAGTTAATTGATATTCTCAGAACCCAAAATCTTACATAAATCGTGCTGCTAAACCCAACCCCAATAGCGATCATCATTATCACAATCGGTGGAATCATCAAAGATGTCCATTTTCTTATGTAAAGATATGTGAATTCATCGTCTTCATCACCCCCAGATTGTGATGTTAAAGTGCATGAGATTTTAGTTCCAACTTTTAAAAGACCTTAAAGAATGCCATGGAGATGCACGCTGGTCCCACCAATCAACCAAAACTGTTCGTTTCTCTACCATTCTTCCATCTCAATTTCGGACCATTTGATTTCAATAACCGCTAACGTACATAGAGTTGTGGTAATTGCGAGGAGGCAAACAAGAAAAGTGACATCTATAATCTGAATGATAAATTGGCCAGAATATAAAGAAAGCCTAGGGAGAAAACAGTAACAATGAGGAAGATAGAGGTGAAATGGTAGATTCCAACATTTAGGTAAGTAATCCCTTGAAGGAACTTAATCTTTGAGTTCACTAAAAGTGCGTTCGTTTTTAGAAAAACATATTTCAACCGAACTAGTGGACCACCGGAACACCTGGTGGCGACAACCAGTAGAATAATTGAGGCGGTTCCTCGGAAATAGTCTTACTTGGTTATACAATAATTCGAGTGCCACCCACGGTTATGCATCTGGTAACCCGTGACCAATCTTAAGTAACCGACTTGTATATCGGTTCCCCTATTCGGGCTTGTCTTCATACCAACATGAAATAACACTGATTGCTTATACCAGTGTGTATAGAAGCATGTAGAAGCTCACAAGGAATCATGATTGCATCGAGGGTTCGACTAGTTTAGACCGTGGTTTTTTTTTTGGAAACGGCGAAATTTTATTAAGACCACACCATAGAAAGGAACTAAGTCGAGCAAGAAACTACAAAGCACTTACAAAACGTTAAACAGGCAACAACACCAACTAAAATTAAGAAAATTCCCTCTATATTTAACCCAATTAAAAACTAAAACAATCACCTCATTCACCACCTTATCTGGATAAGAACGTATCTTCTTAAACAATTTGTCATTTTGTGTCTTCCACATGCACCAGATGCACCCGTATATGATGACAGTAAAAATCTTTCGTTTTTTTTGAACAGTTGCCCCAATTCTCAGCAAAAGCAATAACCTCACTAATGGACTCAAATATTTGAACTGGGAGATGACAGCACCTTAAGATCAGGAACAAAACTTCAAGAGCAAACGCACAACCAACAAAAATATGGATTGTCATTCTTGTGTTCTTCAATTCTGGCAAGTTAAGCTTTTGGTAGAATGAATATGGCATCAAATTGATTACTTATGCTCTCTAATATAATCAAATCTACTAACTTATATCACCTAACTCTAGGATTTGTTCAATCACTAGATCTAGCAAATCAATGTTCAAAACAAATAGATAAATTTTTTTTGCAAATAGAGTGATCATCTACTACATAAAACTTGTAGAAAAAAGGAATTTAAGTTAGAACTTTAACATGTAAGGATTATGATTTATCAACACTAGTTAAACCAACATAAAGATTCATAAATTCGAAATCAGCACATAGTCAAAGGGTCCATCATCACCGAACGGAAGTATGAGGGTTTTAGCCCGTGATCAAAGCAGAAACAACCATAGAATCAAAGATAACTAGATTAGACATGATAGTAACTAGAAAACTGAATGATTGAATGTTGTTTTCTTCTTCAAATCTCCAAGCTTGAACTCCAAAATGATTTCTTATCTTCCAAGGACTTTCCAGAGGGTTTTTGTCGTAGGTTTATCACATCTCTATGACCAGAAGTCCGCTAAATTCGACATAAGGTTCGATATTTATAGTTTCCAAAATATGGTCATCATGTTGTGACCATATAGGTGTCACGATGTGAAAATCGTATCTATCTAGTATGCCCCACGAAAACTCTGCATTGTCGTATATGAGTCTTCTGATGACACATGGTCACTTCATGACCAAGAGATGGCCACGTCGTGAAAGTCTTCTTTATGCACGGATTGATAATCTTCTAAATTCCATACCATGAGGATTAGTTGTCCACGCCATGGGAAAAGTATAATGCTCGATTTCTTCTTCTTTAAGCTCCTAGTTCTAACTCCATTCCTCCAAGTATCCAGTTTTTGTCTATTTTAACTCCTTTTCCTTTAGAATGTCCTTTTTGGCTACAAAATACAACTTAAAATTATAAGTACCAAATATATTTCGTTTCACCAAAATATAGCTTAAATGTATTAAAATAATGCCTAAATAAGAGTAAAAATATGGCAATATCATGTACTATCATAAACATTGATTTTTGTTCTTGCAGTTTTTAGAAACGGTCGTCCCAAAAGGATGGAACTAGAATTCGGTGAGTCATCATCTCCCATATCTATGAATTAGAAGTCAGCTGGAATTATTGACTCATTCACTTCAACCAAAACATCCTCTAGCACACCTTTGGGTGTACTGTTGAACGATCAACCAACTTAATGATGATACCAGTTCTTTTTTCAATGGCCCTACCCCGATAGTTTTGGAAACTGAATAAGGTAAAATATTTATAGAAGCTCCTAAATCTAACATAGCACATCACACTGAAAGATTCCCCAACTTGGAAGGAATAGTGAATATATCTGGATCCTTGCATTTTAAGGGTAATCTTTTATACAGAACAACTGATACATTTTCGTTGACTTTAACAATTTCATTACCTTTCAGTTTCTTTTTAGAAGTACACAATTCTTTCGAAAATTTAACATATTGGGGTACTTGTTTAATAGAATTTAAGAGTGTAATATTTACCGTGACTTTTCTAAAAAAGTCCATAATCTCATTTTCCTCCTTCTCGTTTTTCGTGTTTCTTATTCTTGAAGGGTAAGGTGGAGGAGTGATTTTCACCTCAGTTCTGTAGGTTTGTCTTTCTTTGACATTTCTTTTGTCGCCTATGGTTTTTTCTCAACCACCATCTCTTCTTGTTGGTCTGGTCCTTTGTAGTTCTTTCCATTTGTAAGAGTCATAGTGCAAGCATTGTGCTTTAGGTTTTTCTCAGTTTGAGATGGTAACTTTCCTTACGCTTCCAGTTTGCTCATCGTGTTCACGAGTTGTGTTAACGTATCCCTCAGTAAAAATATTAAAAAAAAAAAAAAGAAGTCAAACTAGCTCCAAGCTTGGCCATGTCAGAGTCTGGTCATATCCAGTCTGAGGCCAAGTCTGGGCCTCCGCCAACGTGGATTCACTGGTATGGAGGTTAATGGGTAAAATTGCACCTTACCCTCTTCTCCCCAGAAGAAATACCCCGAAAAACGTGGAGACAATCAGAGAGCTCCACTTGCCCATCTGAAGACATCCACGATCATCATTATATCGAAGATTCTCCTCTAGCCAATGGGGTGACGAGACAGAAAGACGTGATGGAGGAACCTTCAATACGGATCTGCCACGTCACGGCTCATGAGGGAAGGCTCAGAAGAATCAGTTAGGAGGCACGTGCCTCTCGATCGGGTATAAAAGAACCCTTCTTCCTCACGGATGGGGGGGGGCTAAACTCTTTTTCTCTCATACATTCCTTTCCTTCTCTCAGAATCAATTCTAACTTGATAGTCGGAGCTTCGTCCTGGGAGCCACTCCCGGACGTTGTCTAACGATCATCTCTTTTCTTTGTACTGTGATATCATGAGAAGGAACCTTCTCAACACTCACCCTTGATCTCAATCAAGCCATCTCTGACATATCACAACATTTGGCGCCATCCGGACATATCACCAGAACGATACATCCACGAAGCAAAACCAAAGAGCAAAGATGTTAGGCGAAATTCCGGCGACGTTGGGGGCCGCGGATGCAAGCCCGGTGCATCCGATGCAGCCGTTCGACGAAGGGCAAGTTCCCATCCAGGAAGAACACGCTTCAAATCGCACACCAGTCTCATAGACACCGTCCAGCTCCGCAACTGAAACGGTGGCGACCTACATAGCCAGTCTATGGCGTCCAACAGTTAACCCACCTCAACAAGCTGTGATCGTAACCACAACCCCACAGATCGTCGCAACACAGAAAACAGAAATACCTGTTTCTCAGCAACAATCGTTTCCACACAGTTCGGACACCGGAACCTGGATTCCTTACAATATTCAACCGCAACCGCAATATTCATCGATAATCTACCCACACACAGCCATAGAAAGTGTGCCCCGCGTGCCGCTGTTCATATAGCAGCCACCGGTGTTCAACCCGTTCGTACAACCGACTCAAGGTCCGATCCCAGAAGCGTCTCAGCCGCAAGTCACAGGCGTGTAGACCTCGATCAACCAGGGTTCTAGCTCCTATGGACCTGGCATCCATTTCTCAGCAGCACCAGAATTCACCCCCTTCATGGGGCCTGCTCAACCATTCAACCCGTCTGCACAACAGTGCACGGGAGCAAACCTACACCTAGTTCACCCAGCAGGGCAATACACATTTGAGCAATTTGGGTCACAGCGAAACTTGCAGCAGTATCAACCGTACATCTCGCCGGCGGCCATGTACAACCAGATGTACGCGAACCCCTACCAGGTACAACAACATATAGCCTATGGCGGTATGCCGTGCTCGTACATGGACAACCCCATGCAAAGTGCAAGCTCTAATTTCAGCCATGAACTGCTACAATACGAGATTCCACACACTGCGATGATACCGAACATGTTGAAATACGACGACACTACTGACCCAGATGACCACATTGACAACTACGAGTGGACGATGACATCTCTGAAGATGGATCGTCACTTCACCTGCACCTATTTCCCATGCACCTTAACAGGAAATGCAGGCAAGTGGTTCAAGTCTCTGAGGCCAGGTAGTATTTTGAATTTTGAGCAGCTGAAGTACATTTTCCTCAACAACTTCATGTAGTTAAGGAAAGGAAAAGGGAACGCCAACTCTGTGATGGCGTGTAAGCAAAGAGAAGGAGAATCGATTCGTGACTATTACGATCGATTCACGTTAGCTACCTTGAACGTCCCAGGACACGAAGAGTTCCTGGTGATGGGCACCTTCGCCCAAGGTCTGCTTCCAGGGCCCCTATCTAAGAACATGCAAGGGAGAGTCCCCAGATCCAAGGACGAGCTCAAGTTCCGAGTGGAAAAATACCTAAGACAAATCGAAGGGGAAGAGCGAAAGGAGTCCAATCTCAAAGTTATAGCCAACGCATACATCAAACATGAGGAGGCGGTGTCGTGGCCGAGTTCAAATCAACAGGAAAGGCAAGAAGGTAACCAGCAGAAACACAATTGACACTCTAGACACTTGTCGAGCAGGTACAGGCTGTTCAATAAAGATGACAACAGGAATGGTCATGCAGATGTCCATGCAATCAAAAAAACTCCATCAAAGGAGAGCAAGGACAAGACCAAATTCTGTGAATATGACAAGAGCAAAACTCATGATACCACCGACTGCACGGTGTTGAAATGGGAGATAGACGAGAAGCAGCTAGTGGAAAACATAATTGATATCGCAAAAGAGCTTAGAGAAAAATTTGATGAGGACAAACACCAGCCTAGAAATCAAAAGGACAGGGGAAAGGACCATGATAAGAGGCCAGAGATACTAACCATCATCGAGCCTCGGCCATGCAGCAATCGCCAAAGCCAACAATCCAGTGCAACGGTATACAACCAAAACATGCTTAAAATAGCCTTTTCAATGAGTGATCCCAGACCAGAACATTGGGATCCAAACGACCCATTACACATCATAAGGTTTATTAGCCAGAACCGTGTTAAGCATGTATACATTGATAACGGAAGCAGGGTCTACGTAATCTATGAGCACTGCCTTCGGCAGTTGCCAATCGGGTGGAAAAAGTACCTCCAGCCACCACAGTAGGGCTCGCTAGTCGGGTTTAATGGTCATGGCATCTGGCCAACAGGTACAATCATGCTCCCGTTTACACTAGTCAGCCATTATGGGACAAAGCAGGTAACGAGGGTACTCGAGTTCTGGTTTGTTGACTGTCCAGCAAAACAAAATATCCTACTAGGCCGACCTGCGCTTTTTCAGCTACTAGCAATTCCATCCACTCTCCACGGCATTCTCAAATTCAGCACAAGCGACGGATCGGTGACGGTCGTAGCAACAAGGCCAAATAATGAATGTAGTGCCCAACAAGAAACTAGGCATGAGCAAACGGACCGAACCGGCCGGAACCGGCCCGACCCGGACCCGAACCGGGAACCAGCTTCGGCCAAAAACAAGAACTGAACCCGCCCGGCGGTTCTACCGGTTCCGGGTCCGGTTTTTTCCGGTTTTTGGTTTTGGAACCGGTATGATTTGACACGCTTCCTTGCGGGGCTTGTAACTCATTCATTTTTTAACCAAATCAAACGTTTTTATAGTCTAAACTTAACTACAAAAACCTAAACTACGTGTAGGAAAAAGATTCAGGTCAAAAAAACTTAAATTGAGTGAGTTATGCACATTTGAACAACAAAGTCAGATTACGTTTAATTGTTGTAACATAAAAAAATTCTGATTTGACACCCTTACTTGCGGGGCTTGTAACTCATTCAATTTCTAACAAAATCAAACGTTTTTATAGTCTAAACTTAACTACAAATCCTAATCTACATGTAGGAAAAAGATTCAGGTCAAAACAGGTTAAATTGAGTGAGTTATTCACATTTGAACAACAAAGTCAGATTACATTTAATTGCTGAAACATAAAAAAAATTCAGATTTGACACCTTTCTTTGCGGTGCTTGTAACTCATTCAATTTTTAACCAAATCAAGTGTTTTTATAGTCTAAACTTAACTATAAATCCTAATCTACATGGAGGAAAAAGATTCAGGTCAAAAAAAGTTAAATTGAGTGAGTTATCCGGTCGGTTCCCGGTTTTGGGCCGGTTCCAACGACCGGTTCTTACCGGGTCCCGGTTCCAAAAATTGACGAAATTATAGTACCGGTCCCGGCCCGACCGGTTCCATCGGGTTCCGGTTCCGGGACCAGTTTCGGCCGGTTCCCCGGTCCATATGCGCATCCCTACAAGAAACAAAGCAAGAAACCAAATCGTGTCAAAGTGAAAGTTTCCAGAAAGTGGAGAATCGACAGGGGAGATCAGCAACTGCACAAATGCTGGTTAACGAGTCAAGGAAAAGGCACAGAGACGCGTTCAGACGATTCACAACATCTCTTTCACGGAAAGAAGCAAACGTTGATCCAAAGATGGTCCAGCCAGAACACGGAGCAAAAATCGTAAAGCGAGGGAATTCCTACCCACATGCAAGGGTATCAGTCTTGCCCGCAATCGATGGCCAAGCCATGCCCAAACAAAGAATGATTCGAGACTCGAACCGGATCTTCGCCAGTGTTAAAGATGAACCAAACCCCTTTGGGATGAAGAAGCTAAGAGCTAGTAACAACACAGATAGTGACGGAGTGTCAATCACTCTAACACGCAAGCTTTATTGTAGAAGAGAACCAAGCAGGGTCTCTAATGAACAAAACAAAACCCTGAATAACCGTGCGAGACGCAAGATTGATAGGCGCACAGAAAAGAGAGAGTGGCATTCTCACCTAGTTGATTGGAGACGCTTCCCACGGTCGCAGCACATGTTGGGCCAAGAAGAAGGGGAAGTGCGAGCGCCTGCATAGCATGGAGGACGAAATCCAGCTCTTCCACACCAAGACCCGGTGGTGGAAATAGGAAGGAACCCCAAGCTATCAAGAAACACTTGGAGGAAATGAGAAAAGGATGCACAACTATCACGAGGCAGTCACAGCGAAGCACTCGACCGAAAATAAAGCGAAGGCTGAGAAAAGGGAGTATGGTCAAACTCCGTACAGGATAACCATACTCCAAGTGCCAACGTGAAGACCGGGCCCGCGCCCTGGCGCTTAGACATTTAGAGTCTAATGTTTTCGGTTTTTCCTTTTTAAGAGTTAATATAATTTTTCCCTTGAAAGAGCTTTCCAGAATTCTGTTTAATCAATTGCAAAAACACAAAGTAAAGAGGTTGTGTATATTTTCCAAGTAGCAACAACGGCTGATCACCTACGCTACTTGAGAAAAATCTATACAAGGATGCAACCATAGGTCTAAAAGAGTCATAATCTTTACCTAAAACTTGCCAATAACATCTCAGAACTGAGAATGTACAAACATTAATTAATGGCATAAAAAAAGGGGGTCCTAAAAAGATTCATAACCTTTCCCCTGAAAATCAGACAGCAAAAGGTCTTGAGGTGACGATCTCGGCCAACACATAGGTAGCTAAACCTCAAAGTATAGCCAAGAACATAGGCTAACATTTCACGAGTTAATGTAAAAAAACTCAACTAAACATACAAGTCAATAATTGTCAAAAACATATAAGCCAACAGTAGCGGTTTCACGACGTCTGAAACGCAAGCTAACTGATTAACGTGAACTCTAGAACAAGGGAGCGTGTAGAAAAGAATTACAGTATAAATGTCGAGTAACTCTAGTCTAAAGATATTACAGGTCAATTCAAAATACAGAAATAGCACTTATATACCAAGTACAAAGCAAAATACACAGTTCTTGGTCGTTGATAACTAATATCTTTCATTGCACATACAATACACGGGAGTGCGGATACACTACAGAATGAACAAAAAGGGACAAACAAAAATCAGTCCTTAGAGTCCGAGGAAGAGCTTCCCGGACCCGGCCTACGACATAATTGGCGGAAGCTGTCATAATCCAGCTCCCCCAGACGAAAGTGGCCTGCAAAATCCGTCTCAACAAGGGACGAAAGGACAATATCCACCTATTCGGATCTTTTCAGTACACGACCAGGATCCGGGGCGTCAGATTCACTAGAAGTTGAGGGATGACGGGCTAACTGTTTCACATTTTCAAGTCTAAGGGCCTCACACGCCTTTTGTACGCCTTGGATCCCGCTGGCAAACTCCGCACTCTCGATAACCTTATTGATTACTCAAACCACGCCCTTTTCCAACACCTATTGCAAGTTGCCTCGGGCAACAACACCGTAAACCCGGGCACGGGCCAGTTGACGTTGGCACCTGTCTAACTCACTCACCTGAACACCATTCTCTCGAGCTAAAGAGTTCACTTGATTTTCAAGTCGCTCTGCTTGGTCTTCCACGGTGGCCACATGGTCTTCCAAAGCAGCCTTCTCACAGGCCACAATGCTATTTTGCTCAGATAGCATTTGGCGTTTTGCCTCTGAATCACAGAGTTCTCCCTTTAAGCTAGCAACAACATCTTGCAAAGTTTTTAACTGAGCTTCATTTATGCCAATGCGGCAAAACCGGTCAGCAGCAACAACCATAAGGGCGGAAGTTTGAGCAGCGGCATATCGAAGGTCACCGGCCATGCGGGCGCCCGATCGGGACGCAAGCAACTTCATTGTGGCCGTAGGATGGGCACAGCTACTCCAATCCTGAGCGACGATGTCTTCTGAAAGTAATGAGTCTTTAGTAACCGCCCAGCCTGGAACATAAGCCTCAGAAGCCAAGGGATGGGACGCAGTCCTCATCTTGTCAATCATGTAAGGTTTGTTCAATGGGGAAGAATCTCCTGACACACCCAATGCACCTCCAAGCACAGAACAAGCGTCGGATCAATCGTGAGCGAATCAATACACGGAGGAGGCGATGTCTTTGAAGAATTGGGCATCACCACCATCTCTTTCTGCCTGGGCACATAAAACCCATCGCCAAGAACATCCCCAATATCACCAAGAAGCTTGGGCACTGATACATTGTTTCGCATCTTACGAGGACGAAGGCCCACGTCATCAGATTCAGTCTCTTCGTCCGATGACAGCACCACACGCACACTTTGTTTTTTCCGGGTAGGAGTAGTACCTTTTCCTACTTGATCCACCATAGGAATATCGGCAGAAGCAGAGGCCGGAAAACGGGCTGGGAAAATGGCCCCAACAACCAGTTGAGAAGACGAGGCAAGTTCGCTAGAACCAACATTTCCCCCTTATACCGAGAGCAATCCAGCAAGCTCCCGCATACGTTTTTCTGATACGGGAGGAGGAAGAGTCTCCACAAGGTCAACCTCCCAGTGACAAATCTTACCCCGATAGTGACCACGCAGGGCCATCTCGAAGGAAATCTCGGCTTCGGCACCTGCAAACACAAACACCAAGCATGAGAACTGACAAGCCAATAAAATACTTTGTTCTTATTATTATTATTTTTTTAAAGGGGGGGGGAGAAGCAGATGAGCGAATACCACATTTCACGACGAATAATTGCGCCATCTTCCCACGCGCCCTCCAGGCGACACTCATGCCGGCTGCGGCAAGGATGAAATCTTTCCACATCTCCCCGATGACAGTAATGTTTCCCAGCCGTTTTCCAAGAGTTAGGTTATCCCGGAATAGCTTGGGTAGACGGTCGGGAAAGTCTTGGGCTTTACAAAACCCATGTCGCACAAGGCTTTGGTTGACCCAGAGCCATTGCCTTTGCCAATTTTTCTTCGGAGTATCTTGCTCAGAGATCAACTGACGAATGCCCCGCCTTTTCACCAGCGTGCGTACGTCGGAGTTCGTAGACGCACAAAAGAAGTAACTGAAAACCCAAAAAGTAGGTATGCAACCCAGAGATTGACAGATCGGTTTGAAGCCTACGATCTTATTGGAGGCACTGGGGGTTAATTCGTCAACGGAAAAGTCGTAGTGATGCACGATCATATCAAATAAGTCATATGTTGGCAGGCGTAACCCCGCTTCGAATAGACGAACAGGAACCCCCATTTTCCCTCGAGGACAGTCATAGATCGATGATCCTTTCGCCGGAATCATCACGCCATGCTCCGGTAAGAAACCAAATTGTTCTTGTAGTAGTCGAAATTCCTCTACAGTAGGGACTATGTCGTAATGGGCAGATTTGTTTCCAGACACAGCAGACTTCGAGGACGAAGTCTAAGACAAGTGGGGGATAATTGTAACGCCCGGTTTCTGGTACGTATTTATTTATAAAATTATTCATTTTTATAGAGCTACTCGACGAGTTGGAAGCCCCAAACTCATCGAGTAGAATCGAGTCTTGGACGCGGGTTTTCAGCCATCTACTCGACGAGTCAAGAGCCCTCGACTCGGCGAGTAGGTCTGCCAGAGTGAAACCCTAATTTCGGGGTTTTGCACCCGATTTAAGCATCATAATCCCCACCTTTTGGACTCATTTCCAGCCTCCAAGTCCAACCCTAATCCACAAAATCCTAAAGCATTTTGTGAGTGTGTGAGCCATTCTTGAGTGATTTTGTGTGTTCTTGAAGCTAGTAGAGGAAGAATGAGCTAGAAGGTTCAAGAAGAAGATAGTAGATCCAGGGAGTTCCTTCCATCCTCATCACTTTCTGGTAATCAAGTCTCTAACTTGATCATTCAATCATTAGATCTACTTACTTTCATTTTTATGAGGGTTTTGGTTCAAGAACCTTGGTCTTTGGGATTTGGACGTCCCAAGTGACTTACATTTCAGATCTGGAATCTGGAAGGGGTTCCATGGCATAAAGGTGCAAAATTTATGACCATGGAAGCCCCATGCAAGCATAAAAACGTTATTATGGCGTTTTTATCCCTAAAAGGCCATGCATGGAAGGAAAGCTAGGAACTTTACGTATCCAACTAATGTCCAAGGCCTAGATCTATTATAATGTGCTTTGGTTTAGAGTATTATGGCTTGTGGACCAAGATCTATGTTCTAGAGAGTTAGGGTTTGAGCTAAAACCATTAAGAAGGACTAATAGCGGGTAAAGTTGGAAACTTTACCCTTAAAAGTGTATTCCCAGTGTGTAGATGAAGTATGGAGTTTGGATATGAAGGGTAGGAGCTTAATCCATTGAGATGGATCAATCAGATAGAGGAACTCGGCGAGTCCATAGAGGGACACAAAAGAGGCTAAGGTGGCTAGTAAGGAGAAAACCTTGGGCATAAGGTTTCTTAAATAGGGTCCAAACCTTGAAATTAGGGTTTGTCCCCTAATTACGTACGCCCCGCGTACAAGAGGTATGCCCAGCGTACGCTCCCCTTCCCAAAAATTACAATCATGCCCATAGGGACCAAATTTGCAAACTAATTACACACCAAGACTCAAAATGAAAAATACCATGAATCAGGTGATACATGTACTTTACATGTTATTTAGTTTTTAGGACTTGCCTAGTTAAGTCATTACAAACTAAGGTCATAATGATTACATAAAAGTGCACAAAGTCTTTAACATTTAAGTCACAACAAAAACAAACTTTTCGACTTAATAATTAAGTCAAAAGAAAATTAGATTAACAAATCATCAAGTCGTTATAAATCAAGTTCTTAACAATTAAGTCATTTTTCAAACAAATTAATAAATGCTAAGGCTGTGATTTTCCAAACATCTTAAGAAATCATTAACCATTTATAAGCAAATAAACAAATCATTAACCACTTTCCAATTGAAAAATAACAAACCATTACCCATATACAAAGCATATTAACAAATTAGTAGCCTAAGCATGAAATCAGTAACTAAATCAGTGGAGTGAAGCAAAACCTACTTAGTGGTGGTGGTGGTCGCCGACAATAAGAGGAAAACGGAGTTATTCGTGTTGATTGCCTGAGCTTTTAGTGAGAATAAGACAAATTTTGGCGTTCTTTAGTGGAATTAGTGAATGGTGAAGAGTTACTCCGGTGGTGAACTTGATGGTTAGATTTTTTGGAGAGAAAGAGACGGAGTGTAATCCGGAAAATAGGAGAAAGAAGAATCTAAAGGACATATTCTTTATGGGCGACATGTTTAGCGGCAACAAAGAGCATTTGCACGACAGTTAAGTCGCAATAGCAGCCACTACTGAAAGTAGTAGAGGGAACTTCATGTGGGCAAAATCTTGGGGGTATTGGCAGCAAAAAGTTGTCGCCGCTAATGGTGGACTAAGAACAAACCCTAACCATTGGATTGAGAATGTTTATCAATGGTTAGTATAAATGCATCAACGACCATACAAATTGGGTAAAACGAGCTATAGATGCGACACAAAACATGGACAATTTAGTGTCGTTGCTATATAGGGGTGACAGGCATGCTGTGTTGTGTTTGTGTTGGATTGAAACTTAAATGAGTTGAAATAACTTGACCCTAACCCAATCCATTTAATTATCGTATCATGTTGTGTCAATCCGTTTATTTTTATGTCGAGTTCGTGTCGGGTTTAGGGTTTAGACCGTGTAAATATGTCGTGTTATGTTAGATTGAAGCACTAAATATTTTGAACAAGTAAGAGTTGGAAAGGTTGAAAAGAAAAGGTGAAAAATCGGTAGGAGTAGCAAGAGGGGAAAATTCACAATATTTTAGAGAATAGAAGTCGTATCGAAGGGAAAGTTGGCGAGTGAGGTTGTAGAGTATGGATATTAATGAAAAAAATAAATAAAAATAAATATTGATTGGTGCGGCTTCCGCATTACAAAACAATTCAATCTAAAAAAAATTATACTTGGTTTTGGTTTTGAGAATATCTAGTTTACCTAAAATATTAAGTAAAGAAGTTACATATTGATCATTTTCATGTTAAAAGTTTGGACCTTAACCTTCCCTTTATCCTTACCCATTTTTATGTAATTATGTTAGAGCATCCACACCCTTTCTTGCAAATGAAAATTGCAAGTCCACATATAAGCATATTTCAAATCCACCTAAGCTCTTGTCTTTCAGAATTTGAAAGCCTTGCAAAGGCATATGGTCCCACAATTTACTTAAAAATCTAATTTTTTTGATTTTATATGAAGTATTTGATTATTAAAAAATTATACGTGGTACTTGTTATTTACAAATTAGATTTATGTATATAATAATTACATTAACTTGTATTATATAAATGAGAAATTAAATATCCTCCTACCATTTCTTCCTACTTATCTTCCTACCCATTTGAAATGGTGACATGTGTCATATTTTGATAAAATTAATTATATTTTAAGACACTTGTCATCATTTAAAGTGGATAGGAAGATAATTAAGAGGAAAAGTAGGAAGATATTTAATCTTTCTTATATAAATATACTTATCTATTAAAAACTGTTCAATTTATAAGTCAGTAATAAACTTTTAATTCAATATTAACTAATACTAAGTATAAATATTTTAGATATAAATTAAAAAAATACAAATTGGATGTTTGATGTGGGAGTGGGACCACTTTTGAAAGATAAATGTTATTGAATTGATGTAAAAGTTATTGGAAAGCTGACGTGGCACGTTTAAAAGACTACATGTTATTGCACTGATGTGGATGGCCTTATGTTTAATTAAACCGGTCCAAACCTGTTTATTTATTGTATATTATCGAAAATCACCATCCTACCGCTATAGCCGATGTAGCAGCTAATTAATAATGGCGTCACTGCTACATATAGCCCGGATCGCTAGTAGTGTCGGCAATATTATTGCTGTTTTTCTTTAAAAGGAACTTTGCCGGACCCATGTGCTTAGCCGCTTAATTAGCCTAATAAAGGAAAATGGAAGAAACACGTATTGAAGTTTTGAATCCCCATCAATATTGAATGACTTCTGAGTCTACATCATTAATGCTACGTATTTACGAAATGCAAATATAACATATCTTTAAGAGACTTGGATACATGTATTTCTGATCGGCTCTTATTGCATGCACTGTAAAAACAGGTGGCAGTTGTAATGCTAAGTGTCAATATTTAAATATATCAAGTCGTTGCATTTACACATTCACAGGCTATACCGTCATTTTTAACTACTTGAGATATTGTTTTCACAATTTACTGATAGCTTCAACGTACTGATAAGCAATTGCAGCAAAATGTGGAGATTGAAGATAGCTGAAGGGGGTAACAATCCATACCTGTACAGCACAAACAACTTTGTTGGTAGGCAAATATGGGAGTTTGATCCTAACTATGGAACTGCAGAAGAGCGTGAGGAGGTTGAACAAGCTCGTCTCCATTTCTGGAACCATCGACACCAGGTCAAGCCCACCAGTGATGTCCTTTGGCGCATGCAGGTCGATCGTTGCTCTTTCTTAATTTCCTGGATTTCAATTCGTACCTTTATTTTTCTGTAAATCAAATTTCGAACTATCTATATGTATATGCAGTTTTTGAGAGAGAAGCTATTCAAACAGACCATACCTCAGGTGAAGTTAGAGGATGATGAAGAGATCTCTTATGAAAAAGCTACCACCGCCTTGAGGAGGTCTGTTCACTTATTTGCCGCCTTGCAGGCGGACGATGGCCATTGGCCAGCTGAAAATGCTGGTCTTTTGTATTTTATGCCGCCATTGGTAAATATTTTGATTTTCTTTCATACTCATATATAATTAGTTTTTATAAGGTGTATGATCAGCCGGTATATATCTCATATTGACAAGCTGATAACAATTCTTGCAGGTTATATGCTTGTATATCACAGGCCATCTTAACAGCGTCTTCTCAGCAGAACACAGAAAAGAAACTCTTCGGTACTTATATTGTCATCAGGTAAGGTACTAAATGTTACTACTATAACGTACGGATGACAGATTTATGTATGCATACCTTTTAATTTGTATCATATATGTGTGCATCCGTACACAAAGACATCGATCCAATTATACCATTTGACGCATAGATGTGGCCGATTAATGTACAGAACGAAGATGGTGGTTGGGGACTTCACATAGAAGGTCCTAGCACAATGTTTTGCACCACCCTCAGTTACATTTGCATGCGTCTTTTAGGAGAAGGGCCTGATGGTGGTTTGGATGGTTCATGCACCAAAGCAAGAAAATGGATTTTAGATCATGGCACGGCGACAGCCAATCCTTCTTGGGGGAAAACTTGGCTTTCAGTAAGACATTAATGTGTATATATGCCTTTATTTTATTTTTTTTCCTATCAATCTTTAAAAAAACGTGTACATGGTAGATCCTTGGCGTTTCAGAATGGGCAGGAAGCAACCCAATGCCCCCAGAGTTCTGGATCATCCCTTCCTTCATGCCTATGCATCCAGGTTAGCTTGGCTCTCTAGCAATTCTAAGACATGCAAGTTGATATGTTTTAGATTGGTAACAACTGTGTTCTGCTGTTTTAGATGTGTGTTTTTCCTTTCATTTGCTACAAATTTATTCATGGAATATTTGGCTCTATTTTTCATGGAACCCCCCCCCCCCCCCCCCCCCTCTTAACCCTTTAATTACATAGAAACATGAGCAATGTAGACCAGAATGTTGTGCTGAACTAGAACTAGCAATAGAAATTGAAATGAAACAAACAAAAAAATCCAAAGATTTTGGCTATTTAATTGCTTCTGATGGGAGCATACGTACTGTCACTCGCGGTCGAGTTCGGCACTCGTCGTTGCCCGTGCGGTATCCCGAGGTGCCCCATAAATAAAACCACCTGAAGACTTTATTTGTGAGTTACAAAGAAGCTCCGTGTTGACTTGCAATTAATTAAGTCATCTCACACTTCCGATCTAAGAGCCAAATATTCGAGCCGAGACTAAGTATTAGTGATTATAGATATTTTGGTATATATTCTGTATTAGGTTAGCATATATTATGTATTATTGTATTTCCCTATTTACCCTCTTGTACTCTGTATATATGTTTGTGTTTAATGTACGGAGAAATCATTCGGCCATAATATTTCTTTATTGTTTCCTAAGATGGTATTAGCCTAACCATCGATCCTCTAAACCCTAATTACTGACAATCTAAGTTCTTCCTCTTCTTCCCTGCTCTTCACTATGTTGTCCCCCTCTCCAAATTTTGAACGAAATCTCCCCGTGGCTACTCTTCTCCATATGTTGACTATTAAATTGTCATCTTCTAATTATCTCATGTGGAAAAATCAAGTTTATCCTCTCCTATCTCATAAATAGTTGCTAGGTTATGTGGATGGATTGATTTCAAAACCACCAACAACTATTTCTGGTGAAAAGAATTCAGTTCTACCAAACCCAGCACATGTCGTCTGGCTTGAAGCCGATCAACGTTTACGCCTGCTTCTCAACTCTTCCCTAACTGAAGAGGCCATGGCCGAGTCCCTAGGCCATCAAAATGCTCGACAACTCTAGCTTTCTTTAGAATCGGCTTATAGTCATGATTATGTTGAACGTTCTCAAAACTTGCATGATTCTCTCTGGCAACTCAAGAAAGGTACCTCCTCTGTTTTTTAGTTTGCTAAAAAATTCAAAGCTTTGTGTGATCAATTGGCAACCATCGGACAACACGTTGTAGACAGTGATAAAACCCATTGTTTCTTATGCAGACTAGGATCTGCTTTTGATACATTCTCTACTGCTCATCTAGACATTTATCCACCACCACCATTCAAAGATCTGATGTTAAAATCCGAAAGTCACGAGTTATTTATGGTTTCCCTTCATGGCTCAAACATACCTTCACGTGTTGCATTCACGGCTCGTCAACAAGGGTTTAACAATTATGGGTCATCATATCGTGGTCGGGGTAGCCCCTCCAATCGCAACTCTTCTAATGGTCGTGGTAGGAGTCGACGCCCTCCTCATTGTCAATTATGTCGTACGGATGGTCATTATGCTCCATCATGCCCCAATCTTGCTTTTTTCGCTTAAGGAAACTCGTCTAATTGCAATTTTTGGCTCAAGCTTTCAATGAAAATTGCAATTTTTCTGATTTTACACCAGATTGGTATGTGGTCTCGGGAGCTATGGCTCATATGGCTCCATCCTCTAGCAATTTGGACTCGTCTCAACCCTTCCTAGTTACGAAAAAATCACATTTGGCAATGGTAATGTTCTACCCGTCTCGCATATTAACCACATCAGTCTCTTTAAGAATATCCCTTTAAAAGATGTTATTGTCGTTCCTCAATTATCCAAGAATTTACTTTTTGTTAGCAAGGTAACATGTGATTACCCTCTTGATATTTTATTTTCACGTGATTACTTTTCTATTCATGTTCGCAAGACAGAGACAATCCTGGAAAAAGGACGCCATGAAGATGGACTTTATGTTCTTAAGCCAAGCATTCAAGCACATGTCGTCGTTCAGAGCCGTTCTCCTCCATGCGCTTCATATGAAATTTGGCATACTCGTTTAGGCCATGCTACATCTAATATTATTTCTTTGTTAAAACAAAGTGGTTGCATGTCTTTCACTTCTTTGTTACCAAAACCTACTATATGTTCTTCTTGTCAACTTGCAAAGCAACATCGGTTTCCTTTTGTGAATAATGATAAAGGTGCTTTACATGTCCTTGACCTAGTTCACTGTGATTTATAGGGACCGTCTCCTATTTTATCTACCGATGGATATCGTTATTATGAAATATCATAGACGACTTCTCCAGATTTGCATGGTTTTATTCTCTCAAAAGCAAGAGCGATTTCTTTGAGACACTAAAAGTGTTCCTTACCTTTGTTCAAACTCAGTTTTCCACCAAACTCAAGGTTTTTCAGTCTAATGCTGGAACTGAGTTTGTAAAAGGCCGTGTTAAGCAATTTTTTTTTTGGAAAACGAAACTCATCATCGATTATCATTTCCATAAACCCCAGAGCAAAATGGCTGAGCCGAAGGAAAACACTGTCACATCACCAAAACTGGTTTGAGTATGTTATTTGAATCCAGCACGCCAGCATCTCTTTGGGTCGACGCCTTCATTTCTGCGACTCATATTATTAATTGGCTCCCAGCCAGATTATTGGGCAATAAATCTCCTTTTGAGCTCATGTTTCAATCGAAACCACATTATGAAAATCTTAAGGTTTTCGGTTGTTGTGTATATCCATATTTGAGACACTATGTTGATCACAAACTGGTACATAGAAGTCTACCGTGTATTTTTTTTTGGGATATTCCAATCGATACAAAGGCTACAAATGTTTAGAACCAATATCCTCTCGTATCTATATCACCCGACATGCTCGTTTTGACGAAACTGTGTTCCCTTTTTCTAAAAACCCGATTCTACCATCCTCCTCACCATTATTATTTTCCACCTACCTTGAAGAGGATTCACCCTCTTATACCATTACGCTACCCTCACCTCCTGAATCCACATCCCATTTTTTCCACCCACTATGCACACTTTGTCCTCATCCAAACCCTTCCACTAATGTTCCAGTCGATTCATCACCTCCTTCTCCAATAGCTCCATCTCACTCAACCCCTTCATCACCTCCTCCCTCTTCCCCACTGCCAGTTACTATCACATCCACCAGCCCACCACCGATCGCTCCACATCACATGTTGACTCATTCAAAAACCGGTCATAGTCGTCCAAAATATCAAGTTGATCTTGCATGTCTCTCCCCATCTGGTTTACATTCCGCCCTTATGGTTTCCTTTTAACCAAAAGGGTTTAAAACTAGTGCCAAGGATTATCGTTGGATGGCAGCCATGATAGATGAGCTTGCTACCCTACACAAGAGCAACACCTGGGATCTTATTCCACGTCCGTCCAACTCCAATATTTTTGGATCTAAATGGATTTTTCGCACCAAATACAAGGAAAATGGTTCTATAGATCACTTCAAAGCTCGTCTCGTTGCTTAAGAATTTAGTCAAATCCTAGGATTCGATTTTTCACACACTTTCAACCCGGTTATTAAAGTTACCACCGTTCGAGTCGTGCTTTCTATTGCTATTACTCGAGGTTGGTCCTTGCATCAACTGGATATCAAAAATGATTTTATAAATAGCAACCTCTTTGAAACAGTTTTTATGTAACAACCCCCAGGTTTTATTAACAAACGCTTTCCCAATCATGTTTGTCGTCTAAAAAAGGCTTTGTGCGGTCTTAAACAAACCCCATGTGTATCGTTTCAACGATTAAGCACGTTCCTGATTCAACAAGGTTTCACTTGCAGTCAAGATGACACATCGTTATTTACCTTCCTTAAAAGATCATGTCTCATTTACCTCCTTGTTAATGTCGATGATATCATTCTCACCAGAAATGAGTCTTCCATTAAACGTTTCAGTGATTCTCTTCACAAAAATTCGCCACCAAAGATCTTGGTGAACTCATATATTTCCTTGGTCTTAAGGTCACACGCACGTGAAATGCCTTGTTCCTATATCAAACGAAATATGCTTCTGAAATTCTGAAACGAGTTGTCTTGATTGATTCCAAACCCGTCGATACCCCTATAAGTACTACTGATGTGTTCTCTTCCACAGGTAATGCCTTTTCAGATGCTACTTACTATCGATCTTTGGTTGGAGCTCTATAATATTTAACAATTACTCGACTAGATCTTTCTTACGCGGTTAATCAGGCTAGTCAATTTATCCATGCTCCAATAACTTCTCATTTTCAGTCAGTAAAAAGGATTTTGCGATATGTCAAAGGAAATCTTTCACATGGTTTGGTCTTCAAACGTACAGTTAACCATTCTATTGTTGGCTACTATGATGTGGATTAAGAAAGACGCATCGAAACTAGACGATCAACATATGGTTATTCAATTGTTCTGGCAGGTAACTTGGTCTCATGGAGCACTAAAAAGCAACCTACTTTTTCGAGATGCAGTTGTGAATCCGAATACAGAGCTATGGCAAAGCCGACCTCTAAAATTATTTGGATCACCCATCATTTGCGTGATCTAAATGCTTTACCGCCTAGTCGACCTACTTTTTATGTGATAATCTCAGTGTTATTTTTATGAGCCAAAATCTGATTGCTCACAAACATGTAAAGCATATTGATATTAACTATCACTTCGTTCATGAGTTGGTTTTAGTTGGGAAACATCATACAAAATTTGTTCCTACCAAGTGGCAGATATCTTCACCAAACTGCTTCCTCAACCTGCGTTTGAATTATTCCGAGATCATTTGGGTCTAAGATTGCCACCTGTTCGCATGAGGGGGTATTAGCGATTATAGATAGTTTGGTATATATTATGTATTAGTTTAGCATATATTATGTATTATTGTATTTTCCTTATTTACCCTCTTGTACTCTATATATATGTTTGTGTTTAATGTACAGAGAAATCATCCAACCATAATATTTCTTTATTGTTTCCTAAGACTAAGTCTTCCACCTCTGATTCGGTACTTAATTAAAGTTCTTTCAACTTCTAGACATCCACCTCCTCCATCACTTGACACCACCTCAAAGTTTCCACCCTCCACCCGTTTTGAGATATCATCCTCCTTCTTGGAGATACCGGAAGAACCCTCTCAGTGGAACATCAACTTCCTCAATGTATGCCATCTCCTAATTAGCCTTTTCACGGCTTGAAACCGCAACTGATCCCAATACCATTTCCACTTCAAGAACATCAAGTGTAGACTCTTTTCACCATTTTATTATAATTAAGGATTGTGGTTCAAGCACATCCAAAATATTACTAGTAAAATATTACTAATGTTCCGTGAGGGACCTCCTCGGTAATAGTTATTTGAACTCATATATACTCCATCCATGTACATGATCATGACCATGTACCTCTTCCACATCATTAACGCAACACTCATCGTTCTTCTTTTCTCCACAATGACTCACTTAACCACAACGACCATCGTTGTCTTTCATTGCATACATGTTCATTATCATGGCCATAACAAATGTCTTCTACTACGTGCTTCTCCTCTTGTTCTTTTTTTATCATGACAATAACATTCGTTTTGAATCCTACAGTTAGATGTGCATTGTGTGTGTGGCTATGTGAGACATGTACCCGTACGTTGTACGTGAATGATTCTTTGTGCTTCTCAACTTGTTCCTTGAAACATAAGTACACTATTAGGCTATGCGTTATGTACCCTTAATAGGGTGGAGGAGACTGAGTTGGCACTCCTCCATGTCGTTAAGGTGATTGGAAGACCACCCCACCTTCATGTTATGTGGAAATATGTTGGTGACTCAACATGACTCAGCGTGGGGGACAAAGGCTTAGACTAATCAACTTTCAATTTTTTTTTATTTTTTTTTTTCTATCAAATATGGTGTGGTTGTGTCATGTGTGGTGGGTATTTTCTAGTAAATATTAAATGGTGTGGAGTTGATATGACATATGATGTGGCAAACAAAATAGTGTGGAGGGTGTGACCCATACCCACCAGCTTTAACCTTCGAAAGGTCACACCTTAAATTCGAATTACACCCACACCTTCCATAACACATGGACTGCTTCTCTTTATCACAATTAGGCGATGCAAAAAACTGCCCATTTTCTATCACTTTCTCTTTAGGCCGGTGGATATTGGCACTCTCTCCATACCAATTTTGTCACCTCATATGTCATGTCACTCTCACACCACATTATTTTAGCTAGGACATGGTCGCCACACCAAAATAATTTTCATGTCATTTTTTTCTTTTTCTTTTATCAAGTTTTAATTTATTTTTTTTTCATTTTTTATAGTTTTAGAAATAAATTAGATAATTATATAAAAAAACAATTTTATAAAACATAACGTGAAAATAAACGACATAATGTTTTTTTTGTAAATGCACTACTCGTTATCATCGTTAGCATCGTAGATATGATCCGAAAAGTCTTGTCGAAACCGCTCGTGTTTTTGTGTCTTGAATGTCAACGACTTTATGCAAATATTTCGCTGAACCTTGTACAAATTGCATGTGTTGGGGCTCTATTGGTATATATTGTGCAATATTCCGTCATTTATCTCCCACTACCATATTATGCATTATGATACATGTATATATAATATATCATAAACTTTCTATATCATATGGATGTGATGCATGTTCTACTATGTGTCACTTCATCTTTAGGACTCCAAAAGCACGTTACACATCCTTACGTGTTGCTTTCTGTCTTCTCTTGAAGAATCGTTCTCTCCTTTATACTGGGTGTCGGAATGCCTTCACAAATGTGGAATACGTACGATATATTTCATCCGTAAGGTAATACCCAAAATTATATTCATTTCTATTTACTGTGAAAGGAGCATCTTGAGTCTTTTCAAAAATCATATTGTTGAATATTGGTGAATGATCAAGAATGAGGATGTCGTTGTTGGAACTCACAACCCCGAAAAAAGCATGTTAAATCCACACTTGGGAAGCAATAGCCTCTAATAGCAACAAAGGTGTTTCATGATGACCACTTCCAAAATCCACTCTCCACCCCCGGGGACAATTTCTCTAATCTCAGTGTGTACAATCAGTTCTTGTAAGCATACCGAGAAAACCATGTCTCTCTTCATATGTCGCATATAGTTATTGCATATCATTCAACAAAGGTTTCTGCAAATAAACGTAATCAAATATTTCAACAACATCTTTTGACAATCTATACAAACTTTCTTTTGGAGTTCATTAATACATTTTCAAATAATCGTCAACGGATCCCGGTGACTCCCCGTAAGCCATCAATTGAATTGTTGCAGCACATTTCTGCAATGATGTGAATCCCCGCCTACCTCTACCATCATATTTCAATTGGAAAAAACGATACCTAAAGATATACTTAATAGGTAAAAATATGTATTTATTATATATAAAGATATATTTAACAGGTATAAATATGAAAGAAACGATACATGCTTTCTAAAGCGTTAGCTATCTATACAAACACTTTCCTACTCAAACTTTCATTGAAATCATTTAAGTTGTATACACAATTATCGCAAAGAAATCGTGATTTCTATTTAGCCCCACGCTTCTTGTTCGTAGAGTGGTTTCATTTTCTTCTTGTAGTTCATTAGCGTAATACTTGTACATCATGGTGAGGAATATATCATCATCGGAGGACGAGTCAAACAAATCTATAATATAAAAATATGTTGGAAAATCGTATAAAAAGATAGTAAAAATGGTAGTAGTGTGTAAAAAAATGAAGTGGATCTTATATTTATAGAGGTAAAAAATTGAAAATTCGACCGGTCCATTTGACCGTTTGAATGATTTCCATACGCACCGCCTTGCATCGAGTTGTCCATGGTATGCACGACGCGATATGATGGGGCAGTGTTCCAAGGAGCTCAACGACGTGGAGAGAGGCCAACCCATCCTCCTCCATGGTGTTTTAATCCCATACCTAGCAGCCTTACAAAAATCTCTAAGGGATCACTTTCTTCATTGGGATTAATTATAGAATCCTCAAACTCATATTTTCATTGCCCTTGGTATTTTCCTTCTGGGTCTTTTCTCACACAAACACCATGCATAAGGTGCATAATATATTTCTTCTGAAACAAAAACATATCGTCCTTTCCTTGAACTATATATATGCTTTCTTTCATCACTGGTCCGTACTTTACTATGGAGATCATCTTCCAAAGTCACGAACAAGGCTCTGATGCCACTTTGTTGGAGTTAGTCTAAAAACATAATAGTTACAGGAACTTTTCTGCAATCAAAGTAATGAAAAGATGATTGCTTTACAAAGTAACACATACTTTTATTAACTCCACACCATGTTACGAATATACATACACTTATTTACTTATATGTAGGTACACAACAAACTCAACAATTGCAATCCATCAAGTAACAATCATAATTAACTTTTCATATTGACGGTTATACTTGGGTTAACTGACTTAAGCCACCAAAACTAACCTATAACTAAAAATAACTAAAATCACCAAAACATGTTAAAAGTCTAGAATACACTTCAACAGTTGCTAATAAAATGTAATTTTTTAGTTACTTGCTAGCCAATGTTGGCCTATTTTAATACATTGTCATTTCCAAAAAAAAATAATGTATGATTAAATCATTAAAAGATTCAAGAAAAACATCTTAAAACTATATATCATACCAGATTTCAAGATCAATTAACATCAATGACCATGTATTATGTTGATAACTTTACCCTTACTGGTTTTGTTTGTCCAAATACAGCAAAAATGTGGTGTTTCTGTCGACTGATATACATGCCAATGTCTTACCTATACGGAAAGAGGTTTGTTGGTCCAATCAGTCATCTGGTTTTACAATTACGAGAAGAATTATACGCACAGCCCTATGATCAAATTAATTGGTTTGGTACAAGACATTTGTGTGCAAAGGTGAATTACTTGCTTCCCTCATTGGTTTGCTTATATCTTTTCAGTTCTTATTTGCATATATTAACTGAATATCTCAGGAGGACCTATACTACCCTCATTCTTTACTACAAGATCTAATATGGAACAGTCTTTATACTTTCACTGAGCCAATCCTAACACATTGGCCACTCAACAAGTTGCGGGAGAAAGCACTCAAAACAACCATGGATCATATCCATTATGAAGATGAGAATAGTCGATATATCACAATTGGTGCTGTGGAGAAGGTAAAGAGAAAAGAAAATCACATGAACATTCATAGAAATATTAACAAGTACGAGTCCTAAGGTTATGTGTATTCATGTTCCCTCTAAAAAAAATTGTGCAGGCTTTGTGTATGCTTGCATGTTGGGTTGAGGATCCAAACGGGGACTACTTTAAAAAGCACCTTGCCAGAATCCCAGATTTTTTATGGGTTACTGAGGATGGGATGAAAATGCAGGTAGATTAACTTTAAAAAAAAAAAAAAAACATATTTTTCATGATACATGCTATAATGTTAGATAGATTAACTTAATTAGATCATTATGATTAAAAAATTTGATGGTGTGATTTCAAAATAGACTTTTGGCAGTCAACAATGGGATGCAAGTCTTGCCATTCAAGCTTTGTTGGCTACAGATATGACCCACGAGATTGGCCTTACCTTGAAGAAGGGACATAATTTTATTAAAGCCTCACAGGTTTTTGAGACCCAAATTAAAGCTAATATTATGCATGTCTTGAATTACTAGTTAAACATAAAAGTAAGTACCTATATGTGATTGTCAATTAATGATCTTGATCAATTTTTATGTAGGTTAAGGACAATCCTTCGGGTGACTTTAAAAGCATGTATCGCCATATTTCTAGAGGGTCATGGACCTTTTCAGATCAAGACCATGGATGGCAAGTTACAGATTGTACTTCTGAAGGGTTGAAGGTATTTGTATTTTTTTTTCAGAAACACATAAGCACACAACACGAAATAGCCTATAATATCTACTTACTTTCTATACTCAGTGTTGCCTTTTATTGTCACTGATGCCCCCTGAAATTGTCGGCAAAGAGATGGAGCCTCAGCAACTTAGTGAGGCTGTCAACATTATACTTTCCTTAAAGGCAAGCATAGATTGCTTATGTTACTTGTTCCTCTTTTCCATTTCATGGAAACACTATTAGAAAACTTTTGTTGAAGAAAACCTAGATGTTGGGAAAGATGAAGGGGATATAAAGAAAAAGTAGAATAAGTAATTTACATATCTAAACCGTTAATCTTGTGAATCTTGAAAAGTTCTATTTTTTAACGCTCATGATAATGTAGAGCAAAAATGGTGGGATGTCAGCATGGGAACCAGCAGGATCATCAAAATGGTTAGAGGTGACTTGCTGTTGAACTGTTTCTTTTTTTATGAATGCATGTGTCATTATGAATCCTATTTATTGAATTTCTATTCCAATTTAGATTCTCAATCCTACAGAACTCTTTGAGGACATTGTCATTGAGCATGAGTAAGACTCAGATGTTGTTTACTACTTACATATATATATATATATATATATATATATATATATATATATATATATATATATATATATATATATATATATATATATATATATATGTCTTCACTAGTTACAAATTATACTATATAATGTCGATTTTAAGAGACTTTTCATGGTCGTTGTGGATTAGGTATGTTGAATGCACGTCGTCAGCAATGCAGACCCTGGTTATATTTAGGAATTTGTATCCTGAACATAGGAGGGAAGAAATAGATAGTTTTCTTACAGATGCAAGTGGATACCTGGAGAAAATGCAAACGCCAGATGGTTCATGGTTTATTTCTCATTTCATCATCACAATCAGAATTCTTAAAACCCTTGAAATCACATTTATTTTTCTAAATTAAAGAGACATGGATATTAGGTATGGAGAGTGGGGTGTATGTTTTATATACGGTACCTGGTGGGCTCTTGGAGGACTAGCAGCAATCGGGAAGACATATGAAAATTGTCAGTCAATCCGCAAAGCTGTCAATTTTTTGCTGAAAACACAGCGAGAGGATGGTGGTTGGGGAGAAAGTTATAGATCTTGCTCTGAAAAGGTAATACGTCAACAAGACAAGTTTCCAATTATTTAAAAATATCGATCCATTTTGATCATTTCAAATTATACACGATTAAGCATGTATACTTGCATTCATCTCAATGGTTTCTTTATAAACAGACATACGTAGTTCTAGAAGGAGGAAGGTCCAACTTGGTACAAACTGCATGGGGTATGATGGGACTGATTCATTCCAAGCAGGTCAGTTCTTATTTGTAAAAAAATTCATAACATATCATACGTATTTATATTATCTTGTCATTTATAATTTGTATTGTAATACATGTCTTCAATTGTACAGGAAGAGAGAGATCCAACACCTTTACACAGAGCAGCCAAGTTGTTGATTAATTCCCAGATGGAAAATGGTGATTTTCCACAACAGGTAATGCTAATTGGATATTTTGAGCATCCACGTTACATAGTTTAATAGAATGATCACATGAGATGGATTGTCTGGTTTACATTCAATGCATTAAACTCAACCATAATGGGATACCACATTGGTGTGCAGTGGATATGGATTTCAATGACCATTAAACTCTTCATTTGGGAACGTAAAACTCTTCTAATATTAAATGCTTAACAAATAAATGGTTTTTTTTATAAAAATATGTTTTGTAAAGTTCAATGCATATATTGTAGAAAAAAAATGGTAAAGTTGTATGAAACATGGAATGATTATGTGTCAATCCATTATAGTTTAAATCATTGTGGATACTATTGGTTTGTTGTTAATAGCATGTGCTATATCCAACATACGACGGATAACCCAACAAATCATGGTTTAAATATCACATAGAGGAAGAAACATCCCTCTAATTTTCAATCACATTAAATAAAATACTAAGAACCTGATGATTTCAAATGATATATAGAGTGATAATTAATTAAGTTACAATTATCGATTTGTGCTTGGTTCCTGTATTTGCTAATTACTTGAAAACTACATAATGCAGGAATCAGTTGGAGCTTTCAAGAAAACTTGTATCTTGCACTATGCACTTTATAGGGATATCTTTCCAATGTGGGCTTTAGCTACATACCGTAAGCAAGTACTACAAAAGCCCACGGGTATCTAGCATAGACCATGTATCATTGTGTATAGCTAATGATCATGTACTATACCATCAAAAAATATCATTTTCCTTGGTGTTTTATCAGTTTCTATGCAACTAGACATGCTTCCCTTTAAAGAACTAGGATACCTTTACAATATGAGATGACAGTTTTGATCGACGCCACAGTGAAATGTAGAATAATCCAAATTAATTTACAATAATGTTTTCTTTGTTTCGTTCCTTTTGTCTTAAGTTTTCTTTCGGTTTCAACTAATGTCTTGATCTGGCCCGGTTAAAATAAATAAACTAGTCACTAAAAGTGCTTCCATACTTTATGAATTTCAAGTAAAAAAAGAAAAAGAGTTATGAACATGTAACATGAATTGTAGAAGGCTGATGAAGCAATCTTTAATCTTAATGAGATTTAATTATCATTTCAGCGTTTGCATGCAAATGCAAATGTAAATGTCAATTATATGATCATTTCATAATCAAGATATATCTCATAGAACCATAGTGACTTATGAGGTCTATATCCATCTCATTATTTAATTATTTGAATGTTGCTACTTTAATTTATCAACTTTGTAAGCTTATTGAACTTGATGCACACCTCTCTCGTTAGTTGTGAATATGCAAATTCACGAAGTATTTTTTTGCGAGACTAGTGCCGAAAGGGTGCGGTTATCATTTTTAAATTTGTAATAAAATTGTGTAATATAGTTACTTTTGGTACTTTATCAATTTATAAAAACTTCTATGATGCCTGTTTTTTCATTTTCTAGTGCTAACAATGTTAAGTTTTTTAAAATTTACCACATCAAAAGAAAAAACGAAGAAATTTAAAACACTAACACTTGTTGCCAACAATATCCATGTATGAAAAGTACATAACAAATGAAGAATATGTGTAAGACTAAAGCTTAAAGACCAAAACAAATGAAGAATATACCAACTTCCTAATTCACAATCAAGGGAACTGGAAAGACCCACCAATTTCATTAGCACCAGCTGGCGGATTAATCGCAACCCAAAGCAACGAAATGGTGATCGCAATTAGCCCTGACCAAACAAAAACAATCGTCGGAGTCCTCCCTCTTCGGCCCATCAAACCTTTCGCAAATGGATACAAATGGGCCAAAACCCAAAAGCTAAAAAACACTCCGCCCAACAACCGGCTCCACTGCGGTATCGCACTGTAAATCGTCCTGCTAAACCCAACCGCAATCGCGATCAGATTCGTCATCATGATCACAATCGGTGGAATCATCAACGACGTCCATTTGATTAAGTAAAGATCCGCGAATTCATCGTCTTCATCACCCCCGGATTTTGATGTTAAAGTGAACGAGATTTCAATTCCGGCCACCACTTTTAAAAGACCTTGAAGAACAGCGGCGAGATGCGCGCTTGTCCCACCAATCAGCCAAAACTGCTCGTTCCTCCACCATTCTTCGAGCTCAATTCCGGACCATTTGATTTCAAGAACAGCTAACATACACAAAGTTAGGGTAATCGCCAGGAGGTAAACAAGAAAAGTGACGTCGAGACTCTGAACGATAAACTGGCCGGAAAATAAAGAAAGAGCCGGGAGGAAACAGTAAACGATGAGGAAGATGGAGGTGAAAGGGTAGATTCCGACGTTAAGGTAAGCAATCCGTTGAAGAAACTTCATCTTTGAGCTCGCTAAAAGCGCATTGTTTTTAGAAAAAAAGATTTCAACAGACCCAGTGGCCCACCGGAGCACCTGGTGGAGACGATCAGTTAAATTAATCGGAGCGGTTCCCCGGAAAGCGTCTCGTTTCGTTACACAATAAATCGACCGCCACCCGCGGTTATGCATCCGGTAACCTGTAACCACATCTTCAGTAACCGACCCGTAGATCCACCCGACCCGGTTCCCCCATTCGGTTTTATCTTCATACCAACATGAAATGACACTGATTGCTTCCGCTACTGTAGAAGCATCTAGAAGCTCACGCGGGATCGTGAGTGCACCGGGAGGCCGACCGTTTTGGACGGCAGGGTGGTCCGCAAGCGGTCGACCTTGAAACTCCGCAATCGGGATCGTATCGATCAACAAACTCGAGTTCCCAAACTTCTTCGGGAACAAAGAAAGATTCATATCGGAATCAGAATCAGGATCGTAATCATCACCCATTCTCAATCCTTTATGTTCATCGGGAGCGGAAGAAACTGAGCTTTTGCTTTTCTTTTTTCGACCAAAACAACAAGAAAATCCGGACTGGTAGTCTTTAGACCGGGGCGGGTCGAACCCGTATAACGCGGTCCTCCGGAATAGCGTTCCGGTTCCAACGTACACGGGGCCTTGGATTCCATCGAGGGCGCGCATGTTTCCGTCGAAGAAAACGGTGTTGTGATTGGCATAACGATCGGAGGGGTCGATTCCTTCGAAACGTTGCGGGAATTGAACGTAACAGATGCGGTCCCCACCACGATCCATCATGAAGCACATGCCTTCGCGGATGGCTTGGGAGTTGTAGATGTAATGATCGCAATCGAGGTTGAGCATGAAGGGCCCGTTTGACATGATGGCGGAAGCTCTGACGAGTGCGTTCATGGCACCGGCTTTTTTGTTGTGATCGTATCCGGGACGTTTTTCACGGGACACGTAGACAAGAAGTGGGAGGCGGATGTCCACTTCCGAGAAATCCAATGGATTTACTTCATTGTCTGTTCCGTTTAGTGGATCATCACTCGGTGGTTTTAACATCACCTGATTTGATTTTACACACAAAAAATTTATCTCATAAGTTATATATATGACTTAATGCATTTAGCCCTATTTAATAAAAACCAATTATCTAGACAAGTTTAGAAGCATTTAAGATTCTCACCTGTATGATGCCTGCATGATCACCCTTGGAATGTTCTGGAGAAGGTATCATCCAAGTGCCAGGCCAATGAGTAGCATCTGCCATCCATGTAGCTTTAGGGATCTTAATAGGCTGCAGAAGTTCATCACCAGCTGTTTCTTTTTGAAGTTTCATGGCTTTAATCTCTTCTCTAGCATTATAAGCATCAGAACGCCTACGAATAGAATCAGGAAGCCCATTGATTCTGACCTTAAACTCATCATATTCCCGTTTAACTCGTCTCCTATCCTTCACAAAATCCTGCCTAACCTTATTCTTATACGGGTCCCGTTTCAAATTGAAATAAGACTCAGGATTCCTCGGCTCAATATCATGTTTCCTACAAAAGGGTACCCATAAATTTGCAAAACTTGCAGCCTCTGCCATGGCTTCAAAGGTTAAAAGAGCACCACCATCATCAGAAACATAACAAGATAGCTTATCAACAGGATAATTAGCAGCAAGAATGGATAAAATGGTGTTTGCTGTAACAAGAGGTGGTTCTTTATCTGGATCTGCTGTGGAAACAAACACATCTACCCCTGGAAGATCAGACTTTCCTGATGGGTTTTGAGGACACGGTGTTTCAAATTTCTCTTTTAAAACATTCAGGTCAGTTGCCCGGTTGACCGGGGAAATTTTGGGCAGTTGATCAAGTAGCCATGAAAATGCAAACCAAAGCTCACAAATAATCGACATAAGCCATAGCCATATTGCATCTTCATTCGGATGAGTTATTCTCCAATGAAGAAATAATCCAAGAACCACCATTCTAACCAAAACTAGAAGCCTACATAATTATACATCACAATTAGACATTAAGAAGTTATTTCAAAAATAGAATGAATGAAAGTAGGTTGCTAATTCTTGCATTTAAACATACCGATAAGGACTTATAATGGCAGCAGGGATTTTGAGTTTACGAGTGAGAGGGCGCCATGGTTTGTTAAGAAGCTCAAGCTGTTCAGCTCCAGTTGGCTCATTTTTATCCTCACTTAATCCTTCATCTTTTGGCCAAAAAGCATTCCCATAACCATAAGTCCCACTGGTTTCAAATAACCATCGGTTATGGTCAAACTCCCCTGTTTGACTTCTAACCAAAGCTGACTTTGTCGACTTCATCAAAGATAACCTTCTTTCCATCTTTGAGGAACCCCTTCTCTCCATTTTAGAATTTGGGATATTTGATGGAAGAGATAAAGGTTGTCGATGGTCAACACTGTGTTGATCAAGATCCGTTTGTTTATACGGTTCTTTACAACCCGGACAAATCCCATCACCCGTTTTCACAGCATCAATGTAACAATCTCTACAAATCTTGAAATCGCATTCACATGGGAGAATATCAACACCCCTTTCATCGCTCATAACAATTCCATCGCATCCAGGGATTTTACAGGAAGACCCTTTTGCTCCAGCCATTTGTGGATGGGTAGTTTCCGAATCAATCACTTTGTCCATTAAGTGAGCTCGTGTTACACTGTTGAACCCACCTGTGAAAAGTGAGTTTGAGACGTATTGTTCTTCTACCCTTTGGGAGATTGAAGGATCCATGGGTTGATTGTCGGGTGTAGCAGGTATGTGGACTGTGTAATTCATGAACTCTGTGCTTCCAATTTCACTATCCAGATCGTCTCTTGAGTAGTTCACATAGCGCCCTGAAGAGGTTCTTCTAGCAAAAGTCACTTGTGGAGGAATCGGACCCCTCGATTGCTGTAGCTCTAATGCTTTCGGTGATCTTGACGACATTTTCTATGAAATTTGTGAAAAAAACTTGTAATTTAGATTATCGAAGGAATCCACAAATCACCTGAAAGAAGAAGAAGAAAACCAAGATAAGGAAAAAGAGTAATTAAGATATAGATGACGAAACCTGCAACGATAAGTACCTAATCTGATATCAAGCATCATCCATGGAAGAAACCCCAAAACTTTTTACTCAGTAAGCAGAGCAAGGAGATAAAGAAAAACAAGATATTTGTTCTTAATATATACGACTAGGTACTTACTGGGGAAAATATTATTTTATTATTAAAAAACAAAATCCATAGAAACAATGAAGCCGCTTCCCGAGAGCGTGTGAAGAAAAATTCAAACCAAACACGAAGACTGAAAAAGAGATGTTTGGACATCTTCCATATTACAACTGTAATTAACAGAGCTTTAATTTTATCATATTAATTTTTGTTTTGATGACCCAAACCAACACTCAAAAACAACAATAATTTATTTTAACCTAATTACTGAATTAAATAAGTAGTCACAGTCGACGAAAACAAAACAATCGTATTCAAATTTCGCATAGTAGCTTAAATGAACGTTTAAATAGTCAATGAAAGAGACTGAAACTATAAGACACCATAAACGCAGCTGGAGATCAAAAATCAAAACCTGGTCATACGATACCATAAACGCCGGCTCCGGCTCTCCATTTTTAAGAGATTAGAAAACCCTAAATAAGCAGTGACGACAAGCATGTGTAGGAGAGAGTGAGAGAGAATTTAGCAGAAAAAAAATTAAAATACCTTGTACAAACGAAGACTAATAAACTGAATTGTTTATCGGATAATGTTGACAGATCTTGTCCGGACTATAATGAGAGAGAATCAAAGATCTTAGGATGAATCGCCGAAAGCAAGAATCCTCCAAATGGTTGTTGTGCCGGAGAACTCTCCGATTTAAGCGACTGTGTGTTGTGTGTGAGAGAGAAATAAAAGCTTTTGAGTATAAAAATGGCGAAATGTTGGGGGAAAGCATGAAGACGAGGGATACGTATGGAAATTGAAATTTGTGGGTGGGCCCAACCCTTTGCTATTCTACGCGGATCTTTATTTTATTTCCGAATTATACATTATCATCATTTCAAATAAGAATTTATTCAATACAATATTTATTTATTTTTCTATAAAGATATGATTATTTAACATTTTCTAAAGACTGTTTATATCTGTAAATATATATATCGCTCCACTAATGTTTTATCTAATGATTAAAATTATATATGATTATATGTTGAATAATTTTTTCTTTTTGGATAAGATCTTATGATGATTATTTGTCTTATTTATTAGTATTTACTTTACAAATATACTTAATTAGCATTTATGCAAGATTACAAATGTATTTATCGTACATTTTTCTTTAGGACCGGTGAATATATCTCGTGTATGTTTTTTTATATGATGAGATATTGAGATATGTTTGCTCTAAATAAAACTTGAACATACCGCATTTTAATATAGGAAAGATTCAAATAATAATTACTTAAATTATATATGAAATAAATGTATAATTTAAGAAAACAAAACAAAATAAATAATAGTACTCGAGGGTCTGAAGTTATTCGTACAAAGATACAAACATGCAGAAGACAAGAACAGCAGATTATCGAAATACCCAAACTACCCTCCTTATCAATAACGTTTGAATTTTGTTTTGAGAAAAATGAAAAAAGAAAACGAAAAACAGAAACAACGGGCAAAAACGGATGAAAAAAGCAACAGGGTACCCCACGCGCATAAAATTTTCTTCTTTTTCACATTTAAAGTATTTCTCTTTTTCCGGCAACCGGCACGACAATTGCTTTTCAACAAAAATATATATTTTTCATTCTATTTTTAGAAAATTAGTTGTGTTTAGCATAATTTTGTATAAAAGAAGTTTCATCCTTGTTTGATTCATGTGATTCGATCGAGTCATGAATTATGTCCATATATTGGAATGAAAATTTATTATGAATGTGGTTCATGAGAAGATGTTTTGCATTACCCGTATGGAGTAAAAAAAAGTAGAAAACCTTAAAAATGTAGGTGCCATGATATTTTTTTAAAAACAATTGTATCTGCAATTTTATTAATTTTGTTGTCTTAGTGTTGTAAAACTTTTACAAGTTTGATAGAAGATGTGTAGAAGAATATACTTTCACATATAAAAACAGATGTACGAATAAATTTATATATTTCAATATAATAAAAGAAATATAAGTATCAATGACCGATATTCTCTATCCCGAATCGATGACCGATTCGACCAGCTTCAGGGAGCGTGCTACTTCTCAAAAATCGATCTGAGGTCGAGTTACCATCAACTGCGTGTCCAGGAGGAGGATGTTCCCAAAACGGCGTTTTGGACTCGCTATGGTCACTACGAGTTTGTTGTGATGCCCTTCAGATTGACAAATACACTAGTTGTGTTCATGGACCTGATGAATCGGGTATGCCGACCTTACTTAGATAAATTTGTCATTGTATTCATCGATGACATATTGATCTATTCGCGAAGTAAGGAAGAGTAGTGTCAACATCTACGACAAATCCTGGAGACATTGAGGACGGAAAAGCTATATGCCAAGTTTTCCAAATGTGAATTTTGGATCCGAGAGGTGGACTTCTTGGGTCATGTGGTCAACAAATAGGGAATACATGTGGACCCTTCCAAAATCAAGGCAATCGAGAACTGGAAAGCACCAAGAACACCGACGGAGATCCGCCAGTTCTTAGGCCTTGTTGGCTACTACAGAAGATTCATTCAGAACTTCTCCAAGATCGCTAAGTCACTCACTACCTTGACGCAAAAAGGAGTGACATTCAACTAGGAAGAGAAACAAGAAGTTGCGTTCCAAACACTAAAGCAAGCTCTATGCAGCGCCCCGATCTTGTCTCTTCCAGAAGGAACCGATCATTTGTGGTCTATTGCGACGCTTCGAATCAGGGTCTTGGGTGTGTACTCATGCAACGAGGAAAAGTCGTTGCCTATGCATCGAGACAACTTAAGACTCACGAAGTTAACTACACAACACATGACCTCGAGCTAGGAGCAGTAGTGTTCGCCCTGAAGATCTGGAGACATTACCTTTACGGCACCAAATGCACCATCTTCACTGACCATAAAAGTCTCCAACACATGTTCGATCAAAAGGAACTAAACATGAGGCAACGACGATGGGTGGAGCTACTAAACAATTACGAATGTGAAATTCATTATCATCCAGGAAAAGCCAACGTTGTAGCGGATGCTCTCAGCCGAAAAGAATACTCAGGCCATCGAGTAAAGTCGTTGAACATAACTATCCATTCACACCTATCCACTCAGATCAAAGAGGCTCAGCTGGAAGCCTTGAAACCTAAAAATGTTTCGGAAGAATCCTTGAGAGGAATGGAGAAAAATCTGGAGGTCAAGGGGGATGGAGCTCGTTATCTCATGGATCGGATCTGGACACCAAAGTTCGAAGGATTCAGAGATGTTGTCATGAACGAGGCTCACAAGACTCGATACTCCGTTCATCCTGGTTCAGATAAGATGTATCTGGATCTCAAGAAACTTTATTGGTGGCCAAACATGAAAGCCGAAATCGCTACCTACGTGGGCATAATCCTGACTTGCGCCAAGGTCAAGGTAGAATACCAAAAGCCATCGGGTTTACTACAACAACCAGAAATACCCGAGTGGAAGTGGGAGCGGATAACCATGGTCTTCATCACCAAGTTACCCAAGACGACAGGTGGACTCAACACCATCTGGGTGATCGTTGACAGGCTAACCAAATATGCGCACTTCCTACCAATAAAAGAGACGGAGATAGTAGATTCACTTCACGGTTCTGGCAGTCACTGCAAAAATCCCTAGGAACTAAATTCGACATGAGTACGGCCTACCACCCACAGACCGACGGGAAGAGTGAAAGAATTATCCAAACATTGGAGGATATGTTGAGAGCTTGCGTGATAGACTTTGGTAACGCTTGGGATGCCTATTTACCCCTTGTCGAATTCTCATACAACAATAGCTAGCACACTAGCATCGGAGTTGCTCCATTCGAAGCCCTCTATGGCCGCAAGTGCATATCACCTTTGTGCTGGGCTGAAGTAGGTGACACGCAACTAGTAAAGGGGTAAATTCTTGGCAGCACTCTCACCAGCCCCGAGATCATAAAGGAGACAACGGAGAAGATCGTTCAAATCCGTGAACGGTTGAAAGCATCCAGGGACCGGAAAAAGAGCTATGCAAATAAAAGACGCAAACCCTTGGAATTCCAGGTGGGTGACCACGTTCTGTTAAAGGTCTCACTCTGGAAGGGGATGATACGCTTTGGAAAGCGAGGGAAGCTGAATCCAAGATACATCGGACCATTTGAGATCCTTGCAAGGATTGGTCCGATGGCTTATAAACTCCGACTACCACAAGAACTTAATAACATACACCCCACCTTCCACGTATCTAATCTAAAGAAGTGTCTATCCGACGAGACTCTTGTTATCCCACTCGACGAGATCGAGATAAATGAGAGCCTCAACTTCATCGAAGATCCAGTGGAAATCATGGATAGGGAAATCAAGAGAACCAAGCAAAGCCGTATACCAATAGTGAAGGTCTGCTGGAACGCCAAACGAGGACCTGACTTCACATGGGAACAAGAAGATCAAATGAAGAAGAAGTACCCGCATCTTTTCCCCAACACCTGAAATCCCACTCAAAGTTCAAATTTCGGTACGAAATTCCCTCTAACGGGGGGGGGGGGGGGGGGGGGATGATGTGACAACTGGCAAACTTGGAGACAAGCCAAGTCAAAGGATGTATTATGTATAAGTGAAAACCACATTGTAAACTGGTTACGTTAAACCACCATTAGCCATGAGGGCATGTTTATATATGTTTATATATATATATATATATATATATATATATATATATATATATATATATATATATATATATATATATATATATATATATATATATATATATCAATTGACAACCGTGCTTACATAAGTTATATATGTTAATATAAATAAGAAAACCATGTAGAAATAAACTAATACAAGTTAACAAGACATTAGGAGTAAAAAGGGTCAACAAAAGTCAAATAACACACATTGTTTGAATGTTTTCAATTTTGGGTCCACTATCTTTGAGTTTTCGGCCATATAGGACCGAAATCTCCTTCATGGAGCCACCTAGGACCGAAATCACTTCATGAACACACTCTAGGAATGAAAACACAAGTCAAAAGGTCCATTAGGACCGAAAACACAAGTCAAAAGGTCCACTAGGACCGAAATCATCACTTTGTGAATGAGTTTAAGGGATTTAGGTCATGCTTGGCCGAAATCACCTTCTTTTTGGCCGAAATCCCCCTCAAATATTAGATATTCTATGCAACTTGATTGGCTGAAATAATTTCCCAATGTGATAATTATACAAACCAAGGCAAACATCAACTCAAAACCTTATCCTTCCTTTTATATATAATACACAAATTGAGTTCATTTCCCATTCACAGTTAACATATTCACTTCTATTCTCTCTCAAATATCAAACCCCATTCCTCTCTAAACTCCAAGATCAAACATCCCCTAGAACTTATACTTCAAGCTTTTTCCTTAGGATACATTGTAAGTTCCTTCATTTTATCTAGTGTTTATTCAACACTTGTATTATTAGTTTCATATATTCACACATTATTATGTGTTTAAACCATTAGGAAACAACACCCGTCACGTATTCTAGACTCAAGGATTACCGTTTTTATCTCATTATCTAATCGCGACTACATATAAGGTGAGTTCATACCCCTACATTTTTCAAGACTTTTTCCATGTTTTAGGGGGGAATACAAGTAACACACAATGATTTTTTTGTTATAACGCCAACATTTTAAATACGTTAATATACTATTTTACGAAAAGCGTTAAATACACGAAATGGTTTTACTATCAATCGCGTTGATTTCACGAACAACATTTGATAATCATTATAGTATTCATACAAATGTGTGTGTGTGTGTATATATATATATATATATATATATACTATATATATATTTCTGATGGGTTTTAAGCATTACAACAATCCTATAGTGTACATGCAACCCTAATTGCTTTGGATCTAAGTTTTTCTCTATTAAACATACAACTATGAACACCAAAGCAATAACCATATGGACTAGCATACAAATTTCGAAATTGACATACAAATTAGGGTTAGAAGCTTACATTACTTGTTATGTAGCAATAACAAGATTAATCCTTCTTGATCTTGACTTCTGAAAGTCTAGTGCCCCAAGTGTTGCACCTCTAATGGAGTCACAAACACTCAATGCAACAAGATGACTTGGATAGGGAAGGATTTCGGCTAGGGTTCCTTAGAAGACATGCATAGGCCGAAAATCCTTAGTGAGAGGGTCTTTATATATCTGTGGCTGGTAGGGTTTTCAGATGGAAACCCTAATACCTTACTTAGGCAACAAGCAGCCCATGGACACCTCCTTAAGAGGCCTTAGACGAAATCTATAGGGCCTCCTATAGGATTTCGTCCACTCCATAATTAAGGAGTTCAATCAACCCAGTTATGCAACTATCAATGATTTTCTAAACAGTCCCTCAATTATTAATCAGTTCCTTTAATCCCAAAATTATTATCAAATTAATTTCTGATTAATTACTAATTAATAATATGATTTCCAAATAATATATTAATCTTGTAATATATTAATAAAACCATTTTGAGTACCAATTTATTATTCATATAATAAATCCTACTCTCTCTCCTCTTGTCATCCTATCAAGTTGCATGAGTGAAGGCAACCCAAAAGGACCATGCTCATAATCAAGTCAAGTGCATACCAATTATAGTTATGGACTTAGACACCTAATCCAACAGTCTCCCACTTGGATAAGTCTAATAACTATTATTGCAAGTACGACTTCAGAATCTGATTAGCAATCGTAGCTTTCAAAAGCCGCTGTCGAACTCTGATCTTATCAGTAATGCGTCCTTTAGATAAGGGATCAAATATTCCTCCATTCTACAAGATATCGTATGGACATGAGACATGGATTATAACCATTCTCTCTGTCCATGTGTTGTTTCCCGATTTCTGATTTATGACGACTGACAACAGACTACAATTGAACACATCAACTTAGTCCAGGCTTGGCCAAGCGCTTAGGGTGTCATCACTAAATCATCGAGGGGCCCACAGATATCGTTTTTATCCATTTAGGGTAAAAGGAACAGATAAAATTCGAGTCACATGCTTGTACTATTTACTCATCAAATCACACACAACAATACGTTTTATAACATCAAGTTACTGATGCGTTTACGTATTATCAATGCACGACCGACTTGTAAACAACAACTCATATATCTTTGTTTCAATAATATAAGATATTATCATCTCACAATAACTCGTGATAAAATACATGAAGTGATTCATATGAGCGTGGGTTTAATCCAATACTCAAATTCTTATTTCAGGAGTACTCTTGAACACTGCAGCAAACTTGTATTATGTCTAAGCATTTAGACAATCTACAGTCGGATTCATGACAACCTTACCTCATTACTTACTTCCAATGTATGATTGACTGTGGATGTTTGAATAACCTAGTTATTCGGGAAGTAAAACTTGCAAAGTGAAACACAAGAATAATCTAATTAACTATAGTCTCAAATTTTTTGAATATAAATAAAACACTTATTATTTAATCGCCATATTAATCAGACTTTATTCATTGTACACTGTTTCGACATCAACTCAATACTTGAATTAAAACAATAGTCATCCCATGCTCTTAGCATGCACACCATGTTTATCTATGGTCCTTACTTTGTGGAATAGATCAATTGAACACATTTTGAACAATGCTCATTTCACAATTCCAAATCCTTATCGTAAGCGTAAGAATACCAAGTTCTTGCCATCTATTGTAATCTGTTAGATTCTAAACTTATATGCAATGATCCTTTTGTAATTTCTATGCACAAAAGTCACACAGACTTGGCCAAAGATATTACAAGGTATTCCAATTGAGAATAATTCCATGGAAACAAAGTCTCATATTCAAAGTACATTCCTTTGAACATCCTTATTGCATTAAGGCTTCTAATCTTACATAGATTTTATGATTAACTTCCACTTATGGAAACATTTCCATATTCCCATTTTGACTATCACTTCTGAACAAGAGTTACCTCTTCTCAGAACATGTCAATATGGTCCTTCCAAAATTATACTATACTTCCAACTGTCAACAAGTGACCAATCTTTGGTAAACCTCAGATTGTCCATGACAGTTGTTTAACAACTTTAGTCATATCCGGTTCTGGTCCTTTTTTTTCTTTTAATACCCTAGGTATTTGGAAAAATCAGAACCGATTAATATTATAGCATGCGTAATCAATCCTATATACCAAGCATATGGGATTCGATACACAATGTCTTACATAAAGACATGATACTTTATCATTCTTTTGCTATAATATTTCCACATATAGAATTTCCTTATGTTGAGTCATTTAAACATAACATTCATATATGTACATGACTAGATTCTATTAAAATCTCAATCTAAGCTTTTAGATTTGAAATGAAGTATGATTATTTTCTCCCTATAACTTTCTATAGCGAAACAATATCCAAACTTTGCAACCTTGCAAATTTGTAACCTTTGTTTTCTATAAATAGCATTGCCTACTTGCAATAAGTATAATTATGCTCCCACTATGTGACAATCGTCAAATTCCGGTCAACTCAAAGGCAAATAAAGTCAACAAGTCAAACCGGTCAACTCAATTAGCCCTTGTATACTAGGGTTTGCGTTATGTAATTACTGTACAACTCGCTATTTTAATAAGAAATCATCATTTGGAAAATTCGTATTTTTAGATTTCTGTAACCCTAATCGGGGTAAGTGAGGTAACGAAACGATAAAACAATATTGCATACCCATCGGGGGTGTGTAAGATCCTTAAACATGACTTAACGGGGTTTACGAACCTTGCGTTGCGAAGCCAAACACTCAAAAAGGTCACAAATGAAGCCTCTCCCAATCTCTTTCACTATATCTCTCTCTATTTAAAATCTCTCACAAATCTCTCTCAAAAATTCCTTTGACTTTTTGTAATCATTCGGGTCATCCCGACCCTTAATCGGGTCAAAAACCACTTAAAACGGGGTAAAAATGGGCAAAATAGCCTTAAGGAACCGAAACCCCTCTTTATGGGGCGAACCCTCTTAGAACCGAAGGTCCCCTATAGGGACCGAACCTGCTAAGAACCGAAGCTGGAAGAGCCGAACCCGAAGGTCCTCACGGACCGAACCCTCCTTTCGCCTTCGCCTCATCTCGCCTTCGGGCCACTTCGCTTCATGCACCTTCGTTCCTATCCTCACAACCGAGCTTCGGTCCCACCCTCTAAAGGAGCGAACCCTCGCACCTTCGGTCCCCCATTCGAGAAGCTTCGCAGACTTCGCATTTCTTCCCGGTTTTCGACTAGTTTTGCGTTCTAAGCCCGATTTTAATTATTTTAGCGTGGGGTTTTCACCCAAAATCATGTTTTAACATATAAAACCCCATACTTCATGAATAATCACGTTTTTTAGTGTAAATCTTATCCAAGAAGAGTGGGTGAAGTACTTGAGGTGGAGTGTTGACTTTGCTTTAGTGTATGACACAAGCAACCACCCCATGCCCACTCCATGACCAACCCTTGTCCTTCCACCATACCTAGTCACTTCCATCGTCCTTCCCATCATTTTCTTCCAGTCATACACTTGAACAAAAGGTAGAATCATTATCTCTCCTCTCTCATTTCTCTCATTTTCCACCAAAGAACAAACACCTTTCTTTCTCACTTCTCTCTCTCTCAAATTCGAGGTTCAAGGGCTGATCATCAAGTTTTCTTCCACTTTTGGTAGGTGATATTATCCTCCTTATGATTATTTCACTTCCTTCTACCCAAATCATAGACTACTTACATAAATTCCATCACATTTGTGTTAGATCTTCGAACCTTCAAGGCATCTTCTAAGTGTTCTTGAGTTGAACACTTCTTTTCTTCAACATCCATCCACTAAGAACACACAATGTGAGTTCATACCCCTATCTTTTCATGTTTTCTTAAGTTTTAAGGGGGGAATACAAGTTAAAACACCAAGACTACAACTAAACTTTTCCAACAGCTTTCATCAGGAAAGTTTAACTCCATTCACGGACTGTTTTGGACAACTTAAACATTTTAGTTTTCTAAACTGTACTTGGTGCAAATAGTTCAAGTTCATAGCTTTAAAATGACTACTTGCACATCCCCATACGATTTTTCTACAATTTATGGTGATTTTTACAAAACTGCCTATCATTTCAAGAACAAATCCGGACCAGTCTGTGATTATGGACTTTTTCACACAAGTTGGAGGTCACTAGAAATCATGAGAAAATTTATGAACAAACTAGACATGTTTTCTAAACTCTCAGAATTTACGGATTTTGATTTTGACCTTTGATGATTTTTCTATAAATTTCGAAAAACAGGAATAGAAATGTTATCACTAGAAAAATGCCATCAATTTCATTCACACCTTGTAACTTGTTGAGCAAGGTGTGTATCATTATGTGATTATATATTATTAAATTATATGTCATTTTGTCTTGGTATGTAGACATACATCAGAAAACAAATGGGTTTTTACTATATTAAGTATGGTGAAATAATAAATTGTCATAAACAAAGTTTACATCCGTTACATACAAACATTTGGTAAGTCATGACAAGGATAGTACTAATTGAATACATGTGAATGATAATACATATTATTTACCTTATCTTGAAGGTATGAATCATATACCAAGGTTTTCCACTACTACAAGTAATTACAATAAACTATAATAAGTGTACACTACCAACAAATACGCTAACTATAGTAGGTATAGTTAGGTTGCATTACATTACAAACAATATGATAAACTATAATAGGTATAGTTTATGTTCTCTACCACCACCACTTTTGGATAAACTATAATATGCATAATTCATGTTCACTATCACTACCACTATTTGGTGAATTATGATATGTATAGTTTATGTTCACTACCACTACCACTATTCGATAAACTATAATATGCATAATTCATGTTCACTATCACTACCACTATTTGGTGAATTATGATATGTATAGTTTATGTCCACTACCACTACTTGATGAACTATGATAGGCATAGTCTCGGTCTTTGGTTTTTAAGACTACATTCTATCTAGAATTGTTAGTTTTCAGCCATAATTACTTAGTGTATATGCTAGAGTTATATAGAATTTAGTCGTGATCGACTTAGAATTGGTGGGTCCGCCTTATCTCCTGTTCCTTGTTTGGTTGTGGACCTAGGGCAGACCCATTATATTCAACGGTTTATTTAACTTAAATTTTATATAACTTATATACGCTGAGTGATTATAGAAGGAAACTATAGGAAATTCTAGGATGCACTATTTCATAACATAGAAACTTTCAATTCACTCTTTAAGGAAAATATTGGATTTTCTTTGGAAACATATTTCTATCAAACTATTTCATCTGGAATTGTTAGACTTCAGCTATAATTGCTAAGTGTATATGCTAGAGTTATATAAGAATCTAGTCACAATCGACTTAGAATTTGTGGGCCCGCCTTATCTCCTGTTCCTTGTTTGGTTGTGGACCTAGGGCAGACCCATTATATTCAACGGTTTATTTAACTTAAATTTTATATAACTTATATACGCTGGGCGATTATAGAAGGAATCTATGGGACCTTCCAGGGTACATTATCGCATAACATAGAAGCATTCATTTCACACTTTATAAAGAAAATATTGGATTTTCTGGAAACGTACTCTGTCGCTTTTACAAGGAAAACGGTTTCTTTCTCAAACAAAACTCTTATGAACTCACCAACTTAATTGTTGACACTTTTCAAAACTACTTGTATTCTCAGGAAATCAGTGAAACAGGAAAAATATCAGCACTTTGAGGATGGGACGTTAAATCGCCAAACAGTTTATTTTGTCATCATAATGTAATTGATTTTGAAACATGTAAACATATACTATGGTGTAACCTTTTCAATTATATTTATGATGGTTGTATTTACTTTGAGCACTATTATACTCGTTGTTGTGATACTTTACATGAAGTCCTCCACCCCCGGACGTTTCCGCCATCCTTGGTTTGGTGGTGTGACACACTAGCATAACAATTATACTCTTACTAGCATAACACTTATGCTCCCACTAGCTTTGACATGTACCTAAAAATCAGTTGGACTTCTAGAAATCAATACTTATTGACTTTCTTACCAAAGTTCAGATTTATGATACTAGACGCTTCGATAAGTCTTTATCTAAGCTCATACACCTTTTATTTAGAAAGCTCATATGTGTGTCTAAACTATTTCAGAACTTAAAGCAATAAGTCCTAAATGTTTAAACTATTAGCCATTTCTCACAATTCGAACTATGAAGAGGGATTTCGTCGTCATACTCGAATTTGAGAACACAATTCACACAACCGCTAACTCTATGAAATCTACTTAGTGAAAGCGTTTCCTCACAATCATTTTCATGAAGCGGAGAGAAACCTTTGCCACTTAGATTTTATGGTGTACGTGTTTCCATCCATGTAAATTTGTCATAACCATAATCACGACAAGGTTTGTGACAAATCTAAACTCATATGGACCGAACTTGTTTAATCCTAATTTCTTGCCACCTAGTAGCACAAGAGCCTACCATTGCTTCCAGGTTGTTGAGTAGCTCACCCTTACAGATCAATGAACTTTCATTAATCAAGGTGCTTTGCCTCATGCAAATAAATGAGAACTCATAGAACTCACATGCACAGTTAACTTAACTGGAATAGGCACAGAAACAAGAATATTTCAATCACGATAGGTTGTAAACCTCAAGTCGTGTGCTAGTGATAACTTAAAGTCTTATTCTTGATTAGTACTTGAAACTATTCAAGACGATGAAGACTCCCACTGACCTCTTAACATATAAGATTCTCTGTCAATAAACATTTCTTGTCAACCATATTCAAGAGTTAGTGTGAGACCTTATCAAGACAACACTTCATGTAATTGGTCTTAGTTGATCTTTGTTTTATCCAAAACATCACAACTACCAATTTCAAATGTGCAAGAGTTAGAAAACATTTCTACTCCACATTTTATGAGGTGTTATAAACCTACTTAGAACATGTCATTCAAGGCACAATCTTGGAGTATGACTCTAAGACTCGAATTTTGGAACGAAGTATGATTCATCTTCTTGATTTAACCATTTCAACAATTCCTGATTCCTCTTCTTAGCCATATAAGTGTACTAAGGTGTCCTTAGAGGATCTATTGTGATATGGTTCCACAATCAATAGGATGATCATAAAACACAATTCTAATGTATCTTTTCTGCCCAATTTGATTCTTCTTATTCGTTCTCCTATACTTTGAATCTTTTCAAGGTATCAGAATTATACTTAATCTTGTAAATATAGCCATGTTTACTGAACTTTCAGTAAATCATGACGAATAGACCTTATCGTTCTTTGTGGTGGATCTAACCAGTACACATCAATGCGCACTAGATCCCTTAATCTTTCACTTGACTTACATACATATGTAAACAAGGAATTAGTCCTAATTTTCCCAAGTACCAAGATTTTCATACATCACATAACTCAAATCATATGATTCCAAGTTTTTATCCAATTGAAACTTGGGCGATGAGAATCTTTCCTTACTTAGAAAATTACGACACTACCACAATTGATATAACTAAGAATCAAACCATTTTCAACATTGTTATTAATAGAAACATACAAACAACCATTTTCACAAATGTCATTGCAAGGAAACATAAAATAAGATAAAATCAAAATTTATAAAATGCGGACAAACTTGTCCTTACAATGCAAGTAAAAATGAAAACTATGTTACTAAATATTCCTAAGCAATCTATCATAACTCCTAAGCAGCAGCTCAAAAATCTGATCATCGAACCATGCGATCGAAATCCATCTCTTCACGATCAAACTTAGCTAACTTCTTCTTCTAAGATTCCTTCTTTCTCTTTGATTCTGCAAACATCAAAATGCAATCTTATCACATCATGTATTAAGAATCTATAGATAGGAACTTAGTAGAGTCAGATAGTGAACTTACATGAAGTAGAACCATACAATTTGATTTTACCATCTCTTAGATCTCTCAAGTAGTCAGGGCAGCCTCGCTTCCAATGTCCCTTCAAATGGCAGTAGAAGCAAATGGACTCTTCAGGAGTGACACATGGACCTATCTTAGAATTTGCCTTTCTTTTATGATCAAACTTTTTGACCATGGTCAATTTCTTTCCCTTAGGAGAAGAAATCATTTCTGGATTATCGTTGTCATTGCCTTCGTCCATGGAAATTTGGTAAGTAGATCTTCCAATCAACTTTGCTTTACCAGTGCGTCGAATCATTGCTGATTCAGCAGCAATTAACAAATATGTCAGATCAATGAGGGTCATGTTGTGGTCTATTATATAGTAATCTTTAACAAACTGACTATACGACTCAGGATGTGATTGAAGAACCAAGTAAACATCCAGCTTCCTTGGGAAAATGACACCCAACATTCCCAGTCTGTCAGTTTGCAACTTCATCTCCAAGACGTGTGCACACACAGAACTTTAATCTCGATGCTTGCATGCCAATAGGGCTTGAGTAACCTTGAACTTTTCAAGTCGATGAAAACGTGGGTCTGGGAGAATTACTGGAGGAGGTGGAGGAAGTGAAGTATGATTTCTTGTTCCACCAATGCACGACAAAGGGATTGATTCTTCACCTCGATCGCCATGTGGAAAATCATCTTCATGAGGAAAGCTTTTTCCAAAAGGATAAAGAAGACCATAGATGTCAAAACTAGACATCTACAAAAGGGAGAAATTCAAGTTACTTGATTCAATCCTTAATATAACAGCCAAATGAAATATGAAGGCTAGGACCCAACACAATAATTCACAATTCGGAAGAGGGATGTCGTAATCCAGTTGTAAACTATTTATCGGTAGGTAAATGACGATTTACCAATTCCACCACGAAAACGAAATTTTAAACGAATTAGGTTTTTTTAAATGAAACTCCTACATCTTTTGAGATTCATTGAACTTTTCAATGACATGTTTAATCTCGATTATGCCCTTCAAGTTTGTGACTGGGATACCGAGGATCACAAACAAGGTGTGAATAACCATGCAAATTAGCTTGGTACTCTCGATAACATTTATCACCTAATTAATGTGCCGGTTAACCACACACGCTCCATCGATCTATGATAATTAACGAGCTACCCATTGTCATCCTTCATTAGTCCCAAATTAGTGTGTCGGTTAACCACACACGCTCCACTAACGACCAATAAGGTGCAATGTGCAATTTCATGGATTAGCACCAAATTCACATTTTTCTTAAGTAACTAAGATTTTGGTATTTATAAAACATTTAGTTACTTGTATTTCATTATACTTATTAATGAGAGTTTGTGTCCTGTCCTACCCATTCGGCTAACGACCCTCCACTGGTCAAGGGTGCGGTGGGTAAGAGTGGATACCCAATGGCAGTCATTTTACAGTCCGCTTCCTTGAACACCCCTTATAGACCAGCTTCGTGAATGAGGCCTACTAATGGCAAGACTGACCTTTTACTTATACATATAATATATTAGACTTTTAATTTTATATAGTATAAGGGTGTATTTTATACATTTAAAATACTAAGGTTTAATCTTTTAATAATTTAGACTTTTAATTTAATTAAACTTAAACCTATCTATGGAATTATTAATTGTCCTTTAATTAAAACACTTAATTAATTAATTAATAAAATCCATGAGGGTGTAATTTAAACTATTAAAAATACTAAGGTTCTAAATTTAAGATTTCAAAATTAAATCTATTTAATCAAATTTTAAGTTGCAAAACCACGAGGGTGTATTTTTAAACTATTTAAATCACTAGGGTTTAACTATTTAAATTACCAAAAATTAAAACTTTTAATTTCAAATTTAAACTATAAAACCGCAAGGGTGCAATTTAAATCTTTTCAAAAAAACAAGGTTAAATCTTTGAATCAAAATAATCTTAAATTATCCATATTTAACCAAATCCATTAATTTTGATAAGGATATCACAAACCAATCAGAAAAATCGAATTTAGGCATTAAAAACGAGTTATGGTAACTATCCAAATCAAAAGGTCGAAAATCCCGGCACCAGACGAGTCAACTCGTCGAGTTGGGCTCTGAACTTGTCGAGTTCACCCAACTCGTCGAGTCCAAAGATGAATTCATCAAGTCTGGCTGCCAGACAGCAAAAATTTCGATTTCTTGATCTTTTGTCAGTTCACTTTTGCATCTATTTTATTGAAAACATATTAGGCTCTGATACCACTGATGGGTTTTAAGCATTACAACAATCCTATAGTGTACATGCAACCCTAATTACTTTGGATCTAAGTTTTTCTCTATTAAACATACAATTATGAACACCAAAGCAATAACCATATAGAGTAGCATATAATTTTCGAAATTGACATACAAATTAGGGTTAGAAGCTTACCTTACTTGTTATGTAGCAATAACAAGATTAATCCTTCTTGATCTTGACTTCTAAAAGCCTAGTGCCCCAAGTGTTTCACATCTAATGGAGTCATAATCACTCAATGCAACAAGATGACTTGGATAGTGAAGGATTTCGGCTAGGGTTCCTTAGAAGACATGCATAGGCCGAAAATCCTTAGTGAGAGGGTCTTTATATATTTGTGGCTGCTAGGGTTTTCAGGTGGAAACCCTAATACCTTACTTAGGCAACAAGCAGCCCATGGACACCTCCTTAAGAAGCATTGGACGAAATCTATAGGGCCTCCTATAGGATTTCGTCCACTCCATAATTAAGGAGTCCAATCAGCCCACTTCTGCAACTATCAATGATTTGCATAACAGTCCCTCAATTATTGATCGGTTCCCTTAATCCCAAAATTAATATCAAATTAATTTTTGATTAATTATTAATTAATAATATGATTTCCAAATAATATATTAATATTGTAATATATTAATAAAACCAATTTGAGTACCAATTTATTATTCATATAATAAATCCCACTCTCTCTCCTCTTGTTATCCTATCAAGTTGCATGAGTGAAGGCAACCCAAAAGGACCATGCTCATAATCAAGTCAAGTACATACCAATTATAGTTATGGACTTAGACACCTAATCCAACAATTTCAAATACAAAACGTTCATTTCATTAAAACTTTATAATATAGTTACGAAACTTTACCCCTTTGTAACCCGTTGAGCAAAGGGTAAAAACTATATAAAGTACATATATCATTGTTTTTACGACATTTTTGATATTATCCTGGAAAGAGGGGATAATTTCATGTTCAAACGTTTTCATTTCAAAAACACGTACACTCGATGAATAAATTTGTGAGACATTGTCTTCATCGTACCTAACTAAGGTATACATAAAGTCCTGTATTTATAACCGGAATCTCCGATACGAGAGCGTGATACTTGTGTATAGATCTATACGGGACTGATGATCCCACACCCTGACTACTAGCTACAGTCAAACCGGCAGGTTATGGGTGACAAATGCCATAAATAACTCGGCGCCTGAAGAACGACGAGGCAGACACTGTATCTTAAAAGCACGGTTATGAAAACTCACATAGGGAAACGACTATACGTACATTTTACGCAAAAACACATTTCTTCAAATGGTTCTATACATGAATAAAACTACCTATTACTACTTTAAGTAGCGAAAACACTAGTACATTTTGGTCTTGGACATTTAAGACTACTTCTCATTTATTAGAAAATATCGGATTTTCTGGGATAAACACTATCATTTTACAAGTGGACGGCTTACATTTCATTTATTAGAAAATATCGGATTTTCTGAGATAAACACTATCATTTTACAAGTGAACGACTTACATTTCATTTATTAGACAATATCGGATTTTCTGGAAACAACACGATATCTTTTCACGGAAAGGCTTACTATTTTCATTATAAATTCTTATGAACTCATCAACTTAAATGTTGACACTTTTTCAAACAACTTGTATTCTCAAGAAATCAGTAAAACACGTAACCAACAGCTTTTGAGGATGAGACGCTAAGGCGTCAAACAAATCATTTTGACATCATATTGTAATTGACTTTTGAAACATGTAATACTTACAATGATGTAACTTTTTCAATTATATATATGATGGTTATGTTTGCTTTCTTTACTATTATGCAACTGTTATGATACAATACATGGAAGTCATCCACCCCCGGACGTTTCCGCCATCCTGGTTTGGGGGTGTAACACATGAAAGCCGAAATCGCTACCTACGTGGGCAAGTGCCTGACTTGCGCCAAGGTCAAAGTAGAATACCAAAAGCCCTCGGGTTTACTACAACAACCAAAAATACCCGAGTGGAAGTGGGAGCGGATAACCATGGACTTCATCACCAAGTTACCCAAGACGACAGGTGGACTCGACACCATCTGGGTGATCGTTGACTGGTTAACCAAATCCGCGCACTTCCTACCAATAAAAGAGACAAACAAGATGGAGAAACTGACCAGAACATACATTAAAGAAATCATCCGACTGGATGGAGTGCCAATATCCATTATCTCTGATAGGGATAGTAGATTCACCTCATGGTTCTGGCAGTCACTGCAAAAATCCTTAGGAACTAAACTCAACATGAGTACGGACTACCACCCACAGACCGACGGGCTGAGTGAAAGAACTATCCAAACATTGGAGGATATGTTGAGAGCTTGCGTGATACACTTTGGTAAAGCTTGGGATACCTATTTACCCCTCTTCGAGTTCTCATACAACAATAGTTATCACACTAGCATCGGAGTTGCTCCATTTGAAGCCCTCTATGGCCGCAAGTGCAGATCACCTTTGTGCTGGGCTGAAGTGGGTGACATGCAACTAGTAAAGGGGCAAATTCCTGGCAGCACTCTCACCGGCCCCGAGATCATAAAGGAGACAACGGAGAAGATCGTTCAAATCCGTGAACGGTTGAAAGCATCCAGGGACCGGAAAAAGAGCTATGCAAATAAAAGACGCAAACCCTTGGAATTCCAGGTGGGTGACCGCGTTCTGTTAAAGGTCTCACCCTAGAAGGGAATAATACGCTTTGGAAAACGTGGAAAACTAAATCCAATGTACATCGGGCCCTTCGAAATCGTTACTAGAATCGGCCCGGTAGCTAGAGGTGAGCATTTGGACCGAACCGGACCGGACTGGACAGGCTCTTAGACCGGACCGATTATGGAGAATATTGTGGACCGTGGACCGGACCGGATAAGTCGTGTCCGTGTCCGGGTCCAGGTTCGGGTTTTCCGGTTCTTGGACCCGTTTGGACCGGTACAACTTTAATTGCATAGAGTACAAGTCGTAAAAATAAGTTTTTGGGTTTGATACGATACAACTTGTAAAAATGATTACGTTTCCGTTTCATGCATAACTGATCTACCTTGATGTAAGAATATTATAACTTGCAAAATTAATTTTACAAATAAAAGAAACTAACATATAAATCACGCTCACCATGATCCCTTTCATATGATTTATCTTTCAAAGATACATAAAATTCATAACTATAGTCTAAAATAATAGTTAAAAAGTTGAAATATTTCAGCTTTGATAGCTCAACTTTGAAGGATTGTAACTCACTGAATATAACACCAAAATCAACAAAATTATAGTCAAAATTCATCTACAAACTGTAAACTAAATGTTGGAAAAAACCGCAGGTCAATCCGACTTAAAACGAATGAGTTATGGTTGTTTAAAAAATTTCACAGATTACAAAATTTTAAAAATCTTGCTAAAAAGCTGAAATTTTCCAGCTTTGATAGCTCAACTTTGAAAGACTGTAACTCATTGAATATAATACCAAAATCAACAAAATTATAGTCAAAATTCATCTACAAACTGTAAACTAAATGTTGGAAAAAACCACAGGTCAATCCGACTTAAAACGAATGAGTTATGTTTGTTTAAAAATTTTCACAGATTAGAAAATTTTAAAAATCTTGCTAAAAAGCTGAAAATTTTCAGCTTTGATAGCTTAACTTTGAAAGACTGTAACTCATTGAATATAATACCAAAATCAACAAAATTATAGTCTAAATTCATCTACAAACTGTAAATTAAATGTTGGAAAAAACCGCGTGTCAATCCGACTTAAATCGAATGAGTTATGATTGTTTAAAAATTTTCACAGATTACAATTTTTTTTTTAAATCGGGTCCAACCGGTTCTAAACCCGGTAAAAACCGGACCGGGATGGATTCCTAGAACCGAGAACCGGCCCGGAGGTCCAAAAAAACGGTCCGGTCCGGTCCGGTCCACCGGTCCAAATGCTCACCCCTATCGGTAGCTTACAAACTCCAACTACCACAGGAACTTAGTAATGTACACCCCACCTTCCACGTGTCCAATCTAAAGAAATGTCTGTTCGACGAAACTCTCGTATCCCACTCGATGAAATCGATGTAAATGAGAGTCTCAACTTCATTGAAGAGTCAGTGGAAATCATGGATAGGGAAATCAAGAGAACAAAGCAAATTCGTATACCAATAGTAAAAGTCCGTTGGAACGCCAAACGAGGACCTGAATTTACCTGGGAACGAGAAGACCAAATGAAACAAAAGTACCCACATCTTTTCCCTAGTCTGTGAGTAACCACTTTATAACTAATTTCGGGACGAAATTCCCTCTAACGGGGGGATGATGTGACAACTGGAAAATTTTAGAGCAAACAAGGTCTAAACGTTAACCGCGTACAAGTAAATTCACAAATATAACTGGATGCAATAAAACATTGAAAGCCAAGAGGGCATATTTATATGATTTAATATGGTTATATAATAAAAACCTTGACGTAATAAACTTTCCAATTCAACACAAGTCAAAGAAATAAATCAAAAAAGTATAAATTATACCCTACTAAGGGGGAATCGGTTTTTGGAATCAAAGAAGCATTGGGATTTCGGTTTTGTGGGGACCAAAACCTTATGTCAGGACCGAAATCTCAATGCCTTGGACCACTAGGGCCGAAATCCCTTTCTTTGGATGAAGTTAAGACCGAAATCCCTTCCTTGGATGAAGTTAAGACCGAAATCCCTTCCTTGGATGAAGTTAAGACCGAAATCACAAAGGGGACAAGGTGATTTCGGTCATACCATGGCCGAAATCACCCCATTTTGGCCAAAAATCACCCACTCGACCCACTTGTGTTGCAATTTGATTGACCGATTTAATTTCCCAAGGTGATAAGTGCACATACCAAGGTAAACATCAACTCACTGTCAATTCGTTATCTCTTAATACCCTTATATATAATGCACGAATTAGAGACCACAAGCAGAGTCATTCACAGTTATCACATTTCACAAATTCAAACTCTTCCATATTGAGTTTTCTCTCCATTTTCCAAACCTTCCAAGTTCTTCATCAATATTTCCCAGGAAGCCTTTTGATCAACATTGTTCCTTAGTATTTGGTAAGTATTTTTATATATAACCTAGTGTTTCACATTCTTTAATACTGGTTTCTTCTTATTTACACATTAATATGTGTTAAAAACTCTTAGGATTCAACCATCTTCAAGTGTTTGTAACTTAAAGCTCGTCACCGTCACCTCGTTATCAAACCGCAACCACACATAAGGTGAGTTCATACCCCTATATTTTTCAAGACTTTTTCTATGTTTTAGGGGGGGGGGGGGATACAAGTAACACACAAGAAAATTTACGTTAAAACGCAAACGTTTAAATACGTTATTTTACCATTTTTACGAAAAGTGTTAAATACACGAAACGACTTTATTATCAACTTAGTATATTTTTACACACATCGTTTTGATAATAACGTAAAGATATGAAAAACGGTTACAAAATACATTACATTATTCGTTTCTTTAAAACTTTATAAATAGAGTTTACGAAACTTTACTCCCTTTGTAACCCGTTGAGAAAAGGGTAAAATTATATAAAGTACTTATATAATTGTTTTACGGCATTTTCGATATTATCTTGGAAAGAGGGGATAATTTCATATACAAACGTTTTCATTTCAAAAACACGTACACTCGTTGAATAAATTTGTGAGACATTGTCTTCATCGTACCTAACTGAGGTATACACGAAAGTCATGTATTATAACCGGAATCTCTGATACGAGAGCGTGATACTTGTGTATAGATCTATACGAGACTGATGATCCCACACCCTGACTACTAGCTACAGTCAGACCGGCAGGTTATGGGTGACAAATGTTATAAATAACTCGACGCCTGAAGAACGACGAGGCAGGCACTGCATCTTAAAAGCACGGTTATAAAAACTCACATGGGGAAACGACTATACGTACATTTTACATGAAAACACATTTCTTCAAACGGTTTTATACATGAATAAAACTACATATTATTACTTTATGTATGGAAAACACTGGTACATTTCAGTCTTGGAACATTTAAGACTACAACTCATTTCTACAGAAAATATTGGATTTTCTGGAATAAACACTATCATTTTACAAGTGAACGACTTACATCTCATTTATTAGAAAATATCGGATTTTCTGGAAACAAACACAATATCTTTTCACGGAAAGGCTTACTATTTTTCATATAAACTCTTATGAACTCACAAACTTAATTGTTGACACTTTTTCAAACAACTTGTATTCTCAGGGAATTAGTAAAAAAGGTAACCAACAGCTTTTGAGGATGGGGCGCTAAGGCGTCAAAAAAAACTTTTGTCATCATATTGTAATTGACTTTTGAAACATGTAACACTTACAATGATGTAACTTTTTCAATTATATATATGGTGGTTATGTTTGCTTTCTTTACTATTACTCAATTGTTATGATACAATACATGAAAGTCATCCACCCTCGGACGTTTCCGCCATCCTGGTTTGGGGATGTGACAGAAGGCGGTCGGAGAGCCGTTTAGCTGATATGGAACGAAGATCTGAAGGATTCAAGAGCGAATTCATGACAGTAATCATTCAATTTGTTTTTCTGATCACGATTAGTATTCTAATTGTGTTCCTTTTGTTTTTACTTTCTAAATGTAGATGTTAAATTTTTTTGCTTTGTGTTTGGAATAGATGAATCATGAGATTTTGGATTAAATTGCTATTTGGATTGTTTATTTTTATTTAATTTATTGTCTCAAGTTCGATTGAATATTCATATTTGTTAAAGCTCGTTACTTTATTACCTATTGTTGAGTCTATGTGATTAGAAGAATAATCTAGTTATGTATTCTCAAATCATAGTTGTTTTATTACCGTAAAATATTTATGACTAGTGTTGGATCAAAATCTAGGGTTAGATTAATAAAGTTATGAACTTTAATGTGTGTGCATGTTTTAGATGTCCAATCTTAACATTATTTAATTCTAATAATCTTTAGGATTAATAAAAATCGAATCGTGCATGATACGAGCTGAACAATGAATTTAGGGATAATTAACGGCATGACGATGAAATTAAAAGTTCTTAGAGTCATTAGTATTCATGTATGGACCAAATACACGAATCAATTTAGGAATAGGTGAATAATGAATAAATGACCATTGCACTAAAGTATTTATCTATGATTTTGAGATCTAATCTAATTTGAACCAGAGTATCAGAAGTGATTCGTTTCCAGTCAGTTTATTCTAGTAGTTTAGTTATTGACATGTAATTCACTATCGTTCCCCCTTGAGTTCAACACTTTTGCTTATCAAAACTATATTATACTCAATCAAGTTTACTGCCTATAAGGTGTGGTTTAGATGTGATAGCAAATGATTTAATTGACAATTGTAGCATGATTGCAACGAAGACGAGTGACCGTGATATCATTTTTAGTTATTTTTGTGTGATTTTATTTTTTTAGTTTGTTTAATTTTGTATTCCAAGTTGATGCTCTTTGATGTTTTATATCTTTGCAGAATTATATTGTCCTTCGTCACGAGAGGCGTTGCATCACATAAGTGTGGGATCATTACACGAGAGAGGGATCAAGACTTTATTAAAGTCCATTATTAGAGGGAAGAGCATCTACAATAGACAAGATGAGTGTTTAGCCGACACAACTGGAGCTAATTTTATAACCAACTCTATCTAGCGACATCAAAAGTAAACAAATTCAAAATATGAAGAGAAATGTTCTTGATATGATTTGACGAATGAAAGCTAAATTTATGTAATATTTGACAAAAAAATTTCAAAATTTTATTTTTTTTGGCGGCATTGAACACAAAGATATATGTTTGCGGGTCGAAGCTTTTTTAAAATACATCGGGTGATTTGGATAGACTAAAACATAACCTTACTTTTGCCACAAACGCACAAACTAAATTAACTTACATAGTCACTACTATACTTATAAATTGACATCTTTCACCACGAACGAGACTATGGTCGGGACACGGACCCTTTAGTAAAAAGTAAATAAATATATATTTTACTATTGTTGGTTTTAAAATAAAATATTTTACGTATAAGGTTAAAAGGTAAGGCTAAAATGTGTGGTGCAATTTTTAAATATGAAAAAATTTATGGTAGGTGTCATGTTAGTTTTTGTAATTCTTACTGTTTTTTGCTTATGAGTATGGTGAGGTAAGATCCTTGCCTACCAACAGTTTTTAATTAAAAAAATAAAATCCATGTAATGTATTTTATATAATGCTAGTTGTACAAGCTAATCATGCACATCATCCCTTTTCAGGCAAAGTGATCGATAATAGTATGCAGATAAAAATCACCGTCGGCAAAAGTACTAGTCAAGATGCGGTGTTTACCGTCGGTAACATTGTCACACCGTATATCCTAATGTATGTAAAATTTTACGTGTTATCGAAAGAAATAAAGGATTTAAAGAAGCAACAAGGTCAGAACGCCGAATTAATGGAGTGATTGGCGGAAAGAATATGCACACTTTATCAACAACGTCCACGTGTCAGTTGAGAATATTTGTTATTATTTCTCTATCATCTAATAAAAATCCAAAAATGCCGTTATGCTAAAGAATGGGTATAAACCACCATCCCTTTTCACTTTTTCTCATATATATTATTTGATTAGGGTAATATATGAGAAAAACGAAAAACTAATCATAGATTGTACACTTTTAGAAAAGATATAAATTTAGTTATAAAACCTTTAAAAAATATCATCAAACATTTAGCTTGGTACCCTTTAAAAAGGATAAACTTTGGTGGTTACTTATAAGAGTAAAAGAGAATTAGAAATTTTTTTTGAAACTCGTGACCTATATAATAATGATGTTGAAGCGTAGAAGTCGTTGTTAGATATAATTTACTAGATAATGTTTAACTTTCAAAGCCAAAGTATTTTTTGTTGAAGATTTAAAATTTGGTAAAGCACACTTACAAAACCATATGTAGAAGCTTACAAGCCTATCATACATTCAAGTTTATAAACTTAATAGAGTATGGTTTTTCTTTCAACGTGGGATTCATTCCTACACTTACTTTACTTGCTAACTTTTATTCTCAAATACCCAACTTTGGATATCGATATCTCATTCACACATACTTAATTTTGCACATACGATATATCTTTTTGAAGTTCTCACGGAATAGAACATAAACTCACTTAGAGTTAATTATATATACAACATATGTATATATTTTTTATGTCCAAAGTTAGTAAAAATATAAATATTTATACTAAAATTTCCAACACTACTTAACGGCTCTTCATAGACGTAAGTTAAAAAGTGGAACCATATCCATAAAAAGCTTCAGTGTTTTACTATTGATGAAAATTGAAAAGATTTTTAACATTATCCATAATTTTATGCAAACAACAATGACCAATATAGTTTAGTGATTTACTTTATATTATGAGATGTTTGGTATTCATAAGAAAGACTAATCAAATATGATTTGACTAACCTCTTAGATACCGAATGTGTGATAATCCAAATAAAAATATAAATAGAGGTAAATAAATATTAACATTCTTAGTTAAGTAATTAAGAGAAAATGATGGTAATTGGGGTTAACTTATGGGTATTAATCCTAAATAAACCTCACTCATTATAGATGCATAAATTTGGAAGATGTAGAGGGTTTCTTCGGTTACAACCATGGCCATTATATATAGCTCGAAAAATTGAGCGAAATGCCCATAGAAATTACGAGAAACAGTGAAGAAAAGAAGGAGAAAGTGGAGCTAGAAGTTCTTAAACTTTTCGGAGTTGTTCTTAAAATTAAGGTATATCTCTCCGTTTAAGCTCGAATTGGCTGTTTGAGTAGTTTTATAATCATGTTTTACGTATTCTAGTTCCACCTAATGTCTCAGTTCGGCCCAGTGATGATATTGATGGGTTTTAGATAAAACAAATAAACTAGAAAACAATTCCTAAGTTCACATGCAACCTACTTTGGATCTATGTTTTAACTATTGAACATACAACTTTAAATTGCAAAACAAGAACCCTAGAGGAGGAGGCTATTTTCGAAAATAGTAAACTAGGGTTTAAGAGATACATACCTTTCAATTGTTATAGCAAACAATTGACAATCCTCTTGATCTTGATCTTGATCTTGATCTTGATCTTGATCTTGATCTTCTTGGAAGCTTAGCACCACAAATGTAATGCCTCTAATGGAATCACACCCAAGAGCTAGCAAGAAAGAAACTAGAAGGAGAGAGGATGGAGAGAGTATGCAATTTCGGCCTAGATATCTTCCAAAGAATAGAGTGGCCTAAAATGTGAGCCAGGAGGCTCCTTAAATAGCTGAGGGATCTAGGGTTTAGGGAAAACCCTAATTATCCTTTGCTTAGGGCCTAAGCTAACCCAAAGGACTTATCCAAAGCCCCTTGGACGAAATCCTTAGGGTTTCCCCTATGGATTTCGTCCACTTCCTTCCAAGGAGGTTCTGGATCCTTCTACTCAACTATTAGTTAATTGCAAACTAGTCCCTGCACTTTATAATTAACTCTTTTAACCCCAAAATTAATTCTGATTAATTTCTGGCTAACTATTAATTAAACATAATGATTTCTAATTAATATATTAATCTTTTAACATATTAATATATCATTTATATTAATTTATTAATCTTATAAATTAATATCTCTCATTTCATAATTTCCTTGTCCAGTTGCTAGGTTGAGGGCAACCCAAAAGGACTGTGCTGCTATCAATTCAAGTACATACCAATTATAGTTATGGGCTTAGACACCTAATCCAACAGTCTCCCACTTGGATAAGTCTGTAACTATAATTGCTAGTATGCCTTCTAAATTTGACCAGCAAATTGTAGCTTCCAAAAGCTGCTGCCGAACTCTGACCCAGTCAGTTACGTGTCCTAAGATAAGTGATCATATAATCCTTCGTTCTGCAAGATATCCCCAGACATAAGACATGGAATGTAATCAATCTCTTTGTCCAGAATCTATGTTTCCCGATTTCTGATTTGTGATGATGTAGGACTTCTAATTGAACACATCAATTTAGTCCTGGCTGGGCCCAGCACATAAGTCAACACCAAATCATCGAGGGGCCCACAGATATCGCTTTTCCGGTTAGGGCAAAAGGAACGAATAAACGTTGACTCATATGCTTGTATCTTTTACTCATCAAATTATACATGACAATACGTTTTATAACACCAAGTTACTGATGCGTTTTCGTATCACCAATGCATGACCGATTTGTAAATTACAACTCATATATCTTCGTTTCAAGATTATAAGATATTATCGTCTCAGTATTACTCGTGATGAATTCCATGAAGTGATACTCTGAGCGAGGGTTTATCCAATACTCAAATCTCAATTTCTGAGTACTCATGAATGTTGCAGCAATTCTATTGCCATGTCTATCCTTTAGACAATCTACAATCCAGTTCATGACAGTCTTGATTCACTACTTACTTCCAAAAGTACGAGCGACTGTGGAGTTTGAATAATCTTATTATTCGGGAAGTAAAACATGCAAAAATGAAACACAATAATAAACAATTGACAAAAGGCAGAAACCAAACTTATAAATAATACTTTATTATTTAATCACCAAAAGTCAATTACATTTACTTTGTTACAAGTTCAGAACAAAACTAATCTAATATCATCTTTCAGTCCTATGCTCCGAGCATGCTGAATATGCTTAGCCCTACTCAGACCCTTTGTGAGGGGATCTGCTGGGTTATCTTCAGATGACACCCTCTTTACTATAAGATGGCCTTCTTCCACTCTATGTCTGATGAAATGGTACTTTCTGTCGATATGTCTGGTTTTACCATGATCTCTCGGTTCCTTTGTCAAGGCAACCGCTCCTTCATTATCGCAGAACAGTTCCATAGGCTCCTGGATGGTTGGAACAACTCCGAGATCTCCGATGAAGTTCCTCAACCAAGCTGCTTCTTTCGACGCTTCACTCGCTGCTATGTACTCTGATTCACAAGTAGAATCAGCCACCGTATCTTGCTTGGAACTCTTCCAAGTAACTGCTCCTCCATTCAGTAAAAATACCCAGCCTGACTGTGAACGGGAGTTATCTCTATCCGTCTGAAAGTTGGCATCACTGTAACCATCTACTCTCAAAGTATCATTGTCACCAAGTACAAGGATCCAGTCCCTCGTCCTTCGCAAATACTTGAGTATGTTCTTTACTGTTATCCAATGAGCTCTACCCGAGTTTCCCTGATAGTGACTGACCATGCTCAAAGCAAATGCCACATCAGGGCGAGTACATGTCATAGCGTACATGATCGATCCGACAGCGAAAGCATAAGGTACACGACTCATGTCTGCTATTTCCTCATCTGTACTCGGGCATTGAGTCTTACTCAATTTGGTATTGCTTTGGATAGGTAGCTCTCCCTTCTTGGAATTTTCCATACTAAACCTCTTTAGTACCTTATCCAAGTATGTGCTCTGACTAAGTCCAATTAGACTCTTCTTTCTATCTCTCAATAATCTAATCCCAAGAATATAGGCAGCTTCTCCAAGGTCTTTCATGGCAAAACACTTTCCAAGCCAAGACTTAACATCTTTCAAGGTTGGAACGTCGTTACCAATGAGTAATATGTCATCGACATATAACACCAGAAAAGTTACTATACTCCCACTAGCCTTGATATACACACAAAACTCATCTTCACTTCTAGAGAAACCAAACTCTTTGACTTTCTCATGGAAGCAAAGATTCCAGCTGCGAGATGCTTGTTTCAATCCATAAATGGATTTCTCAAGCTTGCACACTCTATTGGGAAACTTTGCATCAACAAAACCCTCTGGCTGATTCATGTAAACATCCTCAGCCAACTTCCCGTTAAGGAAAGCAGTCTTGACATCCATCTGCCAGATTTCATAGTCATGAAAGGCAGCTATGGCGAGCAATATCCTAATAGATTTAATCTTAGCTACTGGCGAGAAGGTCTCATCATAGTCAACCCCTGGGGTTTGAGTGAAACCTTTTGCAACCAGTCGAGCCTTGAATGTGTGCACATTTCCATCCATGTTTGTCTTCTTTTTGAAGATCCATTTGCACCCAACTGTCTTACGACCTGGTGCACTATCAACCAAATTCCAAACTTGGTTGTCATACATGGACTTAATCTCACTGTCCATTGCCTCTTTCCACTTGGAAGCCTCTGGACCTGCCATTGCTTCCTTATAAGTGACTGGTTCATCTAAATTTACCAGTGTCCTATCACTGATGAATGTGTCACCGTCTGAAGTAATATGAAAACCATACAACTCAGGTGGCACACTCACCCTAGTGGACCTTCGAAGAGGTAATGAGTTATCAACTGGTTCAACAGGAACTGTTTCCTCTGGTTGAGTGCTAGTGTCATCTAAGGTTCCTTCATTGGCTGACTCTCGAATTTCTTCAAGGTCAATGGTGCTCCCACTGTCCTCTTTGAATATGAGCTCCCTTTCTAGAAAGACTCCTCTTCGTGCTACAAAGACCACGTTTTCAATAGGTCTGTAGAACAAATATCCAAAAGACTGCTTTGGGTAACCAATGAAAACACATTTCTCACTTCTAGCTGCTATCTTGTCGTGAGTCTCTCGTCTTACGAAAGCTTCACAACCCCAGACTTTAATATGTGCCAACGAGGGAACTTTCCCCGTCCACATTTCGTGAGGTGTTTTGGCAACCTTCTTTGTAGGGACAAGATTGAGGATGTGGGCGGCTGTCTCTAAGGCATACCCCCAGAAGTGAATAGGAAGCGAAGCACGACTCATCATAGAACGAACCATGTCTAACAAGGTTCGATTACGCCTCTCAGCTACACCATTTAACTGAGGTGTCCTAGGAGGAGTCAATTGTGAGACTATCCCACATTCTTTCAGATAGTCGTTGAACTCGATACTAAGATACTCCCCGCCTCTATCGGATCTAAGTATCTTTATCTTCCTGCCCAATTGATTTTCGACCTCATGCTTAAACTCTTTGAACTTTTCAAAGGTTTCTGACTTATGCTTGATCAAGTAGATATAACCATATCTGCTATAATCGTCAGTGAAAGTCACATAGAATCGATTAGCATCTCTTGTAGTTGATCTAAAGGGCCCACACACATCTGTGTGTATGAGATCCAACAGACCTTCACCTCTTTCACAAGACCCTGTGAATAGTGATTTTGTCATCTTTCCCAAAAGACAAGATTCACATATATCATCTGATTTTAGGTCAAATGATTCCAACACTCCATCCTTTTGGAGTTGGGCTATGCGTTTCTTGTTAATGTGTCCAAGACGACAATGCCACAAGCATGCCTTGTCTACACTATTAGACAAGTCAATATTAAGTACACTATTTCCTAAGCTATCAACACAAGTCACTGTTTCATACACACCATCACAAGGTAAAGCTTCAAACATAAAAACACCATTCTTATAAACAGAAATTGAACCATTCAAATCATTAAAAGAATATTTAAAACCTTGTCTGAACAATGCATTAAATGAAATAACGTTTCTCGTCATCTCAGACGAATAGCAACAATTTATCAAATCTAATCTAACATCATTACTAAGCAAAAGCTGATAAACTCCGATCTTGGTTACTGGTGAAGACTTTTTGTTTCCCATGATCAATTTTATCCTTCCTCGCTCTATCTCCTCACTTTCCTTTAGCCCCTGCATATCAGAACAGATATGAAAACCACATCCTGTATCAAGGACCCATGAACGAGAAGATAATGAGTTATTAGTAGAAATAGTGTAAATACCTGCCGAAGATGGCTTGACTTTGCCATCCTTGATATCTTGCAGATATTGTGGGCAAGATCTCTTCCAATTCCCCTTTTGATTGCAGTAAAAGCAAACGGCCTCTTTTGGATCAAAAACATGGGGTGTGGAACCATTGGGCTTAGCTTTTGGGCCATTACTAGACGACCCAGCTTGAGCCTTGCTCTTCCAGTTTTGCTTGGGAGGACCTTTCCTCTTTTTCCCCTTTCCCTGTCCAATAGCCAACACAGGGGCACTTGCAGGCATGGAGGGTATACTTTTACCCTTCATTCCTGCTTCAGCTGTCTGCAACAAGTTGTGCAATTGGGCCAAAGTCTGCTCAGTATTGTTCAAATGGTAAGTTAGAATAAACTGACCATAACAATCAGGTAGTGAGTTCAAGACCATGTCAATGGCCAATTCCTCATCAAAGTGAATGTTGAGCTTGACCAAACGCTCTATGTAGCGTTGCATTCTTTGCACATGTGACACAACCGACTCCCCTTCTTTCATCTTGCAAGCCATGAGTGACTTGACTACTTCAAACTTTTCTTGACGAGCTCGCTTATGGTACTTTTCCATAAGGTCCTTGTTCATCTCGAAAGGCCAGTAGTCGTCATAGTACCTTTGCAGTTCTGGGGACATGGTTGCCACCATGATGCACGCCACTTTGGTAGCATCATCGTAATGTTTCTTGTAGGCAGCAAGATCTTCAGGAGTAGCTTCAGACTCATCAAGCTCTTTGAGCTCCTTTTCAAGAACATATTCTTTGTTCTCAAAACGAAGCGTCATCTTGATGTTGCGCATCCAATCGTTATAGTTTGAGCCATCCATAACGACTTTGGAGCAGATATTGAGCAAAGAGAAGTTTTGGTTGGAGGAGGATGAAGCAGAAGTGTTTCCAGGAGTAGACATCTGAAAAGAAAGAAAGTTTTAGTCAGATTTCAAGATACCTCAATATAATAACCCAAAGATAAAATATCAAGGTTAGGATCCAACTATGAAGATTCACAACTTAGAAATGGGATGCCGAGATCCAAGTGTAAATTTCATAAAGGTAGGTGAATGACGATTCACCAATTCCACCATTAGACGAAACAAACGAAGTGAAATTCCTAATTCTTTTGAGATACATTGAAACTATTCAATGGCATGTTTTAATCTCAGATTATGCTCTTCTATTTGTGACTGGGATGCCGAGGATCACAAACAAGATGTGAATAACCATGCAAATGTGCTTGGTAACCTCATTGTCTTTATCATTAACTATTGATGTGCTGGTAAACCACACACGCTCCATCAAAATGACAATTATGAGATACCCATTACTACTATTTATTAGTGCCATTTAGTGTGCTGGTTAACCACACACGCTCCACTAACGACCAATAAAGCACAATGTGCAATTTCATGGATTAGCATACTTTTCACATTTTTCCTAAAGTAACTAGAGTTGGGATTTTGTAAAATAATGTTCTAGTACTTTCTTTAATAGCATTATACTTTTAATGAGAAGTAGTTTTCCTATCAAATCCGTTCTGCTAACGACCCTCCACTAATCAAGGAAGCGGTGGGTGAGAGTGGACACCCATTCAACTACCATTTTATAGGCATTTTCCTTATACCCCCTTTTAGACTAGCTTCGTGAATGAGGCATACTAGCGATTTGACTAACCATATTCTTATACATATATAATATTAAACTTTTAATTATAATACATATATAAGGTATGTTTTAAACTTTTTAAAACTTTAAGGTTTATATAAATTTCGAAAATTAAACTATTAATTTAAATTTAAAATAAACCAAATTACTAGATTTAATGTTTATCTATTAATTAACTTTTAATCAATTTATTAAATTTTGTAAGGATTATCTAATCAACTTAATCAATTAATTTAATCCTAATCCTTATCCCTCTAAATTTCGAAAATTAGGGTAAAGGATAATTATTCAATTAATCTAATCAAGTAACAATTATCCAAAACAAGAAACCCTAAAATTACTAGGCATATTTCGAAATTCAAAGGGAGGAGGCTAGGGTTTTCAAAACCCTAACCCTAATTTCGATTAGGGTTCTTTGGAGGCTAGGGTTTTCGAAAACCCTTTGAACCAAAACCCTAAAATCGAAAATTTGGCCTTTAGGGTTTCATGGCTATAAACCCTAATTTGCAATTCAACAATTATAGCAATTCACTTTAAAACAAACAATGGCTCTGATACCACTGATGGGTTTTAGATAAAACAAATAAACTAGAAAACAATTCCTAAGTTCACATGCAACCTACTTTGGATCTATGTTTTAACTATTGAACATACAACTTTGAATTGCAAAACAAGAACCCTAGAGGAGGAGGCTATTTTCGAAAATAGTAAACTAGGGTTTAAGAGATACATATCTTTCAATTGTTATAGCAAACAATTGACAATCCTCTTGATCTTGATCTTGATCTTGATCTTCTTGGAAGCTTAGCACCGCAAATGTAATGCCTCTAATGGAATCACACCCAAGAGCTAGCAAGAAAGAAACTAGAAGGAGAGAGGATGGAGAGAGTATGCAATTTCGGCCTAGATATCTTCCAAAGAATAGAGTGGCCTAAAATGTGAGCCAGGAGGCTCCTTAAATAGCTGAGGGATCTAGGGTTTAGGGAAAACCCTAATTATCCTTTGCTTAGGGCCTAAGCTAACCCAAAGGACTTATCCAAAGCCCCTTGGACGAAATCCTTAGGGTTTCCCCTATGGATTTCGTCCACCTCCTTCCAAGGAGGTTCTGGATCCTTCCACTCAACTATTAGTTAATTGCAAACTAGTCCCTGCACTTTATAATTAATTTTTTTAACCCCAAAATTAATTCTGATTAATTTCTGGCTAACTATTAATTAAACATAATGATTTCTAATTAATATATTAATCTTTTAACATATTAATAAATCATTTATATTAATTTATTAATCTTATAAATTAATATCTCTCATTTCATAATTTCCTTGTCCAGTTGCTAGGTTGAGGGCAACCCAAAAGGATTGTGCTGCTATCAATTCAAGTACATACCAATTATAGTTATGGGCTTAGACACCTAATCCAACAGTCTCCCACTTGGATAAGTCTGTAACTATAATTGCTAGTATGCCTTCTAAATTTGACCAGCAAATTGTAGCTTCCAAAAGCTGCTGCCGAACTCTGACCCAGTCAGTTACGTGTCCTAAGATAAGTGATCATATAATCCTTCGTTCTGCAAGATATCCCCAGACATAAGACATGGAATGTAATCAATCTCTTTGTCCAGAATCTATGTTTCCCGATTTCTGATTTGTGATGATGTAGGACTTCTAATTGAACACATCAATTTAGTCCTGGCTGGGCCCAGCACATAAGTCAACACCAAATCATCGAGGGGCCCACAGATATCGCTTTTCCGGTTAGGGCAAAAGGAACGAATAAACGTTGACTCATATGCTTGTATCTTTTACTCATCAAATTATACATGACAATACGTTTTATAACACGAAGTTACTGATGCGTTTTCGTATCACCAATGCATGACCGATTTGTAAATTACAACTCATATATCTTCGTTTCAATATTATAAGATATTATCGTCTCAGTATTACTCCTGATGAATTCCATGAAGTGATACTCTGAGCGAGGGTTTATCCAATACTCAAATCTCAATTTCTGAGTACTCATGAATGTTGCAGCAATTCTATTGCATCTAAAATCCTTGGGCGATTCGACCTTAACTCATATAGCAAAGCTTACGTAATTTTGAAAGTTATTTCATGAAGTTACATAATCGGTCCCTGTGGTTCTGTAAATATGTTGCTTTTGGTTTTCCTTTCTTAAATTAACTCTAGATTTCATTAACAGCCCCTGAACTACGGTAACTTAAAGTTTTGTATATTTTATATAATAAATAATTATTAACTAATTTCTTTCAAAGTTAGTCATTTTAAAATATATTTTTTGATGGTCGAACGAGACATACGGGTAGTTGAACTAAACGCCACAAACATATAGAATGTTTTTCTAGGATTATAGCCTTAGATAATACTTGTTGATGGAATGTAGGGTGCGGGTAGTGTGACAAGTTTCGGTAAAACCTAACGACAAAAATGTGAGTTTTTCGTGTTCTGTGGTTGCTCGCACATACATGTTTATCAGCGTTTATTAAGTGGTTTTTATTTATTTATTGACAGTATGTTTTATGATAAGTATGGTTGCGTACAAATGTTATTTTGGATTTGTTATCTACTGTGTGTGTTTTTGGATGACATGTTTAGCGGGAACGGGTGGGTGTTTAATCGTCGTGAGCATGACGGATGTGTGTGATCGGCAGGGATGAGAATTGAGAATCATACTCATTTCCTTGGATATTTAAAACACTTTTGAGTACAATGGATGATGAGTTGTCTCAAGGGGAAAGGAAATGAACATTTGGTTCTTTCTCTGGATAATTAATCATTCCGCTAAATTATGTCATCAGGTGATATGTTTGTTGTATGATTTATTGAAACTATGTGATAAAACTTTTTGTTTTTTTTAAGTGATGAACATGTATGTGCAACATGAACTCACTAGGCCCTAGGCTTACCCATTTAGAAATTTAAATGTGCGCAACCCAGGAAATTATTTAACAAGTGGCAGTAAGAAGGCAATGAGAAGGATTTTACAACAATACGATAAAGGAGTTCTGCAAAGACGTAACACCCGAAGTTGTTCAATTGAAGATTTTATTTTATTTTATTTTGCTTCCGCTGTAGTTCAGTCTATAAGTAAGTTTAGAATTGATCCTGGGAGATGTTGGAACGATTATTTGTCATTTAATCGATATTTGAAAATCGGGGTGTTACACTCGAGATCACCCAAACTTATGTTTTTAGGATTCACTAAAGCGATTCTCGAGAAAAAAATTTAAACAAAATTCTAGTCGATGTATTGTCTTTTTAGAATACTTGCTACTTATCTGTAAATAAGATGTTAAATTTTTAATTCCAAAATTTTACTTAATTTATTAAAAGATCAATTATTTGAAAATAAAATTGGTCTCAAATAATAGGAACACTAAATACTTGAAGTTGATTATAAAAACATGTACATGTTAAATCTCTAAAAATTATTAAAGAGAAACCTTGTGACACCACCTTCAACAATCAGGGTCGTTGATTGTGTTTCATTCCTATCTTTTCCACATTTAAATCTTTATGCTGATATCATCATCTAGTCAACCCCTATTTTTTTTTGGTCTACTAATTTTATGAAATCTATTAATGACAGTTACTTTTAACATTATAAAATCTATTAATGACAATCAAATCTCACAAAAAATAAAATTACTTTTAAAATTAGGAAATCTATTAATGACAATTAAATCTCACAAAAATTAAATAAAATAATACACCGCCCCACCCCTCATTACCCATTTTTTTTGTTCAGGCATTATTTTCTGTTCAATTTATCGCAGGGAAGAAGATACGAAGATCAATGGTGCTAGAAGATATATAAGAAAGATTCTCCCACTAATTTCAATGATGTGTACGTCTTCTTTCACAACGACTCAATCGATCCTCCCTTCTACGACCTCGAATCCGGAAATAATTTCTCTTCCCATGTCTCTATGCACAAACAATCCATAATCTTATCTCTTTGATTCCTCATTGTGTAACCTCGAATCCCTTTCATCTTATGATCACAACCACAAACACTCATCTATTTCGTCTCCTTCTCTTGCTTCATATTTCTTGCGTTTCACCTAGGGCTCTCCTTCTTCCGGTCAATTATTTGTTTCTCCGCACAACAACTTATAATTGATTTGTTATGTTTCGATTTCTGGTGTTTATTTCTCAATTTTGATGAAAAAAAACCTAATTTCTACACTTGCTTTCAGAAATTAAGAGAATCACCGCTCCTTCTCCACCTCCCTCTTTCTATCTGTTGCAAAAACTGGAAAGACGACATACACACATAGTTAATGCGTTCGTCTTTTTGATTTGTTCATAGGTTTGTTTTCTACACCACTCCAACCTCTTACTTTGCATTTTATACGATTTTTGTTACTGTTTTCTTTCTTCACCATTCTCTGTTTTTTTATATACCTTTTGTGTGTTTACTTTTTTCTTCAGGGCTATCTTGATGTTGATTTTGGGTTTTTGTTGAACACAACTATGATATGTGTTCTTGATGTCAACTGGCATTCACCCAGTACCTCAAGAACATCTAACACCATCTTGCAAATACCCTTTTTTGATGGTATCGTCATATGAAAATAAACAAAAAAAGGGAATAAAAAAGAGGAGTCGATTTGCATCGGGTAGCAATTCAATCTTCAAATATGTTTTTGGTTAGATTTTTTTGTTGTTCGTGATGGAACAAGTAATATGATAGTTAAATATATCTCTTTTTCATATTTGCTTTTAGTTGTAGAAAACGATAGAATAGACATAGATGTTGTCGTCAAAAGATATTTGGTGAGTTATTAGTTCCAGAGTTCACATTGATTGAGTAGTTGATAAATAATATAAAAAAGTGGTCAACATTTATTTGTATGATCATAAAAAATAGAAGTGGTCAAATAATTTTATAATTTTGCCTCTAAAATAAAATGAAACTTTTCTTTTGGACTAAAAAAGAGTATATTGGGGCACAAAACTTAGAAAAACTCCCAAAATAAGACGTCCAACACTCAAATGAACACGCCCATTAAAAAAAATAAAAAAATGCTTTTATTTTTTACTGAATTTTTAATATATTTTCCTATTTTATATAGATACCAACCGATTTCATTCATGTTGATCCTCATCCTAGAAACCTTGCAATTGGCTCGGATAAATCATGATTCATTAATATACTATGATTTTGGTATGATGAGGGAGATCAAATCCTTGCCCAGAAAAAAATTGATAGATCTTTTCATGCAATTTATGAAAAAGTTGCAAAAAAGGAATGAATTTTATTTATTTATTTTTCTAATATTGTAAAGTTGGGACACCATACTGTAGTTTTTTAGGTACTCGAATAGAATTTGTATTTGGATTAAGATTAAAAAGTATACTGTTATCATTGCAGATTATGAACAATTTCATAAGTCTTCAAGCACTTCAACCCATTGGAGACATGTCGTCAATATGTAAAAGTTGAGAGAAGAAGTATGAGAAGAATATTTGAAGCTCATGAGCATTAAAGGTTATTAGGTATGTGTTGTATGTAGTTCTTTAGTTTATATTCATATCCTCAAGCCGTTATTAGATGCTTAAGCTATTGAGACAAAAATTTTGTAATCACCATGTACTATCAAAGTTTATCATCGGGAAGATTTGGGATTTTTATGTATAGAAGGTTGTTAGGCGTGTCAAATCTAAAAAATAAAGGGGTACAACAGACTCCAAATACACTGCTTTAATGCACTAAAAAGGTAGTACAAGGCAAGCAGGGTCGAACCACAGAGACACGGAATAAAAGTCTATACCTCTTTGCGCAAGGTACTTTGGTCACAAAGGGGGATTTGTCTGCAAAAGTCAAATAATGAAAATAACAATCAACCTTGAAACATGCAGAAAATGAAATAGATTTGTAAACAAGTTGTAAAAATGCTTCCAGTTCTAGTTCTCAATGTTGTCATTTAACCTGATTATGATTTGATGTAATTTGTGATTACGATTCTAATTTGGTACTGAAAGATATTAACACGCTCTAATACCTCTCGCTTGCCAAATTATCTAACCAAAACACGCTCTTTGATTAGACCTAATTTTATTAATTCAACCTAAACACGCTCTTAGATTGTATTGAAAAACTGCATTAAGTTTTGTACAAGCTTCCCAACAATGTTCATTTCTTCTCATACGCTCGGAAGTGTGAAAACATGTGATAAATGTTCTACACTAAGAAAACCTATTGTTTGTTACCAACCATTAACTTTATAGAACGATTAGGTGCCCTAAAAGTTAATTAACTACACAAAAATTCAATTCATGAAAGTGGCCAATCAAACACAAATCAAATTTAAGGATTCTAGTTTAAACAAGAACATAATCACTAGAATAGAATCACAAATCAAACATCAAATCATATGCTTCAAGTAAAGCAATCAACATGTTTTGAATAAGAACTAGAAACTAGGGTTTCTTAGCCACACATGGCTAGAACAAGATCACAAGAACAAAAGATGGAATTAATGTGCAATTACAACTTACAAATAAGAGAAATAATGTTTTCAAATGATAAATGATCAAATACTTGCAAAAACCTTTGAAATCCCCTTTCAAAATGTGTTCTGATATGTTGTGTGTGTCCCCAAATGGCCATCAACCCGTAATATGAAAGATAGAAAAAACTGTCAAAAGTTGGTTTTTGGGTCGAACACGACCCGTGTTGATCTGCACTAAACTGACACGGCCCGTGTTCAGCAGCCAACACGGCCCGTGTTGATCTGCACTAAACTGACACGGCCCGTGTTCAGCATGGTCAACAGCTCCCATTTTGGTCAATACGGATCGTGTTGATTTTGCAGTGTAAATCCAACACGGCCCGTGTACCCCTCTGACTCCGAATCCAAACTTGATTTTTCCAACTTTTTCGTTCTTCGCCCGATCATCCCGAAATCTTCACCAATGCTTCCCGGCACCTCCCAAAGCGCATTCCAAGCTCCGGTTTACCTGAAAAAGACATGAAAGTGTGCAAATAAGGTTGTTCTAGAGACTAACATGAATATGATGAAATGCAAGAAAAAGGAAGAACGGTTATGCTAAATAGATGCATGAAATGGGACTAAAAGGTGTGTAAAAAGGTGCACAAATTGAACCTAACAAATCTTCCCAAGCTTAGACCTTTCTTGTCCTCAAGAAAGAAGAAGAAAGATCTAGACCGGGGAAAATAAAAGAAAATAAAATAAACAAAATCAAAATCAAGAACCTTTTGAAACTTAATGCAAAAATCAAAACAATCATGAAAAAGATTCAACCCAATTAACCTCGTTTTTGTAGCATAGTTGAGAATATATCTGTCGTGCCTTGAGTCAACTTGGCATTGGTCTCAAAATATTATATGACAATAGAAATAAGACTTTGACCGCTCCCTAACGCAACTCAACAGAATAAAAGATCACAACACTTGTTCCCTTTCAATAGCATCAAGTCGATTCATGGAACACATTATGGTGTTACTCTCGTGAAAATGTATGTGACAAAAATATGCTCAATCATCTTTGTTTTACAAAATGTAACAATGACCGACTCTAGCTATTTGTTGATTAACAACAATCCTTTTCTAAAAAATATTTTCTAAGAATTCCCTAAAATTTTCCCAGATTGGTTACAAATTTCAAACCACTTACACTAGTCAAAGTAATTAACAGCTAGTCCCAATGTCATAAGTTCAAGTCCAAGACCAAGGGAATCTTTTTGCAGCCAAGCATTTTTCCTAAATATATTATTCAATTAAACTATAAAAATAAATATATACAAACTATCTAATTATGTTTTTCCTACAAATAAAGCTCATGGATTTCTTTGAAATCCATGTAACGGACTTCCAACCAACACATCCAGACCATATGACCTTAGTGTGCTAGATTTAAAGAGATCTCGCGGGTTACTCACCCGAACCTCAAAGGCCACAAATTAGCTTTATTTGGATACCTATACATATCTAATTTTTTTTTTATTTTTGTTATTATTAAGTTCATGACTTTCTATGGAACCCGTGTAGCGAACTTTCAACCCAATCAGTCCCAAACAATTCAGCTTTAGGCGATTAGATGTAGAACACCCCTCGGAGTTTACTTATTCGAGTTCCAAAGGTCACAGATTAACTTAATAAAATTTTTTTATTTTTATTTATTTATTTATTTATTTATTATTATTATTATTTTCTAGGCTTATTTCTTTATATTTCCGTCCTTGACTTTTCTATTATGGGGACATCTCACGGTCTATTACCGTGAGGGGCTTCTAAGACATTTTTCGGGGGACTGAAGTCAACATGCAAAGACCCGTAAGTATAGTTGGAAACTATGTCCCCAAGCAAGGTATATAAAAAGGAATTAGTAGAAAGGACTTTTTAGAGCGCTGGAAGGTTCGGGACACTGAGATTTTATATTCTTTTTATGTTTTCTTGAATTTGGCATTTTGGGACCAATTGAGCACTTACTACTCATAAGACCGGTCACGTGTCCCAAAGATTGACTCATACCTGTCGTTTTGCTCCGGTGTTGACAACCTTTTCATTTTCTGTTTTGCACGAGTAGCTTCGGGAGGTGTGTTCATATGCAATTAGCTTGCTTTTAGATTTTTCAATAAAAAGAACAAGTCTAATCTCAAGGCATACGACTCATTTACCAATTCAACTGTTTTTAGAAGATTAGGTTGCCTTGGGTTGGATCAAAACAAACATGGAATAAAAATCTTTTTTTTTTGAAAATGCATGAATGAACCTAGTGTAAAACTCTACCCCTCCCCAAGCTTAAAGATAAGCATCGTCCCCGATGATCGGAGAGGGCGGAAAAACCTATTACGGAGGAGGAGACGGGTGGTGCCCGGTTGGGTAAGAGTCCAAACAATCACAAGTGCACACAAATTGAAATTTTAAGCAAAATATGGACGATTAAAGATATGGAAAGAATTTACCGAATCGTTCTTGGAGTCTATGCAATTGTGGTGAGAACCTCCTCTTTATCTTCCCCAAGCTATCAGTGAAATATTTTTTTGGAGCCCGAGATTCATTTTCTAGGCATAAAAACATGTTGCAACACATTTGGAACATTAAAAACTAAAAACTTCAAAGAAACGTAAATGTTTTTAAAGAAAAAGACAAAAATACTCCCGAGTTGCCTCCCGGTTAGCTGCCCTTGTTTTAAGTCGTTGGCTCGACTTGGCCCCGGAATATGCATTGATCTAAGTATGTGGGGCTCTCCAACTTAGTAAACTTTTCGCCACCTCCTTCAATGGAACACTTATCTTGTACTTGACTTTCTTTTTACGTGGGAACCATGTTGGACTTAGACCCTTAATGACAACAATCGTCAAGCCGACCCCTTTCTTGTACTTGTCCGGTAAGGTGGTCAAATCTTCCTTCTTTGATAAGGTGGTTGATTTGATGACCGGTTGGGTGTCTTCTTTCTCGGGGTACATATCCTTTGAAGGGTCCATCAAATTTAATGTTTTCGGATCTTGTGGTTGGTCTACCGGTGAAAGGAGTTTCACATTGGTAGTGGGTGGCTCAGCCTCTTTTTTATCAACCTCCAACACCTCCTCTACAACTTCCATGTCATCCTTCTCCATTTCTACTTCTTCCTTGACAACCTTCTCCACTTCTACTTCTTCTTCCTCCTCCTCCCGGTCTTCAAATTACAATCTTGGGTCATCAAAATTTTTCCCATCGTTCAAGGTAAAGGCAGAAACGGTATGCCTTGGGTCCTCTCAGTCTGCGATGGTAATTTGCCTTGAGTTTCCAATATACTCACAGATTGAGCAAGTTGTGCAATTTGTTCCTCTAAGCTTTTGAGGCTAGCTTTGGTTGTTTCCTGGAAGATTTGGGTAGTAGTGGCAATACTTTTCACAATGTCTTCCAAGGACATGCTCGAAGTTTCAGCTTGTTGGGGAGGTGCAGAATATGGTGGTTGGAACTGTCGAGTTAGTTAGTATTGGTCATTTCCCCAAGCTTGGTATGGGTTTTGGCATTGGTTGTTTCCCCAAGCTTGGTTGTTTTCCCACCATTGATCATGTTGAGGTTGATCATAACTCCATTGATTTGGCCAGTAGTAGCTTCCCCTTTCCTGCACTTCTTCCCATTCCCTTTGTAAATATGGACACATATTGGTGTCATGTCCATTTTGAGTGCAAAAATCACAAGGAATAGGTGTGGGCTGCATACTTTGGTCATTTTCAATCATCAAAACAATCTGGGCTAGCTCAGAAAGTTGGTCTTTAATGTAAGGAGTGTTCATCTCCGAGCCACACTTTTTGTTTTTTTTATTGTTTTTTTATTGTTTTTTTTTTGATAGAGATGTACCTGCTCACAAAAATCTTGGTATAAAAAATTAGTAACACCGTGTCCCCGGCAACGGCGCCAATTTGTTAGGCGTATCAAACCCAACAAATAAAGGGGTACAACAGACTCCAAATACACTGCTTTAATGCACTAAAAAGGTAGTACAAGGCAAGCAAGGTCGAACCACAGAGACACGGGATAAAAGTCTATACCTCTTTGCGCAAGGTACTTTGGTCACAAAGGGGGATTTGTCTGCAAAAGTCAAATAATGAAAATAACAATCAACCTTGAAACATGCAGAAAATGAAATAGATTTGTAAACAAGCTGTAAAAGTGCTTCCAGTTCTAATTCTCAATGTTGTCATTTAACCTGATTATGACTTGATGTAATTTGTGATTACTATTCTAAGTTGGTACTGAAAGATATTAACACGCTCTAATACCTCTCGCTTGCCAAATTATCTAACCAAAACACGCTCTTTGATTAGACCTAATTTTACTAATTCAACCTAAACACGCTCTTAGATTGTATTGAAAAACTGCATTAAGTTTTGTACAAGCTTCCCAACAATGTTCATTTCTTCTCATACGCTCGGAAGTGTGAAAACATGTGATAAATGTTCTACAATAAGAAAACCTATTGTTTGTTACCAACCATTAACTTTATAGAACGATTAGGTGCCCTAAAAGTTAATTAACTACACAAAAATTCAATTCATGAAAGTGGCCAATCAAACACAAATCAAATTTAAGGATTCTAGTTTAAACAAGAACATAATCACTAGAATAGAATCACAAATCAAACATCAAATCATATGCTTCAAGTAAAGCAATCAACATGTTTTGAATAAGAACTAGAAACTAGGGTTTCTTAGCCACACATGGCTAGAACAAGATCACAAGAACAAAAGATGGAATTAATGTGCAATTACAACTTACAAATAAGAGAAATAATGTTTCCAAATGATAAATGATCAAATACTTGCAAAAACCTTTGAAATCCCCTTTCAAAATGTGTTCTGATATGTTGTGTGTGTCCCCAAATGGCCATCAACCCGTAATATGAAAGATAGAAAAAACTGCCAAAAGTTGGTTTTTGGGTCGAACACGACCCGTGTTGATCTGCACTAAACTGACACGGCCCGTGTTCAGCAGCCAACACAGCCCGTGTTGATCTGCACTAAACTAACACAGCCCGTGTTCAGCATGGTCAACAGCTCCCATTTTGGTCAACACGGATCGTGTTGATTTTGCAGTGTAAATCCAACACGGCCCGTGTACCCCTCTGACTCCGAATCCAAACTTGATTTTTCCAACTTTTTCGTTCTTCGCCCGATCATCCCGAAATCTTCACCAATGCTTCCCGGCACCTCCCAAAGCGCATTCTAAGCTCCGGTTTACCTGAAAAAGACATGAAAGTGTGCAAATAAGGTTGTTCTAGAGACTAACATGAATATGATGAAATGCAAGAAAAAGGAAGAACAATTATGCTAAATAGATGCATGAAATGAGACTAAAAGGTGTGCAAAAAGGTGCACAAATTGAACCTAACAAAGGTTGATTATCAAAACAAAATATATCCACTTCCAAGAATTTATAAAATTTATATATTTTTCAGTATAACCAACAACAGAATGGTGTTTTGCCATCAAGTTCCATTTAGCCTTATTTCTTACTTTCTTAGATAATATACCATCGATGTACTGGGATACAATCACCTTCACTGGAATAAACAACCAACCGTGGGACACTATACTTGGGAATCTTTGTAGTTAGGTCATTCTTAAGATTCTTACATTTGAAGACCAAACATGTTCTAACCTTATTTCATAATATACATGCTTTCTAAAAGTGTAATTCTTATTTGGTTTATATGGTTGTATAACTTTGTATTTTTTAATAGAAGCAAGAATCACACATGATGAGAATAGAAGTATGTGTAAAAGGGATATGAAAGTGGATGTTACCAAAAATGGATGTTGGAAAATCCATTCGATATCCTTCACTTGCATTAACCAATACATTTGCTTTTCAAGATCCAATATAATTGAGTCGGATGCATATGTTGTCAAAAAGGATCTCATGTTTGGCTTATTTATTTATTTTTAATTTCTTTATAGGTAAATTGACATTTGCATTATTAAAATGATGTCTGTGTGAAGTAAGTATGAACAAAGAGCGTTTATTTTTTGCAGCCATCTAAAGTTTGGTAAATGACCCTTTTACACTTCTTTTTTTAGGGCTTTTTATTTTCATTTTTTTGTAAAAATCTTTTAACTTTTGCAATATATTGATTACAGACTACACATCTATACGAATTATTCTAACTTCTTGACAGCTCAATCTGAAGTCACCTCATAGGAATTCGACATTCAAAAAGCTTTTTAACTTGCCACCAAAGGAATTTCTCATCGGTGATTTTGTCATGTTTTCTCATAAGAAAATTAGCCCTTGAGGTATACTCGGACGGTTGGATTTGATTACGGACTGCACATCTACACGAACTGGTTACTTATTAGAGTTTCCAATTTCATTTTTGAAGAGTAGACTCTTCCTATATTCAAGAACTATTGAGTTTTATGCCAACTTATTGAGACACAAAACAAGGTTTTCATTGCAGCTGATTTTTATTCTTTTATTTGTTCTTTTAGTGTATGATACAAAATTAGATGAGTTAGGCCAATGTTATGAACTATCATTGTTGGGTTTTATACCAATTGTAGCCTTATACTTTGAATTTTTTTCATACAACGAAATTGTGTTGTTTTTCCTTTTGTTTAATCCCAAAAAGAACTTAAATGAAAATGAAAAATGACAGATAATTCAACTAAAAAGACAACTTATGACATTTCAGATTCTAGAGGACATTTGACAGTTTTTATATAGGTCGCACTTGTGTTCTCGAGGTTAAAGTTTTTTGCCAACTCAATAAAAAGGTGCATTTTGCCCTTTGATTAAAATTGACTTATATTTGGAGATATGTATAAATTGATACCAATACCTTTAATAAATGTTATGATAAATACACAACAGACAAACACAAGGGTATTGTCATAACTTGAGTTAGAAACAGATTTACTTACAAGATTCTTAAAAAAACATTTATGTTATTTGCTAATGTCCAATGATCGTTAACATCAGTCTTTGTACCTTAGAAAGTTGAACAATCAGAGGGGAGATAGTGTAAACATCATGTATGTCTGGAACTAAGAACATCAATGGTTGTAATAAAAAATACAAAAGAGCTTGAAGGAATAATTCTTTTTGAAAGGTTAATTTTAGAAAAAAAAATAACCTATTGCAATGAGTCAAATGTAATTCCTACAAGTGTTTGATGACCCTCCTACACCAATCATATTATTATTATTATTATTATTATTATTATTATTATTACAAATCAATAATAAAACATTAACTCGAAGAAAATATAAAAAGTTGTAATTTTTTAGAAAAAAACATGAACTTACTGGAAGATCATTAACAAATCGATTGATAGAACTACAAGCTTCGTTTGTAGTACCAATTTGTATTTCATTCATTAATACATCAACAAGAAAGAAAAAAGACAACTGACATTGGTTCCCGAACCTAAGAAAAGTATAAATTAAAAATATATAGTCTTAAAGGTACTCATATGTGACAAAGAAGGTCGTCCAACTAATAAAACAAAAACTGTTGTTTACAAAGAGGTCATTCATCGATTATAGATATTCAAACATTTCATTGTTTTTTTCAATGTTACCAATAACGCTAATTCTATTTCTGTTACTTTCTTTTTAATTATTGTGCAAACTTTTTATATTTTTATATGTATTGTTTTTATATGTTTTACCGCGGGTCATAATCTAGTTTAATAGAAAACCCAAAATATGTGAAGATGGAGCGACAAGAAAGACAAAATATCTTATTTGATATGTGATCTCGGTGATGTTTGCCTTGCAGATTCGGACATTCGGTACTACTGAAATTCAATCACTTGTATCACGTGTAGGTTGCAAATGAGTATGAAGTTGACTTCTGTTGAAAATCACAAAATCCTTTGACTAAAGGATTTCAACATTCCATCGTACGACCCAAAAAATTCTGCATACCATTCCTAAGTGGGTTTAACCCATTTAAAGTGTTTTCAAATCATAAAAGAAAAAAAAAAGGAACAATTTGAATAATTAACGGTCTCGGGCTATCGGCAAATCAGAATTTTAAACGATTTAAGATTAATTTAATATATTATTGGAAAATATAAAATCTAAAAGTATAAACAATTTGACAACTGGTGGTTGCTGGTTTGCTGAAACGTGTTGGTCTAGAATTTCTTTATTGTCGTTAAGATGGAAACTGCATCAACTATTTTCCTCTCGTGGGAAATGATCTACTTATACTAAATGTAGATATCTATATTCATATTTAATATATATTAGTTATGTATCTGTCATGCAACGAGTAATAAATTTTGCTAGTAAAAATTTATGTCTATATAGTGTTGATGGGTTGAAAAATTCATTACTCTATTAAAGTTATTGTTAAACCTTTGTTTATCGATTTTTATTTCCGATTTCTATTCATGTAAAGGTTGAATTTTTTATTTTCTTTTTGTAAATTAGTTGCTCTTGAGAGATATTAATGATCAAGTGTGAAACAGAATCTTAGTAAATGCTTGACTTTTTATAATTTACTTCCACATTTAAAAAAACATGTATATTTTATACGGTGTTTATTAAAGTAAAAACAAAAAAAAAACAAAAATACCCAGTTGAAATCGACAATTAATTATAATCGTAGTTTATGAGACAAAAAGAGTATCGTAAAGAGTATATGATGTTGTTTTTTTCTAAAAAATTTATAATTGTAGGTTGAGTTTAGATCAAAGGCTCGCAAGTGTTATTACTTTATATTTTGTTCTTATTCGAACCTATGCAATTGTTTGCAATATAAATAAGTTGAAAAAGTTCTTAGCCTTATTTGTTTGCCTCTTAATTGGAAAATTAAGAGGCAATCTCTTAATTTTTATGATCTAGACGGTTTGGTGGTATCTGAATTTATACCAAACATTTATACACAATTAAATGCTTCAGCTTCCAGGTAATTTTGTCAAGCACACCTATGTCACAAAGTTTTGAAACAAAAAGAACTTATAAAGTATTTTGAATTAACAAACAATAGGAAAGAATGAAATTAAAATCCTTCGTCAAAGTAATGGAACGTTGTAATCTCTCATTTGAGAAACCTTTAATTCCAAGATCCTTCCTTTTTAACCAAACAATAAGAAATCGAATTCAAATCAAACAGTTCTACGTGACCCTATTGGCCTATTTGTTGAATAGAATCCATCATATTTTCACAAAGCAAATGCCCCTTATTTATTCTTTTTCAACTTGCATACAAAGAGATTCAGAAAAAAAATGACATACAAAGCCTTTAAGGTTTGTAAACTACTTTTATACATTATATCACATAAATCAAACAATCTACCATACCTAATTGTCAATTGATAGTATGTCGTGATGATATGATGTTAGAAGTTAGAACCACTTTGGAGATAATAGGATCTCTAAGAAGGGAATCATGTTCATTTGACCCTTAGTGAATATTATATGAATCATTATTTAAAAGCCCTTTAGGATCTTTGCGCTTTTAGCACATGGAAAAGGAAAACGTCAATGACTAATTATAATATGTTTCTTCTTTACCTTAAAAGCATACCCTCCTACCTTTTCCTTTCCCTTTTTCTTATAGATAAAAGAATGTCTTATTAAATTATGAACATTATGGTTTTTGAGATGTATGAGATCTATATATACACAAAAAAATGGGCCTAAACATGTGATACCCAAGAAACGCAAAACGACCCAAAGGGATGCCAAGCTACCAGAGACGAGACTTCTATTCTCCAAAATCCCTGGTTTCCTTGTTATGTCTAAATAGCGGCAAGATCAAGAAATAATCGAACTCCACAATTCAACATAATTTCATACTTTAAGCTTACGTCTTAATAAAAATAGGCCTATTAAATGGCTGTATTTATTTGTCTTGCAATGCTTTCATATTCAATGGTTGCATTCAAAACAACTATTTAGAAATTTTTTGCTTAGTAAATAGCTCATAGCTTGTATCAAAAAATTTTGAGCATTGTGGATAGGTTTCTTTCATTGTAAGAACATTTGTTAACGTTTAATAACTCTAAAGAAACAAGTTGTAACATGAAAGAATCTGAATCCTAAATACAATTTTTAATGCAAATGACATGTTGTTTAAACAATGGTTCTCAAATATATGGTATTTTTAAAAAACACAGAATTTGGAAGAAAAAAAAATGGATCCACTTCTGTTTGATGGTTTGAGAACCAACCACTATGACTAATCAATACAGCAACATCAACAACCCTTCAACTATATGAACCAAAGTCAATGTAATTGACAATCTTGCAAGATAACATTTGCAACAAGGCTTATAATATTGTTGCTGATTGTGTAGAAGAAAGAGACATTTGTTTGAGTTACATTTTTAATTTGAAACTGAATAAAGTGTTCAAAGTCAAAACAAAATAATTGTGAAATCAAAAAATAGAATCTTGAAAATATTAGGTTCAAATCTGTAAATACAAAAGTTGACTATTTCATAAAGGAGAAAGATGTTGGCGTCCATCTACTGATTACATTAATAGAAGTCGGTATTATAAGTAATAGGATTCTTCATAGTCTAAAGTATCTTCATGTAAACACTTTGAAACTCTTGTAAATTAGCATTAAGGGATAAAAGTTTTCCTTTGGCAAATAAAAAAGGTTTGAATGTTATACATATCAAGCATAATGTAGCAAAGAGCCTAGAGATATTCAGCTAATCCTCAATATCGAAAATTTAGTTTATATAATCTTTTGATGCAATAAACTCGAGACCTAATTTTATCCAAGAAAGTTCATGATCACCAAATGCAGCACCAAATTGCACAAAACAAAATCCGCAAAAGCACGCTCAGGAGGCAAATCCTACAACAATTTGATAAGCAGATATCAGGGTACACAGGATATGACATGACATGGCAAAAATAAGTTTATAAAAAATGACGTAAATGCCCTCCTCAGTTTAATTGCATGATCTCAATCAAAACGTTTAGAAGTACAGAGCCAAAGAGGAACAAGAAACGTACCTTAAATTCCTTGTTTTCTTTGTTTACTTGGATACGAAGACAAACTGTTGTAATCAAAAGGATAAAGAAATTATTTTTTCTAAACATGGAAACCCTAATTGAAATGAAATGTATTCAAGCATAAAGTTGAATATAATATACATATAAGATTACCTGCAAGAACAGCTGTTCCTACACAAGAGAGTACACCTGAGAGAAAGGAGTTGAATGGAAAGGAGCCAACAATGGCCATATAACCCACCTGATAATAAAAGCAAAACCATAAGTATCTATCATCTACATTTCTATGTGGACTCCAAACATAAGGAACTAATCTGCCTTCAATTACTGTTCACATTTCACCAATCTGCCCAATTTTGATGTTAAATCTAAGAGTCTTGGAGAGTAAATTACAGGAGGTAAATCAAACAGGACAACTAGTAAACATTGAAGACAACTGCGAACCAAAAATTAAAGTTCTTAACATCAACCATTCAAAATAGAAAAGAGACTCGAAGGGAAACGAAATTGGTCTAAAATCCCACTAAAGAACACTAACTGGATCAATCAAACAGCGAAAGGCGACATCAATTTCACATCACAATGAGCCACGACTATTAATTTAAACAGAACGTTGAAAATGTAAAGAACGGTTCACGAATCATGAACAGATTGTGTACCAAAACAACGGCATACCTGAATCAGAGCGGTGAAGACAGCGAACACCACGTACAGATCTATGATCTGGAATTAGATTAGATCGTTAGGGCACAGACACAATAGAAAACAGTAACACAGGCGAATTTGATTAGATGGATCAGAAAAAGGAGAACCTTGAGATTAGTGGGAGTAGCGGAATAAGCAGAATGCAGAGAGCGGAAAAGAGCTTGAGCATCATCTTTCGTCGTCGCCGTCGCCGTCGACTTTCCCATCTTCCTTCCTCGTTGTTTAACAGTTTCAGTGTATTCTTTCTCCCTTCACAATGGAAATGGATGGTGAAATTCAGAAACCCTTAAAAGGTATTTAACATAAACACCACTTCTGTAATTGTTATTAATGCGATATTGAAATCATAAACATCGAGGCCCATTAGCTCAGTTGGTTAGAGCGTCGTGCTAATAACGCGAAGGTCGCAGGTTCGAGACCTGCATGGGCCATAATTTTAGGTTTTTGTATCAATTCTTTTATTTTTCTTACATTTGACGTTACATCTTTGTCACCTGCTGATTTTCTCTTATTCCTTTTTTATTAACTTTAGGACATATTTAACAAAAATAGTTAAATTTATATGAAAATTTGATTTTGATATTATTTTATTTTTTACCTCAATTGAGACACTGTCTTTTCTAATTTGTTTCAATATTGGTCATTTATTCAATTGTCAACTAACGTAATACTCTTTACTAACATCACATTTTAGGTGTTAAAATAATGAAATTCCAACTAATGAATATTATTATTGGTCTAGGATGTCCGTGTGAGTATATTGATTTAAAACACCCTCACATATATTATATTATTATCATAATAGTCAATTAAAAAACATATATACACAGATAATCCTTTCAATTGACCAACATTTAAATTGCACTTCCCATGCAAACCTACAAGAAGTATAATTTTCAAATTTATTTATTAACTTAGACTATAACTCTTATATAGTAACTATGATCAATTAAACCTAAGAAAGTGTAGATTGTACAACAAGATCGTGAAACAGAAAGGAGAAAAGAAGACCACACATAGATTTTTGCATAGGGTTATATTTCTGTCCACGCCTCCAAGAGGGTCCAAATTATGTGTCATTTCGCTCCTCCACAAGAACCATATACGTTAACTTTCTGTTGTTCTTTAATCAGTAGGATCAAATATATATATATATATATATATATATATATATATATATATATATATATATATATATATATATATATATATATATATATATATATATCAAGTTTGCTACTTACAAATCGGATAAGCATACTTAATCATGCATGGGAGGTGAGATTTTCATTCTAGACCTATGATAATATCTACAAACGTTGGAATTTTTATTATGCTTATGATAATACGAAATTGCACAAAAGACATTATATTTTGGATAAACAATCATAAAAGTCGTTACATTTTAGTTTTATCTTTTTTCAATTTTGACGTCTAGAATGTTATGTTACCAAAGAATGACACATCAGCATCTCATGTCATGTGTTATGTCATCAAAGAATGTCACGTCTTGACAATCGGGTAAACGGTCAACATTAAAACAAATTGGAAAACAGAATACATTAGTCGAGACAATAAATAATATGATGTCAAAATCGAATTTCCGTATAAACTTAATGAATTTTGTGGATTTGCCCTTCATTGTATATTTGTATCCCCTAATTTGCCGATTGGCATCTTCTTATTTGCAGGTAGCGTTTGATATCAATAGAAAAATAACATTACGGTGAAATGAAATAATCATGATTGGTGGACATGAAAGAATATAATAAAGTATTTCTTACTCTGATTCTTTGTAACGTGTTGAATGTAATTTCATAGGGAGGGTATTTTCTTTCATTGCTCTAGGAATGGAATCATAAATATTATAATTATAAATTGTTTTTAGACGATTACAAAAATGGTCTTTGTGGTATGTATTTTTTGGGGGTTTTACTCCAAATCACGGCTTTTTTTGATTGGTGGTCCTTTTGAGGTAGTTTGTTTGTGATTTTGGTCCTTCGGTAAACTGAAAAGACTAAATTGCCCTTATTATATGGCAGAATTTCATATATCCCTTATTAAACGTCTAAATATCGTATTTACCCGACTTAAAATCTAAATATCATATTTGCCATTTTTAATCTTTTAAAATATCTGATTTGCCCAAATCTATTTTTTTTAATAGTTTTTTAATATTTAATAATTATTTTTTATATTGTAAAATCATTATAATTAAAAAGAAACTAAATGGACCATTTTGCCCCTTCATTCTAGAACACATGAATTCTTCACAGATCATTGGCTTTCTGCTCTAGCTTCATCATCACGATCGTTCATTGTTCACTCTCGCCATCTTCCTTTTTCCCTCTCACCAGCTTCATTCCTTCAATCCCGATAAGCACATGTAATTGTGCACTTTTTCCTAATTTGCCCAGATTCAACCAGGGGTTTCAAAAAATTCCCGTTTTTCCAGCAATACCAGAAACTGTAATAACATAAACATGACTGTAGAAGCCAAGACTGGGACCAAATATCTTACACTTCAAAAGTCATTTTAATTTAAGGAACAACCTGCAATATCATTGAGAAATTAGAAGTGCAGAAGCAAAATTAGGCCTGTGGTTTTGAGTCATGACCTAAACGAAGGGCATATATGGAAAAGGAATTGTGAAATTAATAGATAGACTTCAAGCATTCACGGTTATAGAGGAACATGTCTCTTGGTTGATAATGTTGCCAAAATGAAAGGTATATATGTAAAGGAGTTGTGAAAAATCAAATTAAAGAAACCATATTGAAGTTCTAATCGCATTCTCAAAAATTTTGAAGCCCCTGGTTGAATTTGTTGCAAAAAGAAGGGTATTAAGGAAAATTCATATTTACCTGGTGCTTATTGTCGATTGAATGAATGAAATTGGCAAGAGGCAAAAAGGAAGACGTAGAGAATGCACAAGGAACGACTGTGAGGAAGAGGGCCAACGCATAAAACCAACAATATAGAATCAAGGGGTAAAATGCTCCATTTCATTTTTTTTTTAATTTTAATGATTTTGCAATATAAAAAGGATTAATAAATATTAAAAACTATTAAAAAAATGGATTTGGGCAAATCCGATATTTTAAAATATTAAGAAAGGCAAATATGATATTTAGATTTTAAGTTGGATAAATACGATATTTAGACGTTTAATAAGGGCATATATGAAATTCTGCCTTATTATATTTATTTTCCATTTTTTCATATATATATATATATATATATATATATATATATATATATATATATATATATATATATATATTAAAAATAGGTTCCACGTACCTCTCTCTCTCTCTCTCTCTCTCTCTCTCCCAATTTCAGCATCAAAGGAATGCAAAACTTCCCCTCAAATCATTCTTTTCTTCCCCTTCATCTGCAATGGTCGAGCTTTCCAAATTTCTTCCCTTCACCAATGTCCTTCCACTGCCACCAAAGAAGACAACTTACCACCACCAGAGAAGACAACTTACTGTCTAACAATAAGTCGTCGAAAACCCTAGCAATCACGGTCCAGAATCAACACCGAATGATGAACAATCACACATATGCACATACACCTGCAAATCAACTTCCTTATCAAAAGAAAGAAATCGACTTCTAGACCTAACAAAATCCTGTAGAAATCGATTTGTCAGCCCTAACAAAACCCTATATAAATCGATTTTTCTGCCCAACAAAACCTTGTAGAACAGATCGTATTTTTACTGTGTGCGTGAGATGGGGGAGATGATGAATGGCAGCTTGTTATCAGCATCTGAAATTGGACTTCTTGGTGTAGAAAAAAGAAAACGCGAAGCTCCAACAACTACGCACCGTCTTCTTCCTCAAAATCGGACATGAAAACCTTGAAATCAAACATTGAAAACCCATAAAACCTTTTAATCGGACCTTGAAAACAACCCTTATCTGCCACCAACACCACCGTCGGTAGTGGCGTCGATGGTGTGAAATCTTTCTATGGTGGCCGACATAGTGGTGGGAGGTGATAATGGTTGCACAGAAAGCAGAAAAAGTTCCAATGACTCGTATGGAAAAAAATACGATCGTGGTAATGGTTATGTGGAAGGAGGAGGGAGTCGCCAGTGGTTGTGTCTCCGACTGCAATGGTGTCGGCTTCCTCTTAATTGTGAAGGAAAACCATTGATGATCTTTGTAGTTAAGGGATGTAAACAAGAGCGAACTGATAGGGGGTAGGAGAGAGAGAGAGAGAGAGAGAGAGAGAGAGAGAGAGAGAGAGAGAGAGAGAGAGAGAATGGGGTGTGGTCCCCAGTTTATTATTAATAAAATATTAAATTAAATAGAAAAAAACATAAAAAATATATCAAAGAGGACAATTTAGTAATTTCAATTTTTGGAGGGAACATATTCACATACAAACTAATCCAAAAAGACCACAAAGCCAGAAAAAAAAAGTCATGGTTTTGACTAAAACCAAAAAAAAAATACATACCACAGGGACCATTTTTGCAGTTTGTCTTGTTTTTATTCATACAATTTTCATTTTATATTGGTATGTGGTAATCGATAAAAAAAATGATAGAATAAATAGAATAATGCATTACTTACGAAATATGATTCCTTTCTTGTGTGTTGATATTAGTTCCATTGAAAGAGGTGTTTTTTTCATTCCTTTAGAAATGGAACCACGAATAATATTCTTATAAACTATTTTTATTTATACAATGTCCAATATATATTATTAAAAAAATCAAACTTCAATTAAACAATTTCTTTTATTTTTAGAAAATAAATAAAAGTATTATGTATTATAATTATCTTAAAACTTGATCGTATCTACTTTTTTTCTATTTTGTATTTTTTTTAATCATATATAATTCTTCTTAAACTAATTTTAAAACATGTTATATGTATTTAAAACCAAATGAATATGTCTGTATGCAATCTATTTGATGATATATCCTAATCTAATTATTTTTTATAGGAAAAAACAAACTGAAGTTCATTAAATCTCAGATTAGATTTTGGGTTTATGAGTCTAAAATTAAGACCGGGTTGGAGAATTCTAGACTTTTTTCTTGGTTAAAAGAGATTGACATTGAGTTAGATGTTGGTAATTCTAATGCAAGTCTTATATATGGGAGACTCTATTCTAGGAGACTTCACTAAGCTTCAAAAAGCCAAGTCCTTGGACGTTTCCCAAAAAGCTAAAGTCACATGGTCAGCGGAGAGGGTGAGAATTCTACGTTTTTCAATGGTATGTTGAAGAAACGTATACGCCAATTGATGATTAAATGTATCTCTCTTAATGGGGAGTGGCTTTCTGACCCAAGTAGTGTGAAATAAGCTTTTCTTGATTATTAGTCTTCCAAATTCCAGCCATTTGATGGAATTCATTTATCTAGTCGAAGCGACAGTTTCAGAAGTATACATCCTGATTTGGCTTATTTTATTGAGTCCATGTTTTCTCTGGAAGAAATAAAAGATGTTGTTTGGGATTGTGGTTTGGACCGTGCGCCTGGTCCAGACGGGTTCACATTTCGGTTCCTTCGACACTTTTGGGAGATATTGGGGATTGATGTTATCTCTTTTGTTCAAGAATTTTATATGAAGCCTTCTTTTCCTCGGGGTCTAATTCCTCTTTTATCACTTTAATCCCAAAAGTTGATAATCCCAATTTTATTAATGATTACCGCCCTATTAGTCTTATTGGTATTAAGTTTAAGGTTATAGCTAAATTGTTGGCTAATTGTAACACCCTGTTCTGGATCATTTTGTGATTCAGGGTCGTGGGTCGGAAGTCGATTGTGTAAGGCTTTGGGCCTTAAGGAAGAAAAGTTTAGTCCTTGTGGAAGGAGGTATGATAGTTAAGAGATTTAACCCTTGAATTGTGTTTGAGCCGAAGGGAAAAAAGGGAAAAGTCGTAGGCCAGGTTCTTGAATGAAATATGGATTTTTGTTCGAGAAGTTTTCAGTCCAAGATATTTAGATAATGTTGTGGGGCTCTTCAACACCTTTCCGTTGATATAAAGAACGTGGAAAACGGAGTCAGAATGATGAAGTTACGACTGTTTGAAGTTAGGACAATTTTGGGTTAAGCCGCATACACTGGGCGTACGGGGATGTACAGCCCAATTTTCAGAAAAAAAAAATTAAACTTTTAATTTTATAAACATCATCCATAGGAAGTACAAAAATCCCAATACATATCTATATTATTTTTGAATTCAGAGTACAAAAAGCTAAATGTGAAAACACTGGAGAATGCACGCCACGCCATCAAGCCGAACCCTTTCCCTTATTAATAGAAGTACCTGAAACATTCAATAAAACTGTAAGCATAAGCTTAGTGAGTTTCCCAATCAAACAAATCATATAATCACATAATGTCATGCTCATACATATACATACAAGTTTGCCATGGACTCCCTCCATGGTCTTCAATGGAATGTCATGGGCTACCCCCATGGTCTTATATCCCCGTGCCATGGGCTCCTCCTATGGTCTTGCCAAGTGTCATGGGCTCCCCCCATGGTCTGCACATAGTCCACATATAATTCCACTAACAAACAATCACATATTCTCATACGAAACATTTCATAATCAGTAATGGGCCGGCATTGGTGCCTTCGACCCATGAGTGTGGTGAAAAGACTCACCTCAATACTAAATGGTAGCTGACTAGATCGAGACTCCAAAAATCCGCTCTACACAAACCCTATAATAGAAACAATCCCTTAAATACAACTCAAAATGTCCCAAAATCCATTAAAGGTCAAACTTAGTCAAAGACTAAGGTCAAAAGTCAAAGTCAACGGCCTGAGTTGACCCAACTCGCTGAGTTATCCCTCAACTCGTCGAGTTTCTCCATGATCCGTACAGATCGGGGAAATCCCATCAACTCGTCAAGTTCACTAATGAACTCGTCGAGTTGGCCAGAAATCCAACCTCTTAATGCATTAAGCTGATACCATCGAATCTAAGGACTCCAAATCTCAGATCTCATCCAAAATGATGTCTATAAGGGTAAAGTTTCCAACTTTACCCTTAAGAACCATCCAATAAGAGGCAAACCCAAACCCTAGGCTCTTTAGAGTGAGTCTTAATCCATTAAGCCCTTGAACTCTCCCAATATAGTCCCAAAACAGATCTAGGGTCCAAAGGTTGGATAATCACGTAAAGTTTCCAACTTTAGGTACATGCAAGCTAGAAATACACTCTAGAGCTTAATAAGAACTTAATGAGGGACTTATTTCATGAATGGGAGTTGGAACTAATAAAGTTTGCAACTTTCAGCCATGAGAAGTCATGAAGGGGTTAGATCTAACATAATAACCCCTGGAACCTTTAACATCTTGGCTAGCCCAACCAAAAACCCAAAATCATGCTAAAACTTCCGTTAAAGAGATCTAGATGATAAGAAAGCAAGATGTCGACTTTATACCTCAGAAAGACTGCTATTGAAGAAGAATTTCTGGATCCAAGGTCCTCCTTCCAAGCTAGGCACTTCCAACTTCAAAGTTCCTTCCAAAGAATCACCAAAATCAACTTTCCAAGCTCATACAAGCTCGCACACTCAATCTTTCAAGGAAATACACGAATCTAGGGTTTCTTGTTGAGCATCAGTGCTACCGGTTGATCTAAAACCAATTGGTGTTAGAAAGGGATAAACCTTAACCATATAACGCATTCAGCCCTCCAGGACCAGACATTCGATTGCGGCACTCCAAGCCATCGTGTGAGGACTTGTTCGATGCCATTTATGACCCCAACAATTCCCCCCCCCCCCCCCGCTCAAAAACTGCTCCCTGAGAGAATCGAACCCTCGCCACTGGCTCTAATACCACTTGTTGAAACAATAAAATAATGGTCGATGGATTCAAAACAGTTTAGTTGAATCAAACAATAAGAACAAAGATTGAATGTGATTGAAAGAGTGTCGAATGCTTAATTATCAATATCTTAGAAGAGTTCGATAAGAACTTCTCTGTAAAGATATGTAGGGCTACAAAAACATTAACCCTAAAACGATACATGCATGGTATATTTATAGTCTAACCCTAGCACCATAAAGACGGATGGACATGCCCAATCCGATAATAATAAAGACTAAATACATGCATAATCAATATTGACACAACACCATAAATATCCCAACATAAGCAAGTTGGAGTCTCGTGGCAAATTACATTCACAAACAGAAAAGAACCCAAATGTAAATATGGTTACATTGAGAAGTTGAAGAGAAACTGGAGAAGGTAGCAAAAAGGAAGATTCTAAAGAAAATGAGGGTGAGGTCGTCCCAAGTCAAGAGACGATTGTGAAAAGTAAAGTTTAAGGCGAAGCTCCAAGGATGGTCACACTCATAGTCAAAGAAGAAGGAGGATGAAAGAGGAATCTTATACACCCTTCGAAAGGTTGAGGTAAACATTCTGTTGTTAGATGCAATTATGCAAATCCCAAGGTATGCTAAATTTTTTAAAGAACTTTGCACTAACAAAAGAAAACTTCAAGAACATGAAAAGATTTCAATGAGTGAAAATGTTTCCGCTATTTTAAAAAGAAAACTCTCACAAAAATGCAAAGACCCCAAAATGTTTACGATTCCTTGCAAGATAGGGGATGTTACTATTAGCAGTGGCATGCTTGATCTTGGTGCTTCTGTTTATGTCATGCCCTATTCGGTATATGAATCGTTAAATATCGCACATTTAAATCGAATGGGTGTTACTATTCAACTTGCGAACAAATCGAGTGTTATCCCTAGGGGTGTCTTAGAAGATGTTTTAGTTCAAGTCAATAAACTAATCTTTCCCATAGATTTTTATGTGATTGATTTAGAGGAACAAGTTTCCTCCAAATCGGTTCTAATCTTGCTTGGAATACCATTTTTGAAAACGGCTAGAACAAAAATTGATGTGTATGCGGGTAACCTCACAATGGAATTTGATGTTGAGGTAACTAAATTCAATATTAATGATGCCATGAGATACCCTAGAGATATATCTTCTTTGTACTTTGTTGATGTCGTTGAACCTTTAACTCAAAGTTTATTTGAATTGACTAGCCATGATTTGCTAGAGACGAGTTTGAGTAAAGGTTATAATCAAAGAAACATAATAGGGGAGGTAGAACACCACCCTTGAAAACCGGAAATTGATGAAGAAGCTGACAAGTTGGACACAGGACAATTAAGGAGGCATGAGAAGTTACAAATCGAAGATCTCGAGGAATCGATAAACGAAGCATATCAAAATGTCAAGATTTACAAGAAGGAAGTGAAAACTTTTCACAACAAGTCCATCACCCGAAAACACTTCAAGTCGGGATAAAAAGTTCATCTTTATCGTTCCCGACTAAAACTTTTCCCAAGAAAAGGGAGATCTCGATGGAATGGTCCCTTTATTGTAGTGAAAATTTTCAAGCATGGAGTGCTGGAAATCCATGACACGAGACAAGTTTTCAAGGTTAATGGACATCGATTGAAGACGTTCTATGAAGGATTCGATTTAAATATCCAAAACATCGTCCATTTGGACGCACCAAAGTGTTAAAGCAAAGTTTGGAGGACGTCTTGCCAAATACGTTAAAGATGGGCATTTTTGGAGAGCATTATGCTTTCACGTTTTTAAAAACCAAATAAAATTATTTTTTTTAAATATTTTTGAAAATTTAAAAGCGTTTGTTTTTGAAAAATCAAGTTTTTCCAATGTTCGGGGTCCCATTTTTGTTGAAAATTTCAAACCGGGACTTGTCGGGATTCCTCCTGGGATTAAAATATTTTTTTGGAAAATCTAATTTTTGAGTTTTATGTCTTCAGTTCACGAGGCCACACTTAAATTTTTCCTTAAATCCGCGTGAAACAACCAGGGAGTCAAGAAGAAAGAAAACAAGTAGCTCTAAAGGCCGCGTAGAAGTTCACGAGGCCGCGTAGGGTCCCTAGCGAGGCCGCGCCTCGGGTTCTTTTTCAGCCTGCGTAAATCGATCAAAGAACTAAACAAGTCTTCAATTGAGTTCACAAGGCCGTGCAAAAATAAAAGCAAAAAACTCTCGAGGCCGCGCAACAACTCATGAGGTCGCGCAGAAATTCACGAGGCCGCATTGACCCAACCATGCCCATGTTTAATCCAAGTCCTTGACCGCTTGACTACATCGTTTGACTACCTTGATCGGGCTTCATTTAGCAAGTAAATTAAATCAAGAAGCACCTCCTTTCATCTAAACCAGTTGGCCCACCGAAAAGAAAATCCAGATTGTTTTTGGGCTCGATTCTTTACATTGTTGAAGGTCATTGAAAAGTGAAAAAGCCTAAGCTTATGGTGCAGTTCAAAATTGGAGTTCAGATTTACGCTTCAAAGTTATAATCGGCTAAAAATGGATCAACACCCCTCTTCTCCTCCCGACTCTATGATATAGGTTATTTCTACCCTTACCTTAAGCATTGAGGACAAATACTTGTTCTTAAGCTTGGGGTGAGGTATTCCCTTTTTCTTTTTGCTTTCTCATGCATTTTAGTTAGGTTGCATAGCATTTTAGCCTCTAATTTGCATTCATTTTTTTTTATAAAAGCTCCAAAAATATTTTTTTTTCTTCTTTTCCACTTTTTATTTTTGCATAACATTTAGTTTAGGACATTAGCATGCATGCATTTTTGTTATCTCTTTATTCTCATCCTCGAACATCTTTACTTGAAAGACTCGACACACCTTAATCACAATTCTTTTGGAAACTCACATAACAAATAAGAATCACTCATAGGGACTTTTAGTTGTCACATCTTCTTTTATATATATGTGGGGAAAGAGTGCAAGTAGTTATGTCGATGAATCGACTTATGGCAAGTGTGGTATAAGTAGAGGGACAACTTAGCCTCAAGTCGACTAGTTCCCCACTTGTGTGTTCCTTACAAGCCACAATCAAACCTTAAAGAAAGGAATAAGAACTAGACTTTGCTATTTTGAGATCCTTAGTGTCTATCCGCTACATTTCATATCATATCTCATCATCTTATGATATAGACACATTTTCCTATTTGATCTCAAATTAGCCTTAGTTTAGTTATGTTTAGCTTTTGCACTTAGCTTTGCTCGATTTAGTTGTCTAGTTTCTTATTTGGGTTGGATTTAGATGTCACTTGTAGTTTGTATATAGTTGTGCTTTTTTTTTACGTGATGCAACCTATGTAAAACTCATTGGTAAACCAAAAAAGTGAGCCAAAAAAACACCCCTTTCTAGTATTGTCCCTTTTTGTAGTTATTTGGTGTCTCATAAATCATAGGTTTTTTTGTTTAAAACATTGTTTAAAAAGTTTTGCACCAATTTTCAACAATTATAGGTAAAAGCCTAAATTTTGTTATGTGTTATGTAAAGTGTCACTTTTTCTTTTATGTTAGAAAAGTCAAAATTTTGATCATTGGAAAAGTTGAAGTTTTATTTTTCTTGGTTTTGGTTTTTAAAGCCTTTTTCTTGGATTCGCAATCATAAAATGTGAATATAGATAGAAGTTTTTTGTATTTTTCTCATTTTGTGTTAAAAGTTTTTATGGCAATAGTTTATGTCTTTATTTTTGTAATTGTAATTGTATCTTGGGGTTTAAAAAAAAAACAAAAAAAACATATATATATATATATATATATATATATATTAAAAAGGTTGGGTCGAGGAGTTGCATCCACTTTTCATTCGTTAGATGTTTAGATTATTTTGGATTCTATTTTATGTAGCTCGTTTTTATTTTCTGATGTATTTCTAGTTTAGATTTCATCTTTTGTTGGCAACTACAATGACGCCCATTATTCATCACGTGTTCGATTCTTCACTCTACATAAATCTCATTTTGGTGGGAACACTTATACTTGTAGATGATTGTAGTAGTTGATTGGTATAATTCCCATCCCAAAGCCTTTCATTAATAGGAACAATATATATAGCAAATACATGGACTAGGCCCAAATCAGAAACATGGGCCAGATAAATACAAAACAATCATACATACTTATAAAGCTAGCATTTTTTCTTGAATCTCATGCATTTGAAACCCCCTTTTTTAACTTCCTTTCACCACATTCATTTGAAACTCCCATGACTTTTCAATTTCTTTACAATAATATTATAAATAAGTTAAATAATGTTCTATAAATAAGAAAGAGTGTTTTATTACAATGTCTTCATCCCACATCGATGGTGAGAGTAAACAAGAGAATGTTTCCTCTTTTATAAATAGGAAAGGTTGTGAAATGTTTCAAAGGGACCAAACCATGAGAACTTCCTCATGCCTACCTTTGTAGGATTTTGAAGGTATTATTTGGTGAGATTGTCTATATTGACAAGTGTCCAGTTAACTTTTAGAATTCTAAAAATGGTTTTGAACCGAATTTTTTCAGGTTTAAACCGTGTTTCAGTTAGAAAAAAATTATGTAGTTGGGTATATTGAGTTAAACCGGAGCTGGATCAATTTGGACCGATAAATGAATCATTTTCCTTTCACAACAAACATTTGAAACTCCCATGATTTTTCAAATTATTTATAATAATATTATAAATAAGTTACATAATTTTATATAAATATAAAAAAGCATCTACCTAAACCTAAAATTATAACTGTTTGAAAAATCACTTTGATTCAAAAGCACAAAATATATACAAACCGGGTTTCACTAGAAAAAAAAATATAGTTTGGTATATTTAATTGAATCGGTCCGAGTTTGATCTATTTGGACCATAAAAGAAGCATTTTCCTTTCACTACATACATTTGAAACTCCCATGATTTTTCAAATTGTTTCCAATAATATTTTAAAAAAGTTACATAATGTTATATAAATATAAAAAAACATCTACCTAAACATAAAATTATAATTGTTTGAAAATTCGATTTGATCAAAAGTACGAAATATATACGCATATTATATTTTATAAATGAATTCTTTTTATAATGAACTTTTGAATCTTGAAAATACATATAAACAAACTTTATATATTAAGTACCTAACTGAATTTATGATTTTAGAATTGAACAAAATGTTATTCAATAAAAACTTACTTTTTTGGATAGCAACTTACGAGATTATAGAAAAATGGAACTATTGAACAATAAAGAAGAGAAAGGGTGTTTTACTAAATAAGTTGAATAATGTTTTATTAACAAGAAAGCATGTTTTATTATAATGTCTTCATCCCACATCGATGGTGAGAGTAAACAAGAGAACGTTTCCTCTTCTATAAATAGGAAAGGTTGTGAAATGTTTCAAAGGGACCAAACCATGAGAATTTCCTTATGCCTACCTTTTTAGGATATTGAGTGTATTCTTTGGTGAAATTGTCTTTATTGGAAACTGTCCATTTAAGTTTTAGAATCCCGAAAATGGTTTTGAACAAGATTTTTTTAGGTTCAAACAGAGTTTCAGTTGAAAAACCGTTATGTAGTTTGGTATATTGAGTTGAATAGGTCTGAGTTTGATCAATTTGGACCGATAAAGGAAGCATTTTCCTTTCAGCACATACATTTGAAACTCCCAAGATTTTGATGGGTTTCGAGCAATACATCATTCCTATGGTGTACATGCAAACCCTAATAGCTTTTGGATCTAGTTTGTCTAATGAACATGCAATTGAATATCCAAAGCTATAAACCCTAGATCTATCAAATAAGAACTGAAATAAGGGTTTAGTAATTACCTTTGATTGTTATATAGCAATAACAATCAATCCTTGCTTTGATTGGCTTCAGAAAACTTAGTGCCTCAAGTGTTGCACCTCTAATGGAGTCACAAACACCACTAAGCAACTTGGATGAAGAGGGAGGAGAGAGGAGGCACCAAAAACGGCTGGAAACCCTAAAGGATTACTTGTCCATGTTTTTGGGGCTTAAGGGTCCTTTATATACATGTAGGCTATTAGGGTTTACAACTAGGAACCCCTAATCTGGCTGCTTAAGCCCTAAGCAGCCCATTGACTCCTTTAACATATCTCTTGGACGAATTCCTTATGGGCTTCCCATAGAATTCGTCCAACCTATATTATTTAGGTAATCCATAGCCCAATTGCAATTATCATATAATTACAAATCCAGTCCCCTAAGTTTAATTAATCTCTTTTAGCCACTAAATTAATTCTTAATTAATTCTTGACTAATATTAATTAAACAATATGATTTCTCCTTTAATATATTATTCTTATAATATATTAATAAATCATAATTAAACCTTTCTTTCCTTAATTCATCCTACATATTGCTATGGTGAAGGCAACCCAAAAGGACCATGCTCATAATCGGGTCAAGTACATACCAAAATAGTTATGGACTTAGACACTAATCCAACAGTCTCCCACTTGGATAAGTCTAATAACTATTCTGTATAACTTCAGAACCTGATCAGCAATCGTAGCTTTCAAAATCCGCTGTCAACTCTGATCTTATCAGATACGTGTGTCCTTTAGATAAGGGATTATATATTCCTCCATTCTCAAGATATCATATAGACACAAGACATGAATTTGATCATTCTCTCTATACAATTTCCCGACTTCCGATTTATGACGACTGACAATAGACTAAAATTGAACACATCAAATTAGTCCCGGCTTGGCCAAGCGCTTAGCGTGTCATCACTAAATCATCGAGGGGCCCACAGATATCGCTTTTATCCCACTTTGGGTAAAAGGAATGGATAAACTTCGACTCAAATGCTTGCTTGCACCTACTAATCAAATCACATACAACAATAAGTTTTATAACACCAATTTACCGGTGCGTTTACTTATCATCAATGTGCAACCGACCAGCAAATAACAACTTACACGTCTCGGTTTCAAGAATATACAATGTTATCGTCTCACTAATCACCCGTGATAAATCCATGAAGTGATTCAAGTGAGCGTGAGTTTAATCCAATACTTTAATCTTATCAAAGCACTCATGAACTCTGCAACAAACTTGTGCTATGTCTAAACACTTTAGACAATCTACAGACAAATTCATGACAGTCTTCCTTCATACCTACTTCCAACGTATGACTGACTGTGGAGGTTCGAATAACCCAGTTATTCTGGAAGTCAAAACATGCAAAGTGAAACACAATAATAATATTAATGCTATATGGCCCCAAAACTTTTGAGCGTAAATAAAAACACTTTTATTTAAACACCATATTGATTACTCATTATTCATTGCTTACTGTTTCAGAAAATCAACTTATTACTCGAATTATAACCACAATTGTCCCATGCTCCAAGCATGCACACTTTGGTTTCCTATGGTCCATACTTTGTGAAATAGATCAATTGAAAAACTTTTCCAATGAAGCTCATTTCACAATCCCCAATCCTTATTATTAGTATAAGAATACCAAATTCTTGCCACTTCTAGAATATGTCAGATTCTAACATTTTATGCAATGATTCTTTCGTAATGTCATAGCACAAAAGTCACCAAGATCCGGCTAATGAAATTACAAGGTATTCTATCGGAAATTGTTACAAGACAATTCCATAGACGTGAAGTCTCACATTCAAAGTACATTCCTTTGAACATCCTTCTCGCATAAAAGTTTCTAATGTAGACATATTTCTTAATATCCAACTCCCATTAATGGAAACATTTCCATATTTTCCATATGACAACTCATTCTTAATAGAATCTTATCTATTCATAATAATGTCAATATAGTCCATCCAGTACTATACTTCCAACTACTCACAAGCGACAAATCCTCAGTGAACCTCAGATCGTCCTTTGATAGTTGTTTAATTATTTTAGTCAAAACCAGTTCTAGTCCCTTTTCCCTCTTAATGCCCTAGGCATTTGGAAAATTTTAGAATGGTCAAATATTATAGCATATGCAATCGATCCTATACCCGAAGCGTATTGGACACGATACATAATGTCTCACATAAAGACATGATACTTTATCATCCTTCTGCCATAATATTTTATGTGCTCTGTTCCCACAATTCGAACTATGAAGAGGGATGCCGTAATCATAATCGAATTTCGAGAATGCACTATGTATCCTTGACTAAATTTATTAACATTTCTCGATCTAAGCTTTAGAATTTTGAAACGAAGTATAATATTCTCTCCCTTAATTATAGCAAAACAACTTTTCAACCATTGCAACTTTGCAAAATGAATCTTTGTTTTCTATAATTAATATTGCTAACTTGCAATACTTACCATAATAATCTTGCTCCCACTAACATGATGATTATTTTCTTACCAGCATAACAGTTATGCTCCCACTAGCTTTGACATGTATTTAGAAAACAATTAACCTTCCAGAAAACAATGCTTATTGAATTCCTTAAGTTCATATTTCTAATACCTAATGCTTTGATAAGCCTTTATCTAAGCTTTGTAAGCTCATACACCTTTGCCTTAGATAGCTCACATGTGTGTCTAAAGAAATTCAGAACTTATGTTACTAAGTCCCAAATGTTCAGACTAATTGCCAAATCTCACAATTCGAACTATGAAGAGGGATGCCGTAATCATAATCGAATTTGAGAATATAATTTTCACAATTGCAATCTTCTTAAAACCTCTCTTAGTGAAAGCATTTCCTTACAATCATTTTCATGAAGAAGGGAAACCTCATGACACTTAGATTTTAAAGCGTATGTGTTCCTATCCATGTGAATTTGTCAAAACCAAAGTTTGCGACAAATCCAAACTCATATGGACCGAACGTGCTCAATCTCGATTTCTTGCCTCATGGTAACATGAATGCCCACCATGTCTTCCAAGCAACTCACCCTTTCATATCAATGTACTTTCCATTGATCAAGGTGCTTTGTCTTTATGTATTCAAATGAGAACTCATAGAACTCACATGCATATTAACTCAATTGGAATGGCATAGAAAAAGAGTATGTCATCCACGATAGGCTTTAAACCTCAAGTTGTGTGCTAGTGATGATCAACTAGGTTTAACTCTTGATCTGTTCTTGAAACCTTTCAAGACCATTAAGACTCCCACTGACTCCTTCACATATAAGATTCTCTTGTCAAGAAACATTCCTTGACAAAACAAATATTCAAGAGTTAGTGTAGTTTTTATCAAGACTATCACTTCACATAATTGGTTCTAGTTGGTCTTTGTCTTATCCAAGACATCACAACTTACCAATCTCAAATGTGCAGGAATAAGAAGACTTTTTCCAATTCCATATTTGTTGAGTGTTATAAACCTACTTAAGACTTGTCACTCAATTCACAATCTTGGAATATAACTCTAAGACTTGATATTGGAACGAAGTATGATTGACTTCTTGATTTTAACCATTTCTACAATTCTCGATTCCTCTTCTTAGACATACAAATGCACTAAGACTCACTTGGAGGATCAATTGAGATATGGTTCTTAATCATTAAGACTTATCATAAAACACAATAAAAGGTACTCTCCCTTCTTCTTAGAATAGAGAAACTTTTATCTTTCTGCCTACTTGATTCTTCTTATTCGTTCTGCTAATGATTGGAACTCTTTGAATCAACTCAGAATTATACTTAATCTTATAAGTATAACCATATTTACTAAACTTTAGTAAATCATGACGAATATCTTTATCACTCTTGCGGTGGACTTGATCAATGCACAACCTAGTGTACTTGATCTCCTAGTCCTTCTCTTGACACTTTGTCAAAGAATTAGTCTAATTTCCAATTATGAAGTTTCTCATTCATCACGCAACCAAGTTGCATGACTCCAAGTTTCTGTCCAACTGAAACTTGGGCGATGAGAATCTTCCCTTATTTGGCAAATTCTCGACATTTCCACAAATAACATAATAAAGAATCCATTATTGCTAACAATAGAAACAATCAAACATCAATTTTTCATACACACCATTGCAAGGATAAATAAATAAGACAAAATCAAAATTTATTTTATTGCGGAAAAATTTTTGTCCTTACAATGCAATTCAACTGAAAAACTATGCTATTACATATTTCTTATCAATTTATCCTAACTCTAGAGTAGCAGCTCAAAAATCTGATCTTCGAGTCCATGCGATCGAAATCATTTCTTCATGATCAGATTCAGCATGCTTCTTCCTTAAACTTCCTCTCTTTTCTTCGATCCTGCAAAAACATCAAAATGTAATCTTATCACATCATGTATTAATAATCAAAGAATAGGAACTTATAGAGTTAGTTAATAGATTTTACCTGAAGTAGAGCCATACGTCTTGACTCTCTCATCTCTCAGATCTCTCAGGTAAATAGGGCAGCTTCGTCTCCAATGTCCCTTCTCTTGGCAATAGAAGCAAATGGACTCTTTTGGAATGGCACAAGGAACTATCTCAGAATTTACCTTTTCTGGATTTCCAATGTCACCATTTTCAATGTCCATTGAAGTTTGGGAGTTTGATTCACCAGACAAATTTGCTTGATCAGCACGCCAAATCATTGCTGATTCAGCAGCTATAAGCAAATAGATCAAATCAATGAGGGTCACGTCATGGTTCATCATATAGTACTCTCTAACGAACTCACTATATGATTCAGGAAGCGACTGAAGAACCCAGTCAACAGCCAACTCACCTGAAATCTCGACACCCAACATCCTTAACCTGTCAATGTGTGACTTTATCTCCAAGACGTGTGCACACACAGGTTTCCCATCTTCGTGTTTACTTGCCAATAGGGCTTGAGTGAGCTTGAACTTTTCAAGCCTTTGAACTTGTGGGTTAGGGAGAATAATTGGAGGAGGTGGAGGAAGTGAAGCATGACTCTCATTTCCTTGATCGTATCGTGGAACGTCATCTTTATTTGGAAAGCTTGTTCCAAGGGACTTGGGAAGACCATTTTAAGATTTAGACATCTACAAAACGGGAGAAAATTCAAGTTAGTTGATAAGAATCCTTGATGTAACACCCAAATGAAACATCAAGGCTAGGATCCAACACAACATTCTACAACCTAGAAGATGGATGCGTAATCTAGTTGCAGAATATTTGAAGGTAGGTAAATGACGATTTACCAATTCCCACCATGAAAAACAAAATGAAGTTTAAGTTTTAAATGAATTGAAACGCCTAGATCTTTTGAGATTCATTGAACTTTTCAATGGCATGTTAAATCTCGATTATGCCCTTCTATTTGTGACTGGGATGCCGAGGATCACAAATAAGGTGTGAATAACCATGCGAATCTACGTGGTGCACTCAATGCTACTACCACCTAATCAATGTGCCGGTTAACCACACACGCTCCATTGATCTATGATAAACATCGAGCCACCCTTCACTACCAATGTCAACCCCAAATTAGTGTGTCGGTTAACCACGCACGCTCCACTAACGTTTGACAAGGGTACGAAGTGTAATTCCATGGATTAGCATATAATTTCATATTTTGCCTAAAGTAACTATGATTTGGGAATTTGTAAAAGCATTTAGTTACTTTGTACTTCATTATACTTATAATGAAAGGTTTCGTCCTATCCTACCCATTCGGATAACGACCCTCCACCAGTCAAGAGTGCGTTGGGTAAGAGTGGATACCCATTAAATCGCCATTTTATAGACAATTTCCTTAAACACCCCTTATAGACCAGCTTCGTGAATGAGGCCTACTAACGGTAAGACTGACTGTTTACTCATACATATATATAATATTAGACTTTTAATGTTATATATAGTATAGGGTGTATTTTACACTTTTAAAATACTAGGTGGTCTAATTTAATAAATTATACTTTTAATTTAATTAAACGTAAACCAAAACTTTATGGGTTTATAAAATCTCATTTAATTATACACCTTAATTAATAAATAAAACCATAAGGGTGCAATTTGAACTTTTTCAAAATACAAGCGTTTTAGAATTTAACATTTCAAAATTAATCTTTTAATCAACTTTTAAATTCCAAAACTTGAGGGCAAGTTTTGAACTTTTCAAAACATTAGGGTTTAGAATTTAAATATTTCAAAAATTAACTTTTAATCTTAAATTTAAATTCCAAAACTTGAGGACAAGTTTTGAAACCTTTCAAAACATTAGGGTTCAACTATTCAAATTTCAAAAACAAAACTTTTAAGTTCAAATTTAAACTATGAAACCTAAAGGGGAAAATTGAAACTTTTTCACAAGATAATTCAAATCTAAATTACAAATAATCAATCTTTATCTAATAAAAACAAAAGATTATCTAAATTTTGACAATTATCTTCTATTTTGGCAAGGATAATCTCCAAATATTGATAAAAATCGGATTTTATTAATAAAAAACGTTTATAGTAAGTATCCCAAGCCAAAACAGCAACAAAATCGCCAAAAAAAACGCTGCCAGACTCGTTGACTCGTCGAGTCAGCACTGGACTCGGCGAGTTCAGTCATGAACTCGGCGAGTCCAGCCCCAAAATTCAAAAAAAATCGTTTTTCAGCCAATTTTCGATCAAGTAAGCATCAAATTCAGTAACAAACAGCCCTAGGCTCTGATACCACTGATGGGTTTCGAGCAATACATCATTCCTATGGTGTACATGCAAACCCTAATAGCTTTTGGATCTAGTTTGTCTAATGAACATGCAATTGAATATCCAAAGCTATAAACCCTAGATCTATCAAATAAGAACTGAAATAAGGGTTTAGTAATTACCTTTGATTGTTATATAGCAATAACAATCAATCCTTGCTTTGATTGGCTTCAGAAAACTTAGTGCCTCAAGTGTTGCACCTCTAATGGAGTCACAAACACCACTAAGCAACTTGGATGAAGAGGGAGGAGAGAGGAGGCACCAAAAACGGCTGGAAACCCTAAAGGATTACTTGTCCATGTTTTTGGGGCTTAAGGGTCCTTTATATACATGTAGGCTATTAGGGTTTACAACTAGGAACCCCTAATCTGGCTGCTTAAGCCCTAAGCAGCCCATTGACTCCTTTAACATATCTCTTGGACGAATTCCTTATGGGCTTCCCATAGAATTCGTCCAACCTATATTATTTAGGTAATCCATAGCCCAATTGCAATTATCATATAATTACAAATCCAGTCCCCTAAGTTTAATTAATCTCTTTTAGCCACTAAATTAATTCTTGACTAATATTAATTAAACAATATGATTTCTCCTTTAATATATTATTCTTATAATATATTAATAAATCATAATTAAACCTTTCTCTCCTTAATTCATCCTACATATTGCTATGGTGAAGGCAAACCAAAAGGACCATGCTCATAATCGGGTCAAGTACATACCAAAATAGTTATGGACTTAGACACTAATCCAACAGATTTTTCATATTGTTTCTAATAATATTATAAATAAGTTACCTAAACATAAAATTATAATTGTTTGAAAAATAAATTTGATTCAAAAACACAAAATATATACAAACCAGGTTTCAATAGAAAAAGTGTTATGTAGTTTGGTATATTAAGTTGAATCGGTCCGAGTTTGATCAATTTGGACCGATAAATGAAGCATTTTCCTTTCACCACATACATTTGAAACTCTCATGATTATTCAAATTGTTTATAATAATATTATAAGTTACATAATGTTATATAAATATAAAAAAATCTACCTAAACATAAAATTATAATTGTTTGAAAAATCACTTTGATTCAAAAGCACGGAATATATACTCGATTATATTTTATAAATGAATTCATTTTATAATGACATTTTGAATCATGAAAATACATATAAACAAACTTTCTGTATTAAGTACCTAACTGAATTTATGATTTTAGGATTTAACAAAAAGTTATTCAATAAAAACTTAATTTTTTATAGCAACTTACGAGATTACTGAAAAATGGAACTACTGAACAATAAATTTTATGGATAACGTTTTATTTTTATTATTTAATATTTTATTTAACAAAATGAAATTATTGGCAAATAAAGAAATGATATTAATTAAAATGTCTTCATCCCACATTGATCGTGAGAGTAAACAAGAGAATGTATTCTCCTCTATAAATAGGAAAGGTTGTGAAATATTTCAAAGGGACTAAGCCATGAGATCTTCCTTGCATCTAACCTTGTAGGACGTTGAGTGTATTCTTTGGGGAGATTGTCTTTGTCGACAAGTGACCAATTAAATTTCAGAATTTTGAAAATGATTTTGGACCGTATCTTTTAGATTTGGATCGAGTTTAATAAGGATCCGAGTGTCTTCTGGCTGAGTTAGGCAAACTCGCTTCCATTGGAGGCCGAGTTTAAGTAACATGCCGAGTATTTGGTTGTGTTAGCCAAGTTTTACAACCCTGTATGTAATACAATTTAAAGTTTTAACCTTATAAAAGACGTCATTATTATCATATATTCTATATAATTATGGTAATATTTATGATACAAAACATTTTTTTTACTATTTAGGATAAAAAGTTGTATCTATTATCATATGTTGTACAGAATGATAAAATTTAAGATAGATAAAAAGATGTCTCTATTATCGTATTTTCTACATAATGATAATATTTAATATAAACGTTTTAATTTAATATGAAATTATTATTTAATAGATAACAATAACGATTTATTTATTTTTAAAAATTTATTTTTTTCTATTTTAATCATATAACTTTGTATATGCAAAACAACTTCAAGTTCCAACCTTATCTCTTATAATATAGTTCAACATAATAACAATACTAAAAATCATTTTTTATATTTTTTATGAAATTATTATTTAATTGTTAATAACAATGATTTACTTATTTTTAATATAAAATATTTTTTATATCCCACGCAACGCGCGGGCATTCGCCTAGTATATAAATAATAATCTAGTCTAACAGCCCCCCGCAGTTGGAACGGGAGGCAACTGCCGAACATTCAAACTGGATCTAAAATCTAGAAACATAGATGATGGAAGACCTTTAGTGAAGATATATGCATACTGCGAAGCGGAAGGAACATGCAAAACTCTAATCTCACCGAGAGCAACTTTGTCACGAACAAAATGAATATCGATTTCAATATGTTTCGTGCGTTGATGTTGAACCGGATTATTGGACATATAGACGGTACTGACATTGTAGTGGCTCGAGTACTAGGACAGTGACGTTCCAACAATAAATTACGGAGCCAGGAAACTTTTGCCACAACATTAGCAACACATCTATATTCAGCCTCAGCACTTGAACGAGAAATAGTACCTTGACGTTTAGATGACCATGATAAAAGATTTTGTCTAAGAAAGACACAGTAACCGGAGGTGGAACGTCTCGTCTTAGGGCAGCCAGCCCAATCAGCATCAGAATATGCAATAAGACCATGAGAGGGCATAGAGTATAGTTGCAAGCCGTGATCAACAGTGCCTCGAACATACCTCAAGATTCGTTTAAGAGCTATAAAAAATGTTTCTCGAGGATCATGCATATATAGACATATTTGTTGAACAACGTATGTAAGATCAGGCCTGGTAAACGTAAGATATTGAAGAAGCTCCAGCAAGACTACGATACATGGAAGGGTCAGAGACAGGTTGACCGGAGTCATCCAATTTGGCTAAAGTATCTGAAGGAGTTTTAGCTGGTTTGCAGTTAAGCATGTTGGCTCGAGATAAAATTTCGATAGCATACTTGTGCTGAGATAAGAACATGCCCTTTGAATCTCTAACCACGAACACTCCCAAAAAATAGTTGAGATCTCCAAGATCCGTCATAGCAAACTCTGTCCCAAGAGTAACAATTATCTGATGTAGAAACTTTGTAGACGAGGCAGTAAGAATAATATCATCCACATACAGAAGTAAATAAGCAATCTGAGATCCCTGATTAAAAATAAACAAGGAATTGTCACAATGGCTGTTAGTGAACCCGAGTTGAAGCAAAAAGTGAGAAAACCGCTGAAACCAAGCACGTGGGGCATGTTTAAGACCGTATAGAGAGCGCTGCAAAAGACAAACATGGTCAGGATAACATGGATCACGAAACCCCGGAGGCTGATGCATATATACTGTCTCCTGTAAATGCCCGTGTAAAAAGGCATTTTTTACATCAAGTTGACGAATCGGCCAATGCTGAGACACGACAAGACTGAGAACTGTGCGAATCGTGGCCGGTTTGACTACAGGGCTGAAAGTATCGTCACAGTCGATTCCTGGTCGCTGGCTGCGACCATTTGCTACAAGACGTGCTTTATAGCGAGCTAAAGAACCATCAACATTTTCTTTCTTTTTAAATAACCAGATGCAATTAACAATATTTTGCGCCAACAGGTTTAGGAACCAATACCCATGTTTTATTAGAAATAAGAGCATTAAATTCATCTTTCATGGCATTGAGCCAGTTCGGATCATTAAACGCCTGTAAGTAAGTGCGAGGGACAGAGGAGACGGACTGAGTATAAAGATTTAATTTGACAACCGGTTTGTGGATACCGGCTGTAACAGCCATAAAAATTGAGTCAAATTAAAACATTTTCATTCATTCAAAAACCATTAACTTCATACATCTCGTTTTCAAAATAGTTTATTATCAGAGTATCCCCCAGAACCATATCATAAAAATCGTAAAACATGAGGAGCGGTACGATCACACCTTCGCCTTGCCACGATCTCCTGAAGTACCTGAAACATAACACTACAACTGTAAGCCCGAAAGCTTAGTGAGTTACCCCCAAAATACCAACCACACATAACATACTCATATCATATCACAAATAGAACAGCCACGCACATCGGGTCTACTGTGTGACTGGTCCGCCCGCACCGGGCCTTCAGTCCACCTGGTCCACCCTCCGAGTCTAGCCATGTACATCGAGTCTACAGTGTGATTGGTCCGCCCGCACTGGGCCTTCAATCCACCTGGTCCACTCTCTGAGTCTACAGTATGACTGGTCCGCCCACACCGGGCCTTCAGTCGGCCTGGTCCACTCTCCGAGCCTCGGCACGTCTGGTCCGCCCTCTCGGGGCCTTCAGCCTATCCGGACCGCTCGCTGGGCCTTCGGAATATCCGATCCGCCCTGGGTATGTTGGCCTACAGCACTAAGCAGGACCCACCTCAACCCAACCCCCGTCAAACAACCATGTGCACATAAAACAATCAATCACATAACAAATCTCTAACCAGACAAGCAGTCTAACAGATCACATAGCATATCAATATCCTAACCATGATTCCGACCAAACCGGTCACTAGCATAACATTACCCTATATCTCGGGTACCGACCTTAACCAGGTCTCTAACGCATACCATCCTAACTACCAGGATGCAAACATAGCAAAGCAATAACATAACAACAACTACCCGGATTCCCATCCGATAAAGGGCCGTCCTTGGTGTCGTAGACCCTGTCGATAAAGTGAGGATAACTCACCTTGTGGCTGCCGAAATCCTGCAAATCTCTGACTGCTGACCCGCCGGGAATCCCAACTATCACATGCAAATCATCACATTAGAATCCATCATGACTTTCTAGGCCAAGGGCCCACAACACTCATTAAGTCCATCATCCTCTTATTGGGCCAAGACCCAAAACCAAATTCTCATGCAAAGCCCAATATTGGCCCAATTTACTAAATTGGGCCCACCTCACCAAATGGGCCTAGATCCAAGGTCCATAATAATTATTGGGTCTAAATCATTCCATCCATAATGTTCAGTCACGGCCCAAGCCCCACTAGCCCATAAACAACCCAATCACCTAAGGCCCAAAATCAAAAACCCAACAGAGGGCGTACGTTGGGCGCACTCCTCTGGTACGCGGGGCGTACGCTCGTCTGTACCCAAAAATCTTTCCAAGTGCTTAATGGCTTAAGCACTTAAGCCCATATGCTAGATCCAGTGACAAAAAGGGCCTAGGACTCATAAAGTCTCAATCTTTATCCTTTTGGACGTCCATAAAGCTCTTAACTCAAGGTTTTAACCCATTAAGACCTTCCTACTTCTTATATGGGACAACCAAAGCCATTGGGACCTCATTTTTCTTACTCAAGACCTCTCTAATGGTCTGAAAGGACAACTCATCTTAACCAAACCACATCATACATCAAGATGGGGGTTTTTGGGACAAGAATGGTGTCAAAACTTCACCATACATAGATCTACACAAAATGAATGTCAAGAAAGAAGCTTTATACCTTCAAGTGGTTGCAAAGGGTGATGCTATCTCGGATCTACAAGCTCCAGCCACCAAGTTTCCTTCTTGCCAACCTCTTCTTTCTTCTTCTAAGCTTTCCTTTGCCAAACTAAGCTCCACAAGGTCAAATATCCACAACAATGGAAGAAGAACGGCTACTTAGGGTTTCTGAGAGTAAGAGGGCAGATATGGAGGCTAGGGTTGGAACCATAATGTTCCTTATATAGTGGCTGGCCCTAAAATTAGGGTTTTAAGACTCTGAGCGTACGTTGGGCGTAACTCTAGTACGCTGGACGTACGCGTCCTTGCACCCGCGGTCATTCACCCTATTACGCTGGGCGTAACCCAGCCTACGCTGGGCGTACCCACGCGTGTCCCAAAGGCATGCATGACCTTCCTCGCCAACTTTTCCCATTAAGGGCTATAAATGTCAATATCTTCAAAGTATCATAACTCCTTTATTCTAAGTCCGCTTCCGACGAACTTTATATCCACGAAAAGGTGGCGAGAAGCCCTATGCTTCTAGCAACACACCCCGACCCGAAACCTTCTCGAATAAAACCCATTGCCCATAAAAGACCGAAGCGCCCTTACTCTTGATCTCGGAAGTTCATAAATAAGTACTTTTCGAACGGGGCGTTACACCGGCACGAGCACGGGTAACCATAGGATGAGTGGAAGTGGCGGAGGAAGTAAAATTATTGGGTGACAACGGAGATGATACAGTGGTAAAGTAGGGGCTATTGAACGAAGAAGAATCAGCAGACGATAAGGGTTCGTTAATCACTGGAGGAGGCGAACTCGGTGGAGTAGGGTCAAGAGAGGTGATCGGAGCAGAAGTTATGGGCTTTGATAAAAATTGAGATGCAACAGGATTAGGATAGTCAAAAGTGTCAAGAAAAGTGTATGATGGAGCGGAATTTGGTGTGAAGGACCCATATGGAAAAATTGATTCATCAAAAGTGACATGTCGGGAAATGATAATCGTGTTGGTGTGAAGGTTAAGGCAACGATATCCTTTGTGTTGAGATGGATAACCAAGGAAGATACATGGGGTGGACCGAGGAGAAAGTTTATGTGAAGTGGGAATGTGAGGATAACACAGACACCCGAAGACCCGAAGATGTTTATATGAAGGTTGTTTGTTGAACAATTTTTGATATATAAATATATTTTGGAGGGTGGTAGATGGTGTTATGTTGAGAAGATAGACAACCATGAAGACAACTTCCGTCCAAAATGTAGGAGGAAGACGAACTTGAAAAAGAAGAGTATGAATGGTGTTATTGATGGATCGAATCATTCGTTCAGACTTCCCATTTTGTTGGGAGGTATACGGATAAGAGAAACGCATTTAAATGCCTTGAGAATTACAAAGGGTGTGAAATTGAGCGTTATTGTACTCACTTCCATTATCACACTGGAAATATTTTATGTCACTTTTAAAATGATTGTTAATATAATTTCGAAAATGCAAAAATTTGTCAAACACCTCAGATTTTGTTTTAAGGGGATAAACCCAGACATGATGAGAATATTGATCTAGAAATAACACATAATATTTGAGACCAGAATTACTAAGAATGGGAGAAGTCCACATATCAGAGTGAGCAATTTCAAAAGCAACAGATGTAACAGAAGTTGATAATTGAAAAGGTAAACGAGTATGCTTGCCTAACTGACATGAATGACATAAGCTACTACTTTTATTGTCTTTACATGGAATTAACTTTTAAGAAAATAAATGATTAAAAACATCTTGACCGGGATAACCAAGACGTTGATGCCAAACGGTAGAGTCAACAGAAACAAAAGCTTGAGGTGTATGAGGCGTAACCGGATACAGATCACCAGTGCTATCACATCGGAGGAGTGTTTGCTTGGTTTGAAAATCCTTCACAGAAAAACCGTAAGCATCAAATTCAATGGAACAAAGATTATCACGAGTAAACTTGCGAACAGAAATCAAATTTTTAATAATTTCGGGTGTCATAAGAACATTTTTTAGGACGAGAGGACGATATGGGTTTGGGTTAGATAAAAAAGTGTGTCCCGTCTTACTTACAGGAATTTTAGTTCCATTACCAACCAAAACCGAAGGTAAATTATATCTTTTATTGCTAATAGAACGAAGTATACCTCATTGGAATGAATGTGAGAGGTAGCACCGGTGTCCATTACCCAACCATCTTGAGATGGATCATTAAGAGACATGACATTGAACATCTGTGGAAGAGCTGTAGGTTGAGGAGCGCCTGTATGAGGTGATGTTTGGAACCAACCCCATGGAGCAGGAGTGTTGCCAGTATGATGAACAAAGTATGCTTGATGATCTGGTTGGACCAATGAACTTTGTTGAACTTGAGGGCGGAATTGAGGCGACACAGCCCACTGTTGTTGTGGGGCTGACTGGAATGATTGTGGAACAGGAGATGAAAGTAAGCCCCGGCCAACGGAATTAAACGGAAACCACCCGAAACCCCAACCAGGGGGTGTTTAAACAGTTGAAGATGTTCCCGCCGGTTGCTGATGAGACCATCGTCCGCCCCCACGACCTCTGCCTCTACCGCCACGTCCTCCGTTTCGCCCCCCATTACGAGCTCCTCGATTATGGAAACCTCCCCGATTGGTAGGAAAATTATTGGAGAAGTTATTTGGCTGTTGTTCCGAGACAAGAATAGTTGGAGAAAATGAAGTGGCACCATTAGAGGGGGTTTGTTTCAACAGTTGATGTTATTCAAGTAGAAGCATGGAACGAGTTTCAAGAAAGGTCGGGAGAGGCCTACTGTGGCGGATAATACTCGCAACATGATCATATTTGCGAGACAGCCCGTTCACAGCATACATAACCAGGTTTTTTTCGGGCACGTGAGCTTCTATGTTAGAAAGCAAATCAGCAATAGTCTTGATACGGGTGAGATAGGCTTCAATGGTAGAATCACCGAGAGTAATGTTACGGAGCTCCAGGTCGAGTTGTAGCGCCTTAGCATCTTTGTTGGAGCGGAACAACACTTCAAAATCTTGCCACATCTCGAATGTCGAGCACTCTTTCTTTAAGATCATCTGGAGCAAGGACTCAGAGATAGTGCCAAACATCCACATCTTGACAATAGAGTCGATACGTTCCCATTCTTCCTTGTTTGTAGCAGCAATAGCTTTTTCGTTGGGTGGTTCGAGGTGATCAGCAACACCAAAACCCTTACAGTGGGTTTGGAAGAGGTGACGCCAGGCGTCATAATTCAGCTTTTCGAGATCAAGAATAATGGGTATTGAAGCCTTGATGTTGGATATGCCATATGGTTTTTCTGATGGTGTAGTGTTTGATGGTCCTTCACCCATGGTTGATAAATAACAGAAAAAGAAGAGGAGATTGAATGAGAACGAGAGAACAGAGAATATACTTGGAAGAGAAGAACAGGAGGGAAAAAGAAGAATGTGGCTAGGGTGAGAGAATTTTGGAGAGCTCTGATACCAAGTTGATTGGTATAATTCCCACCCCAAAGCCTTTCATTAATAGGAACAATATATATAGCAAATACATGGACTAGGCCCAAATCAGAATCATGGGCCAGATAAATACAAAACAATATATAAATAATAATCTAGTCTAACAGTAGTTTTTCAAACCTTTGTACATAGCTCGTTCCTTGCCATTTTTGGCCCGATATATCTTTTTCTAGGTTTTATTCCTTGGCGTGGGGTGGAGGTTGTGGGAAGTAAGGAACATTCTAACCGAGGAACACATTCTTATGGTTTGTGGGCTAGATTGGAACACAACAAAATGTTACATAACCCATATTAGTGAAGTATGCATGCTCGTTTTGTATCTCGTTCAACATGTATCCCTTGCTACGAGTGTAACAAAGGCTCGTCCCTTAAAGCGATTCTTATCTCTAAAAATGGATTATATATTTTTATTTTAAGGGCGTTGTCGTGAATTTCTGCCTAGGATGTTCATTCTTTTTTTTTTTTTTCCTTTTTAGGTTAGTTCATCCCGAGTTCATTTTAGTCTTGTCTTACTTGAGGACAAGTAAGGTTTAAGTTTGGGGTGATTTGATAGTGTCATTTTATTTACTTATTTTTATAGTTTATTTTATCATATTTTATTTTATTTTCAGTTAATCCTCATCCATATTTTTTCCTTTTCGTTATTTTTATATCTATATCGGGCACTTTCGAGTTTTTTTTTGAGATTTATTGCATATATTTTGGAGAAATGGAGCGGAGCGTGGAGGAAGATTCGGAAGACAAACGAAGTTCGAGCGAATGATCGGGATTGTTGGTGGTTATCAAAGAAAGTTGGATTAAAGATTGATATCGTTGGAGCTTACTTTGAAGATTGTATAGAAGAAACCTGAGCTTGATGGATTGGAAGATGGAATTTATAAGCTAAGAAATTGATGGGTCTTTGAATAATTTTTGGGTTATGAACTCTTGGGCTATATTTATGTGTTTTGGGCTCCTTGGTATCGACATTTGGACCTTTTGGATCAGTCAAAAAAGTCAAAGCAAGAGGAAAAAATTGGACCAAAGAGGAAAGGGGGATAACAAAAGCTTTCTCGATCGACACACCTCACGAGGCCGTGTGAGATTTTGCACTGCAGGTCAAGACACCGCGTGGCTCCTGCAGGGGCAATTTCAGGTTTTCAACTTTTATGGCTATTTGAAGGTAGTTTGGTGGGTGCTTTTGGGAAATCTTGGATCATATGTTAGGGCATTTCTCATGGAGTTGTTGGAGCTTTGAAGACCCTTGAAGAACACTTAAAGATTAGGATTTTCATCTTGTTTTCTTAGAGTAATGTGTTTACTTTGCTTAAACTTAGCTATGTGTAACGCCCGCAGATTCGGGCTAGTCAATTTAGAGACGATAAGCGTCGAAAATGACTTTTTGATAGAAGATTATTTAGAAGGAGTAATGTTAACTAATCTATAGTATATGTTACAAGGATTCCGTACATATAAAGAACGCTGAAATCCGAGTTATAACGAAGAAGTTATGACCCGTCGAAGTTTCGCGACAGAACCGGCACGACACAGCGCGACGTAAATAGTGAATTTACGATAGAGCGATATTTGGCCTTAGAGATCTAAAAGAAAGTCGTAGAATACGTTAAACCGAGAGTGTGCATAAAAAGAACGCCCAAATCTGACTTCGTATGAGGAAGTTATGATTTTTCGAAGTTTCGGCTTAGCAGTATGCAGCCCGAAATTCGAATAATAGATCGAGCGGTTTTAGCCGACACAACCTAAACGAGAATCGAAGATCTCGTTAATAGTAGCGTAACGATAAAAAGACAGACGAAAACGGACATCGGATGAAGAAGTTATGAAATTTTAACGGACTTTTCCTGTCCCGGCCCGTTAAAAATATAATATTAATATAATATTAAAAATAAAATCAAAATTAGCCGATGGAGTCTAAACGAAAGCTGTAAAGCATAACTTCACCTACGCGTGGATATAAAGAACGTCAAAAACGGAGTTCGTATGCGAAAGATATGAATTTCTGAAGTTCGGAGCACAAACTTCGAGAATTTGACTGCATTCACGACGTGAACACAATGTTCACGACGTGAACTCAGTGAACGACACGTTTCGATCCTAGAAGACACATGGCAAGCCTAGGGGTGACCAGGATCGAATTCACGACGTGAACATACATGGTTCACGTCGTGAATCTCAAATTTCACCCTATAAATAGAAAACGAAGCCTTCAGGATTTGTTTGCTAATTCTGATATCTCTCACTCTCTAAACCTTCTTTAGCCCACTTTTAACCCTCCCGAAGCCCCGGTATCATCCTCGACACCCGAAGCAAGTCCCGACCCCCCGAAGATCCCGAGAAAAAGAGTTTTCGAGTCGAAACTCTGCCCGCGTGAAGCCCGGTTTTTGAGAAAACATCCCGGTTTCATCGAATAATATTGTTTTAAGGGACGAAGTGCTGTCCAATCATCGTCTTATCTTGTGAGTGCATATTATTTTCATCTTACACATAGATATGAAGTATTTTATATAAATTACGTGATATGTGTGCATATTATCTGTATACTTGCTATCTATGATGGATGAACAATTTTATACATGTTTTAATTTATTTAAACTGTATATATATTTTATATCTACAAATATGTTGGGTAAAACATGAGTAGATGAATTAGATGATTTGTGATGAAATAAAAATTGATGAGAGGTATCGATGTTTAAGATGATTTAATCATCTAGCAGAGTATAGAAAACGACCACAGACTATTCTAGATAGTCCAGTGGAACGTTAGCAGACTCGTAACCTGTAGGTGTTTTTGAACTAAGTGTTCATTAGGTGTTTTTGAACTATGTGTTCATTAGGTGTTTTTGAACTATGTGTTCATCCGATAAGTATCATGTACAAAGTTCTTCTTTTTGACACTATTACGTGTCGGGGTACGGGAGCGTACGGGAGTACTTTATTAGTATTTTCCCTATACTTTTTATTTTGAAGAGCTTTGGAGTCTTTGTTTCTTTTATGAAGTGATCGGACGAGCTTCATATGTTAGCGTTTCCTTTCACGAAGTAATTGAGGGAACTTCGTAGACTGCCTAATGAAGTGTGTCGGTAATAGACCACTACTAGGTATGTCTGATGTTATGATGTTGGATAGGGTGAGTCTGGGGGTAAAATACCTCACGATATTTAGACCACTGCTAGGCAAAGTTCGATGCTGGATAAGGTGAGTCTGGGGGTAAAATACCTCACGATATTCAGACCACTGCTAGGCAAAGTTCGATGCTGGATAGGGTGAGTCTGGGGGTAAAATACCTCACGATATTCGGACCACGGCTAGGCATTGTTATCTAGATAACTACCCCTGACTTAATTGTCTTGTGGTTCTTTCTTTTACGAACAAAGGTTCGTGGTAAAACTTATTCCATTCCCCTCATTTGATGTCTTTATTGATCCTCGTTTGCTGCTAGGGAATTTCCGAAGCAGCTTCGTCAGTTTGTTGTTCATATCGATCCTTTAGGCTAGATCTTGTAAGATCATTGTATAAGATCAGTACGTGGGGATCGACGTTCGTTAGTGCTTGTAGTATAAACCTCGGGCAGTGATGGACTTCGTGCCTATTCCTTAGGATAATCCATAGGAATGAAGGATAAATGATTCTTAGGGTAGATCCTTAAGATTAAAGAAGTTAATGGGGATGAGTAATTGAGTTGATTGTTTGATGATTAAATATAATAATTATATTATTGTGGGTTGAAAACCCTATGTACTCACCAGGTTTCCCAACCTGACTCACTCAAGTTTATTTGTATCACAGGTGTCGATACGAAACTACTTTACACTGAGAGATTTAAAGGAGATGTAGATCACTAGTGTAAATAAATGTAAGGTCTGTTTATGCTTATGTTTCAGTATTGACGATGACATCCCAAAGTTTTAATATGAACAAAATATATTTCTTCGGAAATGCTTTGATAATATATTTATCATGTTTTTCTGGGAACAAATTCTGCAATATATTTATTTAAAATATACTATGATTTTCAAATAAAGCATAAACAAATCAGTCTTTTCTGGCCGTGAAATTTGGGGATGTCACACTATGTTAGGCTAAATTAATCTTGGTTGATATTAGGAGAAATCTTTGAATGTTTGGTTTATTTTGAAGAACTTCAAGAGCTTATGATGAATTTCTATGGAAGTATTTTCTATTACAACATCCTTATGTGTAATAGAAAATGAATATGCTGAAATGATGTGGTTGAGATGATGTAGTTCAATATGCAAATATAATTGACCACTTAACAAACTCCAACAAATGGTGCAATGATAAAGATACATGGTGATGTAGTAAGGGAAGTGTCTAGTTTCAACTATACATAAAAGTGTGATTTCAATTATACGGAGGAGTGGGGTCAGATGACCAATTTTTTTGTACTTGGTGGTGGTAGATGAAGATACTTTGGGGGTTTCAATTGAAGAAAATGAATATGCTGAAATGGAAAAAATGAAGGTAATATAATATTTTACTTTGGACTTGACGTCCATTTTAAATGTGATTAATGCCACGAAAAACCTTGTGATATGAATCACTTTAGAAACTATATGTGCAAGAAATGGAATATTTAGACGAAATACATAACCTTTAGTAGGAGAGGGTTCAACATATAACAACATAATCATAAAAACCACATAAAATTGACTCATGTTGAAAACTGAACAAACATGTTCATATTTAAACATATATACATCAGTTATGAACATACCCATGTTCATAATAAACATTCAATATTTTATATGATTTTTTTAGGGAAGCTGATTCTTCCATAACAACTTTTGCTTCTTTCACCGAAGTTTTCAATAAAATAACAATTATGCCCCTTATTAATTTAAATTTATATTGCACCATGAAGATCCACTATTTTGGTGTGAGATTTTGGTATTAGCCTTTAATGCACATTCAAGGTGTGGGTGAAATCCTCGGTCGTTTATGTGATTATTCTTAAGAGTTTAACCCTCTATTATCCCAATAATTTCACAAAACACATCCTCCTAATACCATCAATCTATTATTTTGCCTTTTAACTTCTTTCTTATCCATGATCAACCCACTTTTCAACTCACACTTCCTTATCAACACTCTAATCCTGTAGTTGGTGTTGAAGAAATATAAAGGTAACAAAAACATAAAAATTCCCTGAAGAATAAAATAAAAAAGCAAAGGAAAACCTAAGATCGAAAGAAATCTAAATCGAAAATCATAATTGATGTACCAGAAACATAAGGGTATAAGGGATCCGTAATACATACTTTTGATAACGTGATTGAGTGCATGTGTTGCTACTGAAGCTTCAAATGAGCCCATCTATTCCCCATCCTTTGTTGGAAATCTAGTAAATAAGCGAGAGCAGAAGAGGATATGGTAGAATGGTGATCAATAACGTATTTTAGGAAGAAGATCGACGTGTATGGGGCATCACCAATGGAGTAGAAGACAAAAGAGTTGATAGAGTCATGTTAGGAAACAAATCCGTGGACAAAGGAGGAAGAATGGACTCATGGAGCATCTTCGTTTTCAAACAAACCTAAAGAGGTAACATATGCATAAAATCTATATAATTTAAACAAGGGCATACACATTAATTTTTCGGTGGATTGATTTGTGAAAGAATCAACCCCTTTTTTAGTTAGGTATTATAAATTTGGTTCCATATGAACCTTATTCACTTCCATATTCCATAAAAACAAAAGTTGTAATCTAGTCTAAAAACTATAAAAAATATAATAAAAAAATGATCATTTCATAAGTAATAAAGAGAAGGTAGATGGAATAAGTCTCATGGAATCAAATCTAAAATAAAAAAAACCATAATCATAAGTATAGTAACACAATTTATTTTTGTATCACATGGCACATAAAATATAAACTCTACAAAAAAGGACAAAACTTGTAGTTTACTCCATATTTTGTGAAAGGTAATCTTTACAAAGTCAGAAACGGCCTGTTTGGTAATTAGTACACATTGAAACGTCGTCGTGTCACGTCTCTTCCACAACTACCCCTAAATCATCTCACATAATTTTCCCCGGAACCCGAAGGCCGAATTGCGACCTCGCCGACGTTTCTCTCTCCTCTGTTTTCTTTTCCGCCAAGCAAAACCCTTTCAATAATTTCACACAAAACATACATACATAAACCCCAATCAATTCCAAGTCATCTCCGCTCTAACGTCGCTGTCTTGTTATCTTGGCGTTCTGCTTCCCAAAATTCAACTTTGGGCTTTTTAGTCGTTTGCAGAAACGACGACCTAGTTAACGATCGATTTGTAGATTGATCTTGTTCATCGATACCCATCGGAAGTAGGTGATTTATGCTTGAGGCTATATAGTTCTTTTGTTGGTAAGTTCTTTTGATCGAATTGATGCCTTTTTTCCGGATTCGATGGTATTGCTTAGGATCTTTGACAGATCCGTACTGAACTGTGTTTTAATGTGATATCTGAGTGTTTTGTGGGAAGATATGGTTTGATCCGTCACTAAAACCGGCAGCTTATATAATTTTTTTTATCAAACTCTTCCCAGATTAAATCAAATGAATCCTTCAGTATTTTTTGTTGAACAATTATTTAAACTATTGTTTTCTTTCGTTTTTGTTTAGTATCAGCTTATCCTTGAGTTTGACTAAAAATTATGTGGGTAAACTGTTGTCCAAGATTTTTCTAGGGTTAGGAAGATGAAAATTTGATGTTTCCAATTATTTTATTATTGTTTGCTGTTTTGTTTTTGCGAGTCATAGTGTAAAATTTAGCGATGCCACTTATTTGTGAGTTGGATCCACATATGTGTGGCTTTAATTTGACATAGATGGAATTAAATGGAGGATTACAGACATCACATCAAAAAGAAACAACTGTTTTATGCTTGTTTTCATTAAAATAATATTTCTCAAAAGAAGTGTACACATTGAAACAACTGTTTAACATGATTCCTTTGTAATCCCAGTGACATAGACAATTTAATCTGCAAAATATTCTTCACACCAAGACTTCCTAACTTCAACATAAGGAGCCATGGTTCAATTTAACATTTTCCTACATATATGTGCTGATGAAAGTTTTGTGTTTTAGTGTAGTACTTGTTAGAGCTGTAATTACTTTATGGTAGGATTAAGAATTTGTGGATCTCAAGCAATGGAAGGGAAATGGCCGCATTATGCGGAACTGAAGCCAATTTTAAGAAATGGTATGCTCTCTTAACTTCAATCTGCTTAATTTAATGTTTTCCTTTGATCATCTTTTGGTTATAATAGTAATTAATCACTTTTGTCTTTATTGAGGTGTTCTTCAAAGCAATTGTTCCTGTATAAAGAGTTTTTATTGCTAGTGATTAAACTCTCAGAAGCTCAACTTTTGCTCTGTATATGCTCTAACCGAGTATCTTTTATGTGCAGGATTACTTTGTGGATACATACACATATTATTTCAGTTGCCACTTTTTAAAAAAATAAATAACTAAAATAAATTTTCTTCTCTACTGGGAGGTGTAGCATTTTTATAACATGAAAAAAAAAATGAAATTTCACTGCCAACTTCTTTGTTTAGGCAAAGTTTAGCTTCATCTTTCTCTTTTATGCTTTCACTTTGTCTTATCATTCTTCAGACAATTGTACATCATTCATTGACACTGTTTTTTCTTTATATCACTATAGTTTAAAAAGTAACTCATTGTAATGGGTTCTGTTTATGCAGGACTTGCAATTCCTTCTCCACCTCATTTTGAGTATAGTAAATTGCTCTAGATAGGTGACTTTAGGTTGACTTGTGTAAATACTACTACTACTACTACTACTACAACTACTAAGCGTGTAGGTAAAATGGCATCAAAATGGGTTAAAGTATCAGACAACAACACTGGTAGTCGGGTCATTGTTACTTCAAAGAGGAAGCACTTATCTCAAATAGCCAGATCTAGCAACTGGGCTTTAGGTGTTGTGAGGCCTGGTTTTGCATCAATATTGAACAAGAATCTAAAGAGAAAGAGAGACAATAATAATAGCTTCAAGTCCACATGCTCCTCTTCCTCAAAAATTTTACTAAAAAACTACTCAAATTTTATGAAAAGTGGACTCCCTCAACGTGTCCTTTTCTCTGAAGGTGGTGAATGGAATGATTTCTCCCAAGATGTTATTGACTTGGTTAAAGAACACTTCATGGCAAAAACAACAGCTTTTGAGGTGAAGTTTAATGGGCGTCAGCTAATGTTAGATATTTTACATATGAATGAAGTAGATTTGAAAAACGGGGCCCGAAAACCGATAGCATGGATTGATGAAAAAGGTAGCTGTTTTTTCCCTGAAAGTTATGAAATTCAGAAAGATAGTGAAATTGAAATAGACCCTGAAATTAAGTTGCATGTTGAGATCGAACTAAACGAAATAAGTAACAATAGTTTGGAAGAATGTGTGGAAGAGTCAAACGTTAAGAGGGTCAAAATTGACCAGGAAGGTCAAACAAAAAACCATCTAGATGCAAAAGCTGACCAATGTGTTGAGAAAATACAGATTGATGAAGAAGATGCTGCATCCCCTACTTTGGATCAAGAAACAGTGAGAAATATGTTTATGAAAAGTCAAAGTCAAAGTCAAGGCTTGAAGGTTGATATAATTGAAGTGAAGAAATGTAGTGGTGGTATTATGGAATCGAAGCTAGATCTTTTCCATGCACAGGCTGAAATTACTAAAAAAGTACGTGGAAACGCGAATGTCAGATACGGTTGGTTTGCAAGCCCTGTGGGGTCCACCTCCACCTCCACCACTGGGGTTTATGGGCTAGGACATGATGGGCTAAAACTTGGAAGGTATGGCTATGGGGTCCACTTTACAGCTGTCCATTCTGCCCACAACAGGTACGGGTGTTATATAATTATAAGCTTTATGTTATTTGGGATATTTATTTAAAAAAAAAGAAAAGAAAAAGAAAAAGAGAAAGAAAAAGATCTAATGTTTTGGTGGTGTTTCAGTGAAGATATTATTTGTGATGTTGACGAAAAAGGGGTAGAAATACAAATACAGTGCATGGTTTTATGCCGTGTAATATTGGGAAATATGGAAGTTGTTTTACCGGGGTCTAAACAATTTTACCCGAGTGATGAGTGCTTTGACAGTGGAGTTGATAATCTGGAAAATCCAAATCATTTTGTTGTTTGGAATATGAATATGAATACACATATCTATCCGGAATACACACTCACTTTTAAGATGTCTCCTAGTCTTACTGCTCAAGGTAGTATTTTTTTTTTTTATTTTTTTTTATTTTTTATAATTAAATTATGAATATGAATACAAAATAACCCATCAGTATATCATCCGAGAGGCGAGACCTTATAATTAATTATATTCCTGAATGATAATACAACAGGGAATCTGATTATAGAGCGAAGTAGGGTTGACATGTCAAAGTTAACAACTCAACCTCCCCATGGACCCTTAAAGATAGATTCCTCCCCACTTAAATTGGTGAGTATTTTGACTTGCTAAAGGGTAACAAGATAACATTAAACATTTTTGACTGGAAGCTTATTTAGCCTTTAAAAATCTGTGTGACTGGAAGGTGATATTATCATATTTTCAAGATTGTATCTATTCTTTTGTGTTATTATTTTTTATTTTTTAAATTTTTTTTAGGGAAAGAATGAAATGCAATTTCAAAGTGGGAAAGCGTCTCCTATGTCTTTAGAAAAGGGGGCTAGTGTTGGATCAAGCACCTCTAGGGCTCCTAATTCCCCATGGATGCCATTCTCAAAGCTTTTTGAAGCTATTTCAGATAAAGTAGCTCCAGCTGACATGAAGCTAGTCCGTATCTTGTATGAATCTCTTAGGGTATGTACATACATGTACAAATACACTCATCATCATCTGTTGTATCAAATCATTTTGAATTCATAAATGATTTTTTATATGTAGGGAAAGAAAACAAGCCGTGAAGAGTTTATTAAGAAGTTGAGATCAATAGTTGGGGACGAGATATTAAGGTCTACAATATCCAGTCTCCAGTCCAAGGCTTAACTCATTCAGCTCCTTCCTCGGTTAGTCTTAATACTTTGGGATTTTATATAAATAATAAAATAATATTTTCGAGTGTTTAAGATCTCATTGTTTATTTATGCTTTTGCAGCCATCATAAGCAGAAGTAAAATAAGTGAGTGAGTGAGGGGAATTGAAGGTGGCGAAAATCTTGATGTCTTTTGTGAGGTTTGAACTTTGAAAATATGGGTTTGGATTTGTGTAGTTAGATTTGTTTTTGAATTTTATTTTTGGTTTAAACTTTTTAGAATATTAGCTTATAATTTTTGATGTTCTATAAGAATATACAGCATATATAACTCCCTCCTTTTTAGGTACATTACATTAAATGTGCCATCGAGTATAAGCTTTGTATCTCTTCAGCTATTATGCTTCAACATTAAACTGGCGATATGGGTTGAAAAAATCAGGATGTTGACAATAAATTAAATGTGACGGAAGTATCTGTTGCCACATATTGTCGGATACAATTTTAAATCACACATTTACACTAGAAATTTTATGGTCTCTTGACATAATTATAACCACATGTAGTTCCTACTTCTTGTGCTGCAAATACCTGTTTAACATTCGTTTGTTGTTGTTCCATATTGAAAAAAATCCAATGAAATCGTTTTTAATTATATATAATATGTTTTGCTAAAATGTTTTTTTGCCACATTTCTTCTAGACTGCTTACAATTAAGATTATAAAGAAAATATGATCAAACCAAAAAGGCAGAAATACAAGTACTACACAGCATGTCTGTTTTCGAGGAAACAACACCACAAACATATTATACTGAGATTTATTCCAAACTTTTCTCAAAAGTCACAGTAACCAGAAAACATCCTTCAAAGTTCAAACTTCTAACTAGATGTTATGTGATCCATTGCATAATAAACCCGTATTTGGTGATTAAGAAAATACAAGTTTTCCAACACAATGTAATAACATTAAGGAAAAAAAGTACAAAATGTTTCTCAACATTCTACCTTATATGACAAATTTAAGTACTAGAATTTTGTACTATATATAGTTATATACCACTCTACACAATGTTTGAAACCAAAATTATAAACATTTGAATTATGAAAACTATCGACACAAATCTAAATCGATCTTAATATATAAAATATAAGAATAGATCAAGAAAATAGAAAGTCGGAAATACTTAAAAGCTAATGTTGGAATATAGACCTATTTTTGAAATCTAAATCTTTATACATATAAAGTAAAACATTTTTAGGTAACCTTACATGTTTCGTTACAATTCAAAAATAGCATCGACTGTAATCTAAATATGCAACAATATCAAGAATACGCGTTTTCTGACAACTGATATTTTCAGCTTCACAAAAATCCAAGGGATCAACATAATACATTGACATTTTATGTTGAGGATGCTATTATTAGTCTGCTACCATAGCCCGTAAAAAAACATGTGACAAATTACAGTATGAGCCCACTTTCTAGTATTGTTCCCGATTATTTGATTATTGGCTTGTATGCTACTACTACAGTTGGTTTGGATTCCAAGGGTCCAACTAAAGCAAAAACAAAGGAAACACATAAATAAAGCCATTGACACCAACTTTACAGTTTTCACACAAAGGCACAAAGATATGCTTTCGAATGGCTAAAGTTATACACAATATGGTAGTGCCTATATATTTCTCTTATTCATACACGTTAGGTATCATTTGAATTACAATGTATAATATTCCTAACCTTATTTTTGTAAACAACAAACTAATCTACTCTAACTACCGTCTATGTCTCAAGTGAGACTTGAATGACTTGAGCTGCCTGATCAAGCTAGCTTATCGGTAGTTAGTTTTTTGTTAGTATATCTCATATTGGTGCGACATGGTCTTATAAGTGGCTATATATATGTTGGAGTCTTCTCTATATGTTTTTTTTTGTAGAGACAATCTTTGGCTCCTCACATATATTTACACTTTTAGTTCTTATTATCTTGTAAGGATCACATTCTTTGAACATAACAATTTCAGGTTTATTTTCCACCAAGATCTATTATAATTTAAAAGCACCGATTTCATACTTTCACATTGCCAAGTAAACTAGTAGGGATGTTTCACCAAACCCTTTACTTCTCGGATCTTATAATATGGGACAATCTATATGAAATAAAAAACAGAACAATCTAAACACCCAGTAAAATAAAATAGTAAAATTTGTTGAAACTTGTTTGATATAGACTTTTGTGTTGTAAACTATATGTACACAATACCACATGGCATCCAATTATATGAATGACCTTTTTTACTTTGACTTAGATGACAAAGAGAACCATTATGTTAGCTATATGTATGATTGGACTATCATATAAATTGGTAGGGTCTCTCTTATCTACCTGTAGCTACACAATGTCACCCCTACTTTTTCTTCTCTTCGAAAATTGGAATAGAACTAGGGAATTGAGAGAAAAGCGAACGCAAGAGAAAACACGACATAAATGGTTAGTGAGAATGGAACAAAGTATATTGGAGTAAAGAATGATTTGATTAAACAAAAGCGAAATCTGTTAATGGGTTCTTGTCAAGATCTGCTCACTCACTTCTTTCCAAGGATTTGTAGGGCACTAAATAGAGCTATTCGTAGCCCAAAGTCATAGAGAAAGATTCAATATGTTCCCCAACTTTTAGTTCTTCATGTCAAGCCTTTAAAAGAATTAATTATATATGCTCTTTTCCTATCAACTCAACATGGGTATTTAATTAGCAAAGCTACACCACATTAATGTGGTATTTCTTTCTTGTCTATTATTATACTTTAATCTTCAAGTTGAATTTGTGTGTGTATTTTACAATGTAGATTTTTTTGTGGACCAATACAATCAGTATTTTCTTTATAAATATGAGGTGCGTACTTTATTAGTTCTACTCTTGTAAGTAAAAGATGGACCCTTAACTTTGCGATCAAAATGGTTTGATATCTGACACTAATTATCTTGGAGGGTTTATGGTTTCTGTTTATTATAACTTTTTACTCTCACAAGTGAAAAACAGTCATGTGAGCTACTTTTGAGCTCCACGTAAAAAGGCTTATTAATTATCTTGATTTGAATGGTGAAAGGAATAATTTACTAGTGTTTTGTTTTTTTATATATTTTTTAATCTCCTAGAATAATATGTGCAAATGCATAAAAGGATGGCATAAGAATTTGCCATTTTAAAACCACACAAGACTTTGCACGACGAGGAACAACTATCGTGTTTTGAGTTATGATTGACATCACTATCCATAAAAGACATCAATTCAACAAATCTTTTGAAACAAGGCACGTTGGTTCTTTCTATGTCAAAGCCCTTAAAGAAACATGTTACAAGTGTTGGGATTTATTTGGGATAAGCACATAATAATACATAACATATATTAAGATAAATAAGCCTCTCCGTTCGAGATCATTAGACCGATATAAGTTAAAGTTAAACAACCATAGGATGTAGATGAATTTTACTGATCTGCTCCACTTTAATGGTATATGTAAACAAATGGGATCCAAGAAGATGTTGGAGGTATAGACGTATAGTAGGGTTATGGTGAACTGATATTTCTACCTTATATCCGAGTTACAAGAAATTCATTCTACGATAATTCAAAGGGACACTCACGAATCTAGGCATAGAAAACGTGAGCCAAAATTGCTAGTGAGTTCTAAGATTGTTCTAGAAGAGAGAGAGAGAGAGAGAGAGAGAGAGAGAGAGAGAGAGAGAGAGAGCTTCGTTAGGTTCTAGACTTCTAGTGACGGCTCAATAGAGGAGTCGTATTTATACTTTGATAGATTAGGGTTTCCATGTTCTAAATTAGTTAAGAGAATCACAAATTTAATGGCTTAATTAATGGTTTCCAAAACTAACGAGATTTGTCGATCTACCATAATCACCCTTTAGAATTCTGATTTTCCATAAAGAAACTAATTCAATTTCCCGAAGACCTTTTGAGGTGCTGCCTCTCGAACCTTGCAAAGGAGCGTGACTCCCTTGACCCCCGCCATTCTGTCGTATTGGCTTATAATTCGATCTTATATATGCATGCACCAAACATATAATATAGTGTACAAATAATAACCCCTTAGCTCACATATTAGTTCCAATTACATAAAATGCCTGGTGACACCAAAATCACCAACAATCCCCCCCACCCCCATTTTAGTGTAACCCATGAAATAACATAAAATTATCTAAACAAACCAAACCAGTACATAAATGAAAATTTCGAGACGATTGAATTATCAAGGCCAAGCTCTAACCTCTTGAAATGCGGCTACACTTCACAATCACATATGTAATTCCTTTACTTCATATATCTGCACATACATTTCATCAAAAGGAATTATTAAGAAGTTAAACTTCAACCTGGTCAACTATAAAACTGAACACATACTTAGGATGTATACTTTATGTGTTCTAATCTACAAGTGTGAGATTTCTACATTGAATTCAACTCCTGATATCATATTAGAAGGGAATTATGTTTCTCACAATTACAAAATTAGATGGACTTTAATCCCATCCCAATAACAGACTTATGCACTAAGTCTCTTGTCAGACCTTTAGTCAAGTGATATGCCAAATTTTGTTGTGATTTCACAAACTCAACCAAAATCACACCATTCATGATTAGTTCTCTAATCATACTATATCTAACACCTTAGTGTCTAGACTCGCCATTATAAACCTGGCTGTACGTCTTAACCAAGGCAGTTGCATTATCACAAAGGATAGATATGAGTGCTATCGGCTTTGACCACAAAGGAATCTCATAGACTAAATTTATTAGCCAATATGCTTCTTTACCAACAACATCTAACGCAACAAAGTCAGATTCCATTGTCGAGTTTGTAATGGAAGTTTGCTTCTTGGTAGCCCAGGAAATGACACATCCCCCAAGCAAGAATACCCAAACATTAGTTGAGTAATGATCCTCCATGTTGGTTATCCAACTTGCATCCGAATAACCCTCTAAAACAGAAGGACTTCCCAAGTAACTCAACCAATAACCCATGGTTCCCTTGATATATTTAAACACTCTATTAACTGCTTGCCAATGTTGAGCACTAAGATTACTAATGTAACTGCTCAACTTTCCCACAACAAAAGCAATGTCAGGCCTAGTACTTGTCATAACATACATCAAGCTACCAATAGCCTTAAAGTATTCTAATTGTGAAATAGGAATGCCAATGTTAGGCATTAATTTCACACTAGAATCTATGAGAGTGCTCACGGGAGAACAATCACTAAAATTGAACTGTTTGAGAATTTTCTTAACATAATGAATTTGAATCATTACTATTCCCTTGTTCAACCTCTTAATCCTTATACAAAGAATTAACCAACCTCTCCCAAGTCTTCCATGGAGAATTTAGACGGCAACAATTTCTTTGTTTCATCTATTTGATATAGGTTAATACCAAAAATCAGCATGTCATCCACATATAGGAAAATGATCACTCATGCACCAATAACATCATCAAATCTACTATAAACACATTTATCACATTGGTTTAACTTGAAAACCGAAGGATAAAATAACTTCATCAAGATTTCACTAGTTTACATACTGTATACTCTTTATTGGGAATAACGTAAACTTATGGTTGTTTCATGTAAACTTCTTCATCAAGTTCACCATTTAAAAATGCTGTTTTAACATCCATTTGATGGATACTCAGATTGTGGATACTTTCCAAAGCAATTAACATTCTAATAATAGAAATACACACAACCGGAGCGTACGTATCAAAATAGCCAACACCGGGTTTTTGCCTAAAACCTTGAATGAACAATCAGGCTTTGTACTTGCAAATAGTCCCATTAAAAATTCATTTTTATTTTGGAAATTTATTTGCAACCAAGTGGTTTAGAACCTGGAGGCAAATAAGACAAGACTTAAGTGTTGTTCTCAAGAGTTGACGATATTTAATCATTAATCGCTTCCTACCAAAAGACAACATCTTGAGACTCCATGACCTCTTAAAATGTCTTATGATCATCCTCAATACTATAAAAATAAGAGTATTCAAGGCCAATTTCATCCCTTGAATCTTCCACCAAATACAGCTGGAAGTTAGAACCGAAATCTTTCGCAATTCAGCCTCTTTTGCTTTTATGAAGCTCTTGTGTTTCTGGTATAACAACACCATCTTGAATTTATGAATTTTGCACTTCATTAGTACCAAAAGTCAGATACTTAGGCCTTTGAATTGATGAAAAACACATCTCTTAAAAAATTGCATCCCATGACTCGATAACGGTGTCAATCGATATCGAATCATTAGATTATATTACATAGATCCTATATGACTTGGAATGTTCATCATATCCAATTGATATAAAATATATTCCACGTTATCCCAAAGTTTTTCTTTTGGGCTCGGTGAGTTTTACAACTCCCCGACATCCCCAAACCCGGAAATAGCTCAAATTTGGATTTTTCTTGAACCAAAGTTCATATGGGACCATTTTGTTCTTTTTATTTGGAACCCTATTAAGCAAATAGTAGTTCGTTAACAAGGCCTCTCCTCAGAATCCCTCACTCAATCCTGAGTAAGAAATCATAGAGTTTACCATTTCTTTTAAAACTCGATTTTTGCGTTCGATAATTCCGTTTTGTTGGGGCGAGTATGGTGATGTGGTTTCATGAATGATACCCACTGATTGGTAGTATATGGGATCCATATATCCACCTCCCCAATCAGTTCTAGGACATTTAACTAGATTACCCACCTGCAATTCCACCTCGATTTTATATATTTTGAACTTTTCCAATGCTTCATTTTTAGTTAGTGTTTTCCTTTTAGCTCCTCTTCCTGGTTTCTTCTATTGTCTCGTTCTCAACTACTTCTGGACTCAGAGTACTCAACACATATGCAACCTTCAACATGGTTAGCATGAAAAGCATATTCTTCTGCCAACGCTTAAAATCATTGCCTTTAAACTTGTCCAGTTTGCTGAACTTTGTGGTCAACTCTAAGATTGATTCAACCATCTCCACTAGAAGAGGGTGTGACCCCCTTGACCCCTTCCATTCTGTCGTACCGACTTACAATTCGATCTTATATATGCATGCACTCCGTATTCACCAAAGATATAATATAAAGTACAAATAGTAAACCCCTTAGCTTACATATTAGCTCTAATTACACAAAATGCCTGGTGACACTAAAAACACCAATATAAAACAATTATGTGCTAGTCCTTTATGAAGATCACAAAAAACTAGAAAAAACGATATTTCTTTAAATTTATTCACATAAAGACGACCTCACCCACAAATATGATTTGCAACTATAAAATATATAGGTGTGTGCACATAGCCTTGATGACACATGTAACACCCTGTTTCGAGTCGTTCCACATTTTGGGGCCGTGACCCAAAGATCAATTATCATAAGGGTTCAGGCCTTGGGGAATGAGAGGTTTAGACCCATTTGGATGTGGGTAATGTAGATTATGTGGTCCAAGAGTTTAGTTTGTGCTTTGCAGCCCAAGGGTATAATGGGAAAAGTGGTGTTCCATACTTCTTTTATGAATTAGGGATTTTAGTTTGATATGTTTTAAGTTAAAAGTAATTATATAGGATTGTAGATCTCCTCAATACCTTTTTGTGGATATAAAGGTCATCGAATTCGGACTTGAAACGAAAAAGTTATGACCGTTTGAAGTTAGGACGATTGTGGGTTAAGCCGCGTACGCTGGGCGTACTAGGGTATTCTTGAGTACGCTGGGCGTAAGCGCTTAGTGTCCAAACCCTATTTTCATGGTTTGTGCCCTATTTAATCTCCTTAACTTCCCCAAATCCATTCCATTATCAGCCTCCACCTCTCCAACACCCTCCCTTGAAACCTTAACCCTAGTTTGAGCCTCGTGAGCAAAAAGAAGGTGTTTGTAAGTGCTTTGGAGTGTTCTTGGTGCATCTTGGAGAAGAAGGAGCTTACTGGAGAAATGTTGGTTGTAATGGAGCTTATAGATCCAGACTTTGTTCACCTTGATCTTTATTCTAGAGGTATAAAGTTTGAATCTTGATGATGTATTTGTTAGATCTAGCTAGTATTGGGTGTTATGAGCTTTTGGTCACTTTAGTGCATAAAGTTTAGATCTTGATATTTTGTGACCTTGTTATGGATAAAGTTGGAAACTTTATCCATCTAAACATCATATTGATTCAGATATAAAGGTTTGAGTCTTGGACTTAATGGATTAAGTTGAAAAAGATGCTCTTTTGGTCCCTTTGAGACTTATAGACTAGATCTTGGTGGTTTGGACCATTCTAATGGATAAAGTTGGAAACTTTATCCATTATGAAGCTATTAGGAACCATAAAAATGTCATCTTGGTCCTTAGTTTTTGTCCATGCATGTTCTAGGATGTCTTAATGAGTTAAGAAGTTAGGGTTTTTGGTATTGAGCACTTCCTAGCCATGCAAAGTCATAAAGTTGGAGACTTTAAGACTTAAGATGTTATTTCGGGACAAGATCTACCTTTGGTTGAAAATGATGGGTTTTATGTACTCTAACATCCCTATGGAGCACATACAACCCTAATGCTTTGGATCTAAGTTTTCTCTAATTATACATGCAATATTCATTTTCCAAAGCATGAAGCCTAAATAGCATGCAAAGGTGATATTTGAATCATAAAAACTAATTAGAAGATTACCTTGTGTAGTAGCTTGTAGAATCTTGGCCTTAAGAGAGCTTAGCTACCCAAGTGTGATGCCTCAAACAATTCACAAACACCAATAAACAATTAGATGAATATGAGAGAGGTTTATGAGACTCTAAAATCGGCTAGCTCTTCTTGGAATACAAGTGTATCCGATTTTAGGGATTAGGGTATACATTTATAGTGTAGAATTCCAAGAGTCATATGTAACCCTAATTCTTACACTTAAGCTTATGATCCAACAATTGATTTGGACTAACACTTCATAGATTAACTCATAAGCTTAGCCCATCACAAATCAATCATGGATCATTAGCCCAAACCATATGTATCACTGATTTACATAATCAGTACCCGTTAATTTAATTAGTCTCTTTTGATCACTAAATTAATTCCAAATTAATTCTTGATCAATACTAATTAAATAATATGATTCCTCAGTTAATATATTATTCTTATAATATATTAATAAATCACAGATAACCTCTTTCTCAAATATCCAGCTATCAAATTGTTCTGGTGAAGGCAACCCGAAATGGACCATGCTACTATCGGGTCAAGTACATACCAATTATAGTTATGGCTTAGACACCTAATCCAACAGTCTAATAACTATAACTGCCAATGTAACTTCAAAATCCAATTAGCAATCGTAGCTCTCAAAAAGCTGTTGTCGAACTCTGACGCGTCCATTAGATAAGGGATCATATAATCCTCTGTTCTTCAAGATATCGTGTGGACAAAGACATGGAATAAAGTCATACTCATTGTCCAACAGTTTATTTCCTGATTTCTGATTTGTATGACATATAACTTAACTGAACACACAATTGAGTCCTGACCGGGCCCGACACATAAGTCAAAACAAAATCATCGAGGGGCCCAAGATATCGCTTTTAATTCTCTTAGGATAAAAGGAACAGATAAACTTAGACTTATATGCTTGTACTAACTACTCTTTAAATCATACACAATAGCACGTTTTATAACATCAAGTTACTGATGCCGTTTCGTACTATCAATGCACAATCAACTCGTAATCAACAACTCATATATCTTGGTTTGAAGACTATACGATATTATCATCTCACAATAACTCGTGATAAATTCCATGAAGTGATTCATGTGAGTGTGGGTTTAGTACAATACTCAAATCTTATTTCAAGAGCATTCATGAATGTTTGTAGCAAACTTTGCTATGTCTAACACATTAGACAATCTTACAAAAACCCATTCATAACAATCTACTTTCATAACCTACTTCCAAAGTATGATCGACTGTGGATGGTTTGAATAATCTTATTATTCTGGAAGTCAAAACATGCAAAATGAAACAATAGCAAAACAATTGACACAAGATAGTAACTTTACTTATTAATAAAAAACTCATTTTATTCAATCATCAAATGTCAATTACATTTAAACTATTACAAGTTTATAAATATCTATCTAATCACTAAAACTAATATCGTCCTTCAGCCCGATACTCCTAGCGTGCTGCAAGTGCTTAACCATACTCAATCCCTTCGTAAGGGGATCTGCTGGGTTCTCCTCTAACGATACCCGTTCATTACGAGGAGTCATTCTTCTACTCGATGTCTTATGAAGTGATATTTTCTGTCAGTATGCCTGGATCTGCCATGATCCCTTGGTTCCTTGGCTAAGGCGACCGCACCCTCGTTGTCACAGAAAATCTCCATATTTTCCTTTACAGCTGGTACAACTCCAAGGTCTCCGATGAAGTTCTTTAGCCATATCGTCTCCTTTGACGCTTCACTTGCTGCTATATACTCTGATTCGCACGTTGAATCAGCTACAGTCTCCTGTTTGGAACTTTTCCAAGCTACTGCTCCTCTATTTAAGGTAAATATCCAGCCTGACTGAGAGCGGAAATTATCTCTGTCGGTCTGAAAGCTGGCGTCACTATACCCTGTCACTCTCAAGTTATCACTCCCACCGAGGGTAAGGACCTAGTCCTTAGTCCTTCGCAGGTACTTAAGAATGTTCTTTACTGCGGTCCAGTGAGCTTTACCAGGGTTCCCTTGATATCTACTAACCATGCTCAAAGCTAAGGCTACATCAGGGCGAGTACATGTCATAGCATACATGATCGAGCCAACTATAGAAGCATATGGTATTCGACTAATTTCTGCTATCTTAGCATCGGTACTCGGACTCTGAGTCTTACTCAGTTTGGTATTGCTCTGGATAGGTAATTCTCCTTTCTTGGAATCCTCCATGCTGAAACGTTTCAACACCTTGTCCAGGTAGGTACTTTGACTAAGTCCTATTAGTCTTTTACTCCTATTTATCAATATCCTTATCCCCATAATATAAGCAGCTTCTCCGAGGTCCTTCATAGCGAAACACTTCCCAAGCCAGGACTTAAACTCTTGCAAGGTTGGGATGTCGTTTCCTATGAGTAGTATGTCATCTACATACAATACAAGAAAGCTGACTATACTCCCACTAGCTTTGACATATACACAGGACTCATCCTCGCTTCTTGAAAAACCAAACTCTTTGACTTTCTCATCGAAACAAAGATTCCATCTGTGAGATGCTTGTTTCAATCCATAAATGGATTTCTCAAGATTACACACTCTATTAGGGTACTTTGCATTGACAAAACCCTCTGGCTGACTCATGTAAACATCTTCAGCCAACTTCCCATTAAGGAAAGCGGTTTTGACATCCATTTGTCATATTTCATAATCATGAAATGCAGCTATGGCTAGCATAACCCTCATAGATTTAATCTTAGCCACTGGTGAGAAGGTCTCATCATAGTCAAGTCTAGGAGTTTGAGTAAAGCTCTTTACAACCAATCGCGCCTTATAAGTGTGTACCTTCCCATCCATGTCGGTCTTCTTCTCGAAGATCCATTTGCACCCGCCCGTCTTACGACCTGGTACATTGTCAACCAAATTCCAAACTTGATTGTCATACATGGACTGAATCCCGCTGTCGATCACCTCTTTCCATTTTGCAGACTCGGGGCCTGCCATGGCTTCCTTGTAGTTGTTAGGTTCATCCAAATTTACCAGTGTACTATCACTGATAAATGTATCACCTTCAGTAGTAATACGGTAACCATAAAACTCAGGTGCCATTCTAACTCTACTGGAACGTCTCATAGGTAAGGATTCGTCAATAGGTTCAACAGGGGTTTCCTCCTCGAGTTGAGCGCTAGTGTTTGAGGTTGCTTCATCACTTAACTCTTGAAGCTCTTCAAGGTCAATTTGCCTCCCACTGTCCTCTTGGAATATGAGTTCTCTTTCGCGGAAAACCCCTCTCCTCGCAACGAAAACAACATTGTCACTCGGTCTATAGAAGAGATATCCAAATGATTTCTGTGGGTAGCCGATGAAAATACATTGCTCACTACGAGGTTCGAGTTTGTCGTGAGTCTCTCGTCTTATGAAAGCCTCACAATCCCAAACCTTGATATGTTCTAACGAGGGAACCTTCCATGTCCACATTTCGTGAGGTGTTTTGGCAACCTTTTTAGTTGGGACTAGATTAAGGATATGGGCGGAAGTCTCTAAGGCATACCCCCAGAATGAGATAGGTAACGAAGCTTGACTCATCATGGAATGAACCATGTCCAACAAGGTTCGATTGCGCCTCTCAGCCACACCATTAAGCTGTGGTGTCCTAGGTGGCGTCAATTGTGAAACAATTCCACATTCCTTAAGATAGTCTTGTAACTCGATACTAAGATACTCACCACCTCGATCGGATTGGAGCATCTTTATCTTCCTGCCCAATTTATTCTCCACTTCTTGTTTAAACTCTTTGAACTTTTCAAAGGTTTCTGACTTATGCTTGATTAAGTAGACATACCCATATCTGCTGTAATCATTAGTAAAAGTCACATAGAAGCGGTTAGCATCCCTTGTGGCGGATCTGAAGGGTCCACACACATCGGTGTGTATAAAATCCAACAGACCCTCACCCCTTTCACAAGTACCAGTGAAGGGTGACTTGGTCATCTTTCCAAGCAAACAAGATTCGCAAGTGTCATCCGACTTTAAGTCGAATGACTCCAAGACTCCATCCTTTTGGAGTTGGGATATGCGCTTCTTGTTGACATGTCCAAGACGACAATGCCATAAGCATGCTTTGTCCAAACCATTGGACGAATCGATATGCAACACATTATTTCCTAAGTTATCTACAACCATCACAGTTTCATATATACCATTACAAGGCAATGCTTTAAAATAAAATTTACCATTATAATAAGCATTAATACTACCAATCTCATTATTAAATGAAAAAGTAAAACCTTGTTCATACAAACCATGAAAAGAAATAATATTTCTCGCCATATCAGACGAGTAGCAACAATTCTTCAATTCTAAATTTAAACTACTACTAAGCAATAAAGAATAAACTCAAATCTTGGTGACAGACGACTTTTTCCTATTCCCCATGATCAAGTTCATCTTCCCGTGCTCTACATCCCTACTTCTTTTTAGACCCTGCAAATCAGAACAAATGTGAAAACCACATCCTGTATCAAGGACCCAAGAATTAGCATGTGATGAGTTATTAGACAGAATAGTGTAAATACCTGCGAAGGTGGGCTTGATCTTCCCATCCTTTATGTCCTGCAAGTATTTGGGAAAGCTTCGTTTCCAGTGCCCCTTTTCATGACAATGGAAGCACTCTGCTTCCTTTAGATTGGAAGAGGGTTTGTCAGAACCAACTTTGGTCCCACTAGAAGAGGATCCATCATGGGACTTTCCCTTAATGATGTCAATTTCATAAAAGAAAGACCCTACGCTATCAGGCATCATATAATCAGGCAATTCCTGAAGATCCCTAGCCTATCACTAGCATGATGTTCTAACATATCACAATATCAAGTAATAGCATGGTATTTTGGGGTCTACTTACTGGCTTCGGCTGCTCGTACACATCGCATCCTCTTGTAGTATTTTGAAAATCGTTTGAAAACCATTTTGAAAATCCTTTCCTTAGTTTGATACTGGATTCACACAAGTGTTCCTCCAATTCACTCAAACCAAGGCTCTGATACTAAGTAGGTTTATAACACCTCATGACATATGGAGTAATAATTTTTTCTTACTCTAGCACATTTGGAATTGGAAGTTGTGATGTTTTGGTTAAAACAAAGGATGAACTAAGACCAATTCCATGAAGTGTTTCTTGTCGGGAATCCACACTAACTTTTGAATATTTATTTTAGCTCGTCAATGAATGTTCCTTGAGAAAGAAAATTATATGTCAAGAAGTTAGTGGGAGTCTTGTTGATCTTGAGAGTTACAAGAGTCAGTCGACAATAAACCATTTAGTTATCAGTAGCACACGACCTGAGGTTGACAACCTATCGTGTTAAGTTGACACATTATTGTTTATGTGCACCTTCCAGTTGAGTTGGAAATGCTTATGGGTTCTATGGTTCTTATTTGACTGCAAAAAGCAAAGCACGTTGGTCAATGAAAGTACATTGATCAATATGGGTGAGCTGGTTAAGAACATGGAAGCACATGTAGGACCTTGTGCTACTATAGGGCAATAAGTTTAGAATAATGAAGTTCAGTACATGAAGGAAAGCTAAATTTGAATTTGGTTTTGTCCTTAACCTTATCTTGTGATTATAGGTTGGAAATGATAGATTCACATGGATGGGAACGTATACACCATAAAATCTAGGTGACAAAAGGTTTCGCTCTAATTTATGAGAATAATTATGAGAAAACACTTTCCCTAGTAGATTTTAAAGATCTGATAAAGATCAACATGGTTAGTGGTTATGTTAATTGCATTCTCAAATTCATAATATGATTACGACATCCTTCTTCGTATTTTGAATTGTGAGAAATGGCAAGGAGTTGTTTGAACTTTCAAGACATATATCTATAAGTTTTGAAAGGGTTTAAACACACATGTAAGCTATCCAATGAAGGTGTATAAGCTTAAGAAGTCTTGTTGGAGACTTATTGAAGCATCATGTATCCGAAATCTGCACTTTAGTAAGAAAGTCAAAAGTATTGATTTCTAGAAGTCCAGTTGATTTCTGGGTAATTGTTAAGCTAGTGGAAGCATAATTGTTATGCTAGTGGGAGAATAATTGTTATGCTAGTATTGTGTATGTTAGCAATATTATTTGTAGGGAGCAAAGTTTTCAATTTGCAAATTGCAAAGTTTGGGAATTGTTTCTGTATGATAGACTTAAGGGAGAGGGCACTCATACTTCGTTTCAAATATAAAAAGTTTAGATTGAAGGGTTTAATAGAACTTAGTCTTGGACATATATGAATATCATGTTGAAATGATTCGACATAGGAAATTCAATATATGGAAATGTTATAGCAAGGGAAAAGACATATATCAGGTCCTTGTGTAAGACATAATGCATCGAGTCCCATATTCTTTGTATATAGGATCAATTTCATATGCTATAATATTCACTTATTATGATTTTTCCAAATGCCTTGGGCATTGAGAGGAAAAGGGATAGAACTTTGTGTGACTAAAGGTGTTAAACAACTATCAAGAACATTCTAAGGGTATACCAAACGATTGGTTGCTTGTAGACAGTTGGAAGTATGGTATTGTTTGGAAGGACCATATTGACATAATTTTGGATTGAGATGATTCTTGATCAGATTTGATGGTTATATAGGAATATGGAAATGTTTCCATAGTGAGAGTTAATTATTAAAATCTACATGTGAGTAGGAAACTTTAATGCAAGGAAGATGTTCAAGGAGCGTACCTTGAATTTGAGACTTCATTACCATGGAATTTTTTTTAGTAACAAAGTTCCAGTGTAACATTTGGTAATATCGTTGGCTGAGTCTCTGTGACTTTGAAGCCTCGACATCACATAAGGACAATGCATGTAAGGTTGGAATTCTAACACATTTTTTTTTAAGTAGTGACACGAATTTGGAATTGTGAAATAAGCATCATTGGAATAGTGTCCAATCGATCTGTTCACAAAGGAAGGACCATAGAGAAACATAGTATTTATGTTCATAACATGGCATGAGTGATGTTTAATTCAAGTGGTTAGTTGATTACTCGAAACATTATACAATGAATAAATTCTTAATTATTATGGCGATTAAATAATAAGAGTTTTATTTATATTCAATAGTTTTGAGACCATAGTTAATTAGGTTATTATCGTGTTTCACTTTGCATGTTTTACTTCCTGAATAATTTGATTATTTGAAATTCCACAGTCGATCGTACTTTTGGAAGTAAGTAGCAAATTAAGACTGTCATGAGCTGGATTGTATATTGTCTAAAGAGTTTTAGACATAGCAATTGTTTGCTGCAATGTTCATGAGTACTTAGTAATGGGGATTTTAAGTATTGGATAAACCCACGCTCAGAGAATTACTTCATGGATTTTATCACGAGTAATTCTGAGATGATAATATCTTATATTTTTGAAACGGAGATATATGAGTTGTGGTTTACAAGCCAGTTATGCATTGATAATACGTAAACGCATCAGTAACTTGATGTTATAAAACATATTGTTGTGCATGATTTGATGAGTAAATAATGCAAGTTTATAAGTCAAAGTTTATTCGTTCCTTTTTCCCTAATGGGGAAATCGTTATCTTTGGGCCCCTCAATGATTTTGTGTTGACTTATAAGTGCTAGGCCTAGCCAAGACTAAATTGATGTGTTCGATTAGACGTCTTATGTCATCATCACAAATCAGAAATCGGGAAACAAAATATTGGACAATAAGATTGATTGTAATCCATGTCTCATGTCCGTACGATATCTTGTAGAACGGAGGGATATTTGATCACTTATCTTAGGACACGTAACTGAATGGCTCAAAGTTCGACAACGACTTTTGGAAGCTACAATTTGCTGATCAGTTTGGAAGTTATACTGGCAGTTATAGTTACAGACTTATCCAAGTGGGAGACTGTTGGATTGGGTGTCTAAGCCCATAACTATAATTGGTATAAACTTGAATTGATAGTAGCACAGTCCTTTTGGGTTGCCCTCAAACCTAGCAATTGGGCATGATTACTTCTAGAGAGAGAGATTAATTTATTATGTGAATAATATATTAAATAAATGGTTTATTAATGTATTATGAAAATAATATATTAATTAGAAATTATATTATTTAATTAATAATTAATAAGAAATTAATATGAATTAATTTTGGAATTAGTTGGAGTAATTAAAAGTACAAGGACTGTTTGGTTATTTATTAAAAGTTAAAGAAGGAAGGCCAAGGACCTTATTGGATGAGGTGGACGAAAATCACTTGGGCAAGCCCAAGTGTTTTCATCTAAGCCCCTTGGATAAGGGGAATGGGCTGCTTGGTCACCAAACAAGGGAATTTAGGGTTTCCTCTTTAAACCCTAGCTTTGGCACCAAGCTACCTCAGCTATATAAAGGCCTCCCTAGTCTCATATTTCGTCCATGCCTTCCCTCTAAGAGCCTTGGATGAAATCTTGGCTCTCTTCTCCTCTCTCTATCTATCTATCTATCTATCTCTCTATACTCATCCTCTTGATAGCATTGGGTGTGATTCCATTAGAGGCACGACAATTGTGGTGCTTGCTTCCAAGTGATCAACAAGTAGGTTTCTTTGTTATTTACTACAATAAAAATCAATGTATGTAATCCTTAACCCTAATTTGGTATTTTCGAAAATTGCCTAGTGTTTTTAGGGTTTCCTTTTGATGTTCATAGTTATAGATTCAATAGAGAAAACATAGATCTTTATTAGGGTTATATGCACACTTAAGTGTTTAAGTTTATTTGTTTTGCATAAAACCCATCACATATGAAGTCAAACAGAAAAATAAATAAAACATAAAATAAATGATATTTATATGTGATAAATATTAGTATCAATAAATCAAAATAACTGAATGAATGATTTATTTATTATTTATATTTCAAACAAAATAAAAAATAGTATATCTATAATGGTTATTTAAAAGAGTTTAAATAATAGTATCGGCTATTTATTTTTTAATTTTTTTGAACGACAAATCTGCTATACTCCTAACTACTCTTAAATCCACCTATATGTCCCTGACTTCAAGGAGGGAGAGCAACACTTGATACCGCTGTCTTAGAATTATGAGTTTAGGTTGATTAATTGAAATGCTTTACGTAAATTAAAAAACCCATTATTATAGTATAAAATGAATCTTTTTTTGAGTGAGAGATACATTAAAACAAAAAACTAGTCGGTCTCTAGCAAAAACTATAAAATACCTACATTAAAGAGAGAAATGCACCAACACTCCAATATCAACCATTAATACTTTAATTTGTTGAGCACCAAAGAGTTATGAGCCTTCCAAATCATCCAGAGTACTGAGTACAACAAGGCAAAACATAGTGTTTTTTGTATTTCCTAACATCGAAGCATCCACAAAAGCAAGCACATCATCTCCCACTCCTTAATAGTCAACGATGTCAACCCGAAAACCCTCAGGATTTTTCATTTTTCATCAGGAACTGAAAATGTGGTTTTGCTTGATTGGTTACTTGAAGACTAGCATTTGGTGGCCCCTTATTTTTTTTTGTATGGTAAACTCATGATGTTATTCAACATTTTGAGCAAAGTTTTTACATCAAAGATTATAAAGAAATTGACGACAAAACGATTTCTTGAAACCCATATATAACGACTCAAAATTTCATATATTATTATTGAAGATAAGTAATTTGGTAGTAAACCTTATTGTCTATGTTAAAAGAATTTATGATCATAAGGGAATTTAGTTATTTCTATGAATATCATGAAATTTTGAACATTTGGTATTATGATTTTAATAGTACATGTTAAATTAACCATTGTGACAAGATACAAAGTCAAATTAAGTGATTTAAGCAATGTAATTGTGAATTTTAACTATAAGGGTAAAATGGATTTTTTTGTAATTTTGGGTGCTAGTTTTGTGACTTAATGGATTAAGATCTGTAAGCATAAAGGAAAAAAATGACTTAATGACGTTATTAATCTTTTTCTCACTTTCATGTGGATATAAAATTCATAAGAAATAGAGTTAGATAATTAAGTTATAACTATTAAAATTCAAAAGAAAAGTGGTAAAAAACTGGGAATTTGAGGAAGTATTGAGAATTTGTTGAACTGAAGTTACATGACGCGTACATAAAGAGTTATGCGACGCTTCGAGCTTTTTTTGACATAACACGGTGAAATGCATTGCTATTACATAATTAATTAATGAACAATGGGAGTTAAACCTACTAAGTCAATGAGGTTCAAAGATGTGGATGAGGGAGTTAATTTTTATAAAAGATATGCAGAGAAGGCTGGTTTTGATGTTCGTCTGAACACATTAAGGAAAATTGGTGATATAATAAAGCATATGTATGTAGTTTGTAATAGGATGGGTAAACCAAAATTGAATCCAACGGAATGTAATACAATCTACAGGGTTACAGATTGTAAAGCCAAAGTTATTGTGAAACGTGTCAAAGGAACGGGTGAGTATAGGTTTGATAAGTTTCAAGAAATGCACAACCACGAGCTTGAAGATACATTTCACTTGAAAAGTACAAGGACTCTTTCATAATCTGACATGGAGTTCATTGTTCGGGCTTCTACTGCAAAAATGGGTGCTACAAAAGCTTACAAACTCAAATCAACTTTGAAAGGCGGGTTTCAGTATGTAAGGGGCAAGGCTGTAGATTATAGAAATTACAAGAGGGATATGGGCTCTATTATTGGCTTCAGAGATGCTCAACTTAGTGTGAACAAGATGATTGATCGGAAAAACAACTATCCGAATTATTCGTTTTTTATAGATGTGATGAGAATAATGTCTTAAATGCAATGTTTTGGGCCGATGAAACAGATAAAGCATACTACAGTGAATTCAGAGATGTTATGCCATTTGATGCAACCTTTAATATAAATAAGTAAGTTTTTCTTATGTATTTATGTTTCTAATCACATGTGATTTATCATTTCTCAATAAGTATACTGATGTGATTATTATTGTAATCATATGTGATAAATGAATGCTGAACATGTATGGTATTTTGATTATGAATATAATCATATGTGATTGATCATATATCAACAAACATGCTGATGTGATTATGTTTTTAAGCACATGTGACTATAATCATATGAGATTCATGATTGGTAAATGCTTAACAAGTATTCGATGTAGTTATTTTTCTAATCACATGTGATTTATCAATTGTCAACAAGTATACTGATGTGATGATGATTGTAATCATATGTGATTGAATGAATGCTCATCAAGTATTTGTAATGTGATTTTGATTATAATCATATGTGATTTATCATTTATCATCAAGCATTCTTATGTAATTTAATTCTATGTTCTAAATATGGTTAATCGTATTTTGATTATGTCTTTGTACATGAAATAGGTATGCATTGGTTTTTGTTCCATTCACTGTCATTGATCATCATAAATCATCTATTACTGTTGGAGCTGGGTTGTTAAGCACGGAGGATGTGGATTCGTATAAATGGCTTCTTGAACAGTTTCTGAAGGCTCATTCAAATAAACAACCATTACTTGTTTTAACTGATCAAGATGCAACACTAAAGCAAGAAGTTGATTCTGTTTTTCTCAATCAAAGCGTAGATTGTGCATGTGGCATATCATGAAGAAATTGCCAAAAAAGGTACAATTTTTTTGAAATCACATGTGATTTTACACATCATATCTTTTTATATACATAATCACTTGTGATATATCACATGTGGTTTTTTAATGTGAATAAGATTTTTGGTAATCACATATGATTTTTATAATGTGGACATATTTAATCATATGTGATTTTCTTTTTGTAATAACATATTTATTCTAGCGTATATGATTTTCCAATTTGAACAGATTTGAATCATATGTGATTTGTTTTCTAATGTGAATAGATTTAAATCACATGTGATTTTGTTTCAATATTGTAATCACATGTGATTGTCTAAATCATATGTTAATTCTATCATAAATTATTATGAATATAATCACACATGATTATTCCAAATCATATGTGATTACATTTATAATCACATATGATTAAAACATTTAAAGTTATGTCATGTGAGTTTTACCTTTATATTTGAATATTAATTTATAAACTGTGAATCACATGTGATTATTACAGCTATCTGTGGAATTTCTTAAAAGCACAGATTTCAAGAAAAGGTTCAATAAACTTGTTTGGGACATTTGTATCGAGCGTCATATTTTCGAGAGGAGTTGGGTACTGTTGATGAAAGAATTTAATCTTGAAGATGAGAGATGCTTTAAAGATATTTTTGAAAATCAGGAAGCATGGGTACCTGCATATTTCAATGATTTTCCAAGGTGTGGGTTGATGAAGACAACATCAAGGTCTGAGAGTATCAATTTATTTTTCAATGTATATTCAGAAACCAAAAATTTCTTTCTCAATTTCATGATGAATTACGACGCTTCCATTAAAAAACAACGATATACACAACGTGAACTTTATCAAAAAACTAAGGGAGCAAATTATTCTTGGAGGTCACCACATATGATAGAACAACATGCAGCAAAGGTGTACACTAGCAAGGTTATTTTTTGAAGTTCAAAAGGAGATTTATAAAGGAGGTTGGTTTTGTGACGTTAAAGATTTAGGCGAGGGAGATGGATGGGAAATTTTTAAAGTTATTCACAAAACCAAAAACACGAAGTAAAAGCAACGTATAAGGTATTTTATTTTTTTATTTATATCATTTATTTTTTTGTTTATGATAATGTTGTGATCAATCACATGTGATTATAAAGATAATGAGTGTATGTGACTATAGGTATAAGTTATTATAGTCACATGTGATTATTAAGATAATGAGTTTTTAGATGCGATCAGAGAAAAATTTAATTTTTTTAAATCACATGTGATTAAACTAGTGTGTATATTGTTTTTATGTGTGTAATCATATGTGATTGATATATTTTGTGTATATATAAGATGTTAATCACATGTGATAAAACCAGACTGTGATTTTTATTTGTATAATCATATGTGATTAATGTGTAATCATATGTGATTTTTCATTGTTACAGGTGGAACTAAAATTAAATGAAAAAGAAGTGAGTTGCACCTGTGGACATTTTAATCATTTTGGTATGCTTTGTAGACATGCTTTTAGAGTATTGATGGACAAAAGTTTTAATGAAATACCAGAACAATATATTCTTAGGTGATGGACAAAGGATGTAATATCTTCGAATTATCAGCTATCAAGAGACCGTTTTGATGAAGAGGATGAAGAAGTTACCAAACTGGTTAATAAAGTATTTTTCAATGTTGAAACTGCTTTAGACATTGTGAGAGACGATAAGCAAAAGTTAGCCTGTTTGGCTGAAAAAACACAATTTTTTTTGAATGAGAGTAATTCTTCAAGTGAAAAGCCGATTACAAATTCGGATGTCCTTGAGAAACTTTATAATGTTACTATTCCAAAAGAAGTCGAGATTTTTGTTCCAGATGTTCAACATAATATAGGATCACGAAAGAAGAGGCTTATTGGTGAAGTTGAAAAATCAGTTATGAAAGCTCAAACGAAGACCAGAAAATGCTCAGTATGTGGTAAAAGAGAACCACACAATAGGCGTACTTGTCCAAGCAGATTTAATGTTGAGAATTGATGTATAGATTTTTTTTATTAGTTTTCAATTTTGTAATTATATAATGTTCATAACAAATGATAATCATATGTGATTCAATTTATTTTTCCTCATTCAACTTTTTTGTTTTCTGTATATAATTATATGTGATTGTTATATGAATCTTATGTGATTCTGTAATTTTTACTAGTATAATCACATGTGATTTGCTTCAATAATTTTTTTTTCTATAATAGTTAAGTATAAACTTTTAATAAAAGATCTTAATCACATGTGATTTTATAATAACATATATTTTTATATACATAATCACATGTGATTTTCTAATGTGAATAAGATTTTTTGTAATCACATATTATTTTTATAATGTGAACATATTTAATAATATGTGATTTTTCCTTTTGTGTATGCATATATTACACATGATAATCACATGTGACTATTTACAATAATTTATTTCATACATATAATCATATGTGGTTGAAGTATAAACCATACAATGATCATATGTGATTCTGGTATGTAAATAAGATTTAATAGATGATTTATATACATAATCACATGTGATTGATACACATTTCATAACATGTGAAAATTCATATGTTTATTCTAGCATATATGATTTGTCTATTTGAACAAATTTGAATCATACGTGATTTGTTTTTTAATGTGTTCAGATTTAAATCACATATTATTTGGTTTCAATATTGTAATCACATGTGATTGTTGAAATCATATGTTATTTCTAGCATAAATGATTATGAATATAATCACACATGATTTTCCAAATCATGTTTTATTTGTTTTCTAATGTCAACAGATTTAAATCATATGTGATTTTGTTTCATATGTTAATTCTAGCATAAATTATTATGAATTTAATCACATATGATTTTCAAAATCATATGTGATTATGCCCACATATCATAAAAATATACATTTGTTTTGTAAAGTAATAAAAGACCCACATATCCACCATATCATACATATTTTAAAATATTTACATCCACCATCTCCACATATCCGTATATCTAATTAAAAACTAATCTAATTAAAACCTAAACATTGTCTTAATAAAACAACAAAAATTGATGTACTTAAAAACCAAACATTGTCTTAATCAAGCAAAAAACAAATTATCCATATCAACATCATATCATCAAAGTCACATTCACCACTTCCTTTGCATTCTTGTATTCACATCCACCATCTCCAGCTTCAATCCTCAACATCTATCTTCCCTTCTTCATACTCAACTTCAATTATCAACATTCATCTTCAAGTTAGTGACCTCAATTTTCATGGATTTGTGGACAAGCTTCTTTTGCATCATTTTTTCTTCTATCTTCGTCTTGTTTGTTATATGCATGTACTAACTCTATGATATCATGCTTCATGAGGTTAAATTCAGAAAGCATGTGATCTTGTGGTCCTTCTTTCATAAAACCAGTTTTATATAACCCATCCGTTTGACCCATATATGTTTCCATATATCTCAATACAAACACTCCACAATCTATTGTGTTATTTTTTGTTTTGAATGTGAGATCCAACAAATTTAGCTTCAGATTTGGGTCTTCCAACGCATGTGATCTTGGATGTTTTATTTCCTGTAAATATGTTGTGAAATATTTTTTCTTAAAATTAAAAAAAGTAAGAAAGTTAATCACATAAAATTAAACATAAAAAGATATTATTAATATTTACATAATCACCTGTGATTACAACTATAAAATAATGTTTTGATGATTTTTGTATTCAAATGTATAATCAGATATGATTTGAATTGTTTATTCATATTTTATATAATCATATTTGATTTTTATAAAATAATCACATGTGATCAATTTTATTCAGTCATATGTGATTAGAAAAGTTTATTTTTGTTTAATATAATCACACGTGATTATTTTATGTCATCACATGTGATTTATTTTATGTAATTATGTGTGACTAAGAGAATGTTTATTTTTCATATTTTGTAAAATCATATATGACTAAAAGCTATAGACATGTTATGTATTAATCATATGTGATAAAAAAATCGGTTGAGTGGTAAATCGATTTTGCTTGTTTGAAATTGTTCATCTCAAAGTGATATTTGGGGTAAATCGATTCAGATTTTTGGGGTAAATCGTTTGGATTTTGGGGGTAAATCGATTGGATTTTGGGGGTACATTGATTTGGAATTTTGGTTCTCATCTTCAAAAATGTTTTGGTTTTTGTGCTGGCTTATTCTTGAAAGTAGATGTATAATTCTGGTTTGCTTTTGAAAGTTCAATTCTAATGTTTGTTTATGTTGTATCAAAACGATTTAATGCAAGAAACGTATTGCCTAGATTACCCTTCAACAGTTTCAACTCATTGCTGTTATGTTTTACTTTTGATGTTATAGAGCTTTGGCTGGTTTTGTTCCTGAAAATTCAAGCTTCTATTGGTGATGTAATTGAATGTACAATGCTCTCACATGAACAACATTAACGTGAACAAATCAAAGAATAGCACATGAAATTGAAGAAAGGGGAAATAGGAATAGTCGCATTTTATTTACCTGATACGTGAGTGTGTGCGACACAGGGGGAGAAGCAGCGATCTGAAGCAGCAACGATCGGAAGTATCAACATGTTGATCGTAACAGGGTGTGATGGATTGGGCAACGTGAGCACCAAGGGAAATATTGTCCATTCAAAATGTTTTTTTAATTATAATGATTTAAGATAATGAAAAAGAATTATAAATCAATAAAAATTATCAAAAAATATATTTGGGTATATATGATATTAAAAAACATTGAGAAGGGAAAATACAATATTTAGAGTTTAGGCCGGGCATATACGATATTTAGATGTTTAGCAAGGCATATACGAAATTCGCCTAAATTGAAAGTTACTTCCACACTATTAGAACTAGTTCCAGTTTTTTGTTTGTGCATATAAATTGGAAGTTACTTCCACACTATTAGAACTAATTCCATGAGGCCCTTTAAATATAAAAAGATCTGGGAAATACTGGGAAATACGGTTTCTCAAAAAAACTAAAACAAAAATCGAAAGATTGCAAACATTTGTATTTAAAAATATTGGACATGGATGTAATGATTCTTGTAAACCCACCAAACTTACAACACAATGGAGAATTATAATAAAACTACCCTCAAGGGCAAATTGGTCAAGAGACCAACCAAAGAGAAGTAGACCAATAACCAACAACCTGAACACTACAAAATGAATTTTATGCATGTATTTTAATATTTCAGCACATCAAAAGAGATCAACAATTGTAAATGGTTAATTGTAGGCAAAATACACCAGGATCCATGAATTAACACTGATGATGATAGGTCCTTCACAATAAAAAAAATACAATTCACAATTCCAAAACAAGTTTGAGCCCTGCAAAACAGCACCTTCATATATGATCACATTTGCATCTGATCACATTTATATCTGATCACATTTGCAAGCCACTTCCAGTAGAAGTCATATTATATCACAATTTTTAAAAAGTAAACATATCAATGCAGGATATGAGAATAAATCAATAACAATATCCCAAGATGATTGATAAGAGAAATAATAGACGGACATAACATACCACCCATCCATAGCCCTGCACAGCAACACCTTAAACATTCATCTTGATCACTCATTCGTATCTGATCACCTTCAGCACAACAACATATCATCACTTTCTTCGAATCGACCTCATCTTGAAATAATCACATTCAATTTTGATCACTCATTCGTATATGATCACAAATTCCGACTTGAAATCACATTCAATTTTGACTTTCACTGCTTTGACCATTAAATTGAATTACCGACAACCAGAAAAAGCAATTTTTTGAAATCAATTTTCAGATCAAACAAATTGATTCAAAATTAACTATCATATTCAACTACCTGTTACGTGAGCTAAGAAGAAGTGAAGAAGAAAAGAAGAAAATAGGAGTTAAACCGCCTGTGGTTCAAGTTCTTCACCCTCATTTTGTTGAATTAGGTGTCTAAGCCCATAACTATTACTTGTATGTACTTGACCCGAGAGTAGCATGGCCCATTTGGGTTGCATATCATCAGGACAATTTGATAGGGTGGACTTTTGAGAAGAAGTTATTTATGGTTTATTAATATATTATAAGTTCTAATATATTAATCATATTATTTAATTAGTATTGATCAATAATTAATTTGGAATTAATTCTGTGATCAAAAGAGACTAATTAAATATATGGGGATTGATTATGTAAATCATTCACTCTTTATGTTGGGCTAAACCCATCTGATGACCCATGGATGATCCATGGCGGTTTAAACCCATGGAGAATGAGGAATATGGAAGGTCATGCACATTAGGGTTTGCATGGTGTAACCCTAATTAAGCCACACTATATAAGAAGCCCCTAACTCATGAAATCGGTTACACATGTGTTCTTTGGAAGAGCTAGCCGAATTTGAGTGCAAGACACCTTCTCTCATGTTATCCTTTGTCCTAGGTGTGTTGTGATTCCATTTGAGGCATTCATACTATTGGTGATAAGTTCTTAAAGGTCCAAGGGTTCCAGCTACAACAAAAGGTATGTCATCTACTTAGAAATTTGTAGTAAAGATACTCCATTGTATGCTAGTTAGGATGATGCTTTGGAAAAACAAAGTTTGCGTGTATATTAGAGAAAACATAGATCCAAAGCATCTAGGGTTGCATGTACACCATAGGAGTGTTAGAATGCTCAAAACCCAACAGTGGTATCAAAGCCTAGGGTTGTTTTCCAATATATTTGATGCTACTTGTTTTGAAAGCTTGAAAAATCGATTTTTTGCTGTCTGGACAGTGGACTCGCCAAGTCCACTGGGGAACTCGACGAGTCCACCCTATAATCTGACCAACTCACCGAGTCAGTTCATGCACTCGACAAGTTGGTGCTCCTGGATGCAGATTTTCGAGTTCTAAGGCTGGAATTGGACTAGGATCATTACCCTAAACTGTTTTTGAACTTATAAACCTGTTTTTGATGTGGTAATGAGCATGCTTATCCAATTTAAAAGATAATTGTCAAAGTTTCATGTTTTGTATTAGTTTATATGGTTAGGCTAATTACATGAAATTTGTTTGATATGAATTGTCTTGTTCTTATGAGTTTAATTTAGATCATAGACAAATTGTTTGATTTTGTAAGTTACAATAGTTGATCTAAATGTTTTTTTTGATGAATTCCATATATTGTCCTCAAGTTATGGAAAGTGAAGAGTCTCATTTTTAAATGTCATCTTAAATGGTTTTATGTCATCCATAACTTGTCCTCAAGTTATGGAACTTGAAGAGTCTTTTTCATAAATTTTTTATGAACTCCATAACTTGTCCTCAAGTTATGGAATGTCAAGAGTCTTTCAATAAAACCTATATTAAACTCATAAGTGATGGATACCAAAAGTTTTTGAATAGTTCAAAACTTGCCCTCAAGTTTTGAAATTTGTAAATGCAAAGTCTCACTTTGAAACATTTAGTTCCAAACCCTAGAATTTTAAAAATGTAAAATTGAACCCTTATACAATTATAATATTATAGGTTTAATATTTATATATATGTATAAAAGTAAAGTCAGTCTTACCGTTAGTAGGCCTCATTCACGAAACCAGTCTATAAGGGGGTATAAGGTTACTGCCTATAAAATGGCAGTTTAATGGGTGTCCACTCTCACCCACCGCTTCCTTGACTGGTGGAGGTTCGTTAGCCGAACGGGTTTGACAGGACATTTAAATTCTCATTAAAAGTATCATGAAATACTAAGTAACTAAACACTTATGAATTCCCAATCTTAGTTACTTAGGAAAATGTGAATTTGGTGCTAACCTGTGAAATTGCATTTTGCACCTTGTTAAGTCGTTATTGGAGCGTGTGTGGTTAACCGGCACACTAATCTGGGACTGGCAGTGCATGGCAAAGGTAGCTTGATGTTAATCATAGATCAATGGAGCGTGTGTGGTTAATCGGCACATTGATTAGGTGGTTGTAACATTGGGTGTACCAAGCTAATTTGCATGGTTATTCACACCTTGTTTGTGATCCTCGACATCCCAGTCACAAACTTGAAGGGCACAATCGAGATTTAAACATGCCATTGAAAAGTTCAATGAATCTCAAAAGATCTAGGAATTTTAATTCATTTAAAACCTAAAATTCATTTTCGTTTTTCATGGTGGATATTGGTAAATCGTCATTTACCTACTTTCAAATATTTTGCATTCGGATTACGGCATCCCTCTTTCGAATTATAAAATATTGTGTTGGGTCCTAGCCTTAATATTTCAGGTTGGGTGTTATATTAAGGACTAAAATCAACTAAACTTGAATTTCTCCCTTTATCGATGTCTAGTTCAGACAACTATGGTCTTCCCGAATCTTTTGAAAAAAGCTTTCTTTATAAAGATGATTTTCCACAAGGCGATCAAGGTGAAAGATTAATCCCTTCTTCGTGCTGTAGTGGAACTTCATTTCCTCTACCCCCTCCAATAATTCTCCCTAACCCACAAGTTTTAGGTCACTCAAATCCCTATTGGCAGGAAGGAAAGTCTGTATGTGCTCATGTAATGGATATGAAGTTACATATTGACAAGCTGGGAGAGTTGGGCGTCGAAGTCTCAAGGAAGTTGGCTGTTGATTGGGTTCTTCAATCACTTCCTAAGTCATATGGCGGGTTCCCTTAAGGACTACTATATGGGAGATCACGACAAGACCCTTGTTGATCTAACATATTTGCTTATTGCTACTGAATCAGAAATGGTTTGGTGCACTGGTAAAGCAAAACTGATTGGAAGATCTACTCCCCAAACTTCTATGGACAGTGACAATGGTAACATTGAAAGTCCAGAAAAGCTTTCTCTTCCCAATGGAAAGGGATCGGCCATAGTCAACCTGGTTGACCAAATGGTAAAGAGTAGGGATAAGTCTGAGATTATCCCATGTGCCATTCCGAAAAAGTCCTTATGTTTCTATTGACAAGAGAAGGGGCATTGGTTGCGAAGCTGCCATATTTACCTGAAAGATCCAAAGATGGTAAAGTCAGAATATTTGACTCTGCTTCAGGTAAAATCCACTGTCTAACTCTATTAAGTTCCTATTTGGAGATTCTTAATACATGATGTAATGTAATTACATTTTGATGTTTTGAAGAATCGAAGAAATGAAAGGAAGCTTAAAGGAAGAGCATGCTGAGTCTGCTCGCGAAGAGATGGTTATCGATCACATGTTTCGATGATCAGATTTGTGAGCTGTTGCTTAAGAGTTATGATAGATTGCTTAGGAATAGATAACAACATAGTTTTCACTTGTATTTGCATTGTAAGGATAAGTTTTCTGCAATTTTTATAAATAAAGAAATTTTTGAAATTTATTTTATTTTTAAGTTTCCTTGCAATGGCATTTGTGAAAATTGTTGCTTATATGTTTCCATTGATAGCAATATTGGAAAATATATTTGATTCTTTCATTTGTGGTAGTGTCAAAATTTGCCAAATGAAAGAATCATGCTACTTGTATTGTGTGAAGAATGAGAACTTCATCTTTGGGAAATTAAGACTAATTCCTTGTTCACATGTATATGTGAGTCAAGTGGAGGACTAGGGGATCGGGTACACTAGGTGTGCGTTGGTCAGGTCCACCACAAAGAACGATAAGACTATACGTCATGATTTACTAAAGTTTGGTAAATATGGTTATACTTAAAAGATTAAGTATAATTCTGAATCGTTGAAAAGATTTCAATGTGTAGCAGAACGAATAAGAAGAATCAAATTGGGCAGAAAGATAAAAGTTTCTCCAATCTAAAAAGATGGGAGAGTACTTTAGTATCGTGTTTTATGATCATCTTAATGATTATGAAAAATCATATCATAACTGATCCTCTAAAGACACCTTAGTACACTTGTATGGTTAAGAAGAGGAAATGTGAATTGTCGAAATGGTTAAATCAAAAGGTGAATCATACTTCGTTCTAACAACAAGTCTTAGAGTCATACTCCAAGATTGTGCCTAGAGTGACATAATCTTAAGAAGGTTTATAACACTTGTCAAATGTAGAGTAAAATGTTTATTACTCTTGTACATTTGAAATTGGTAAGTTGTGATGTTTTGGATAAAACAAAGACCAACTAAGGCCAATTGTGTGAAGTGTTAGTCTTGATTAGAATCTGCACCAACTCTTGAATATTTGTTTGTCAAGGAATGGTTCTTGAAAAGAGAGTCTTATATGTTAAGAGGTCAGTGGGAGTCTTAAAGATCTTGAAAGTTTCAAGAACTAATCAAGGGTAAACCTATTGTTAAACACTAGCACACGACTTGAGGATTTTAACCTATCGTGTTGACATAGTCTTTTTTATGTGCCCATTCCAGTTAAAGTTGAAGATGCATGTGAGTTATATGAGTTCTAAATTGTTTGCATAACAACTTGGAAGCAATGGTAGGCCCTTGAGCTGCTAGGTGACAAGAAATTAAGATTGAACAAGTTCAGTCCGTATGAGTTTGGATTTGTCACTAACCTTGTCTTGTGATTATGGTTATGACAAATTCACATGGATAGGAACACATACACCATATAATCTAAGTGTCATAAGGTTTCTCTCCAATTCATGAAAATGATTGTGAGGAAACGCTTTCACTAAGTAGATTTCAAGGAGATAGAATTATGATATTTTCATTCTCCAATTCAATTATGATTACGACATTCCTATTCATAATTCGAATTGTGAGAAATGGAAAAAGGGTCTATACATTTGGAACTTATTGTTGTAAGTTCTGAATAGTTAAAACACACATGGGAGCTATCTAAGGAAAGGTGTATGATTTTGAGAAGCATAGATAAAGTTTTATTGAAGCATCTCGTATCAGAAATCTGAACTTTGGTAAGAAAGTCAATTAGTATTGATTTCTAGAAGTCCAGCTGATTTCTGAATACATGTCAAAGCTAGTGGGAGCATAAGTGTTATGCTAGTGAGATAATAAATATTATGATAGCGGGAGCATAATTATTATAAGTGTTGCAAGTTAGCAATGTTAATTATAGAAAACAAATGGTTTCAATTCGCAAAGTTGTGGGTTTGAAAAGTTGTTTTGCTATAATTAAGGGAGAGGATATTATACTTCATTTCAAAATCTAAAAGCTTAGATTGGGGTTTTAATCAAATTTAGTCAAATATATATGAATGTTATGTTGGAATGGTTCAACATAAGGAAATTCTATATATGGAAATGTTAATTGCGTTCTAAAAAAAATTGAATTATGATTACGGCATCCCTCTTCATAATTCGAATTATGAGAACATGGCAAATAGAAATATTATAGCAAAAGACTGATCAAGTATCGTGTCTTTATGTTAAACATTATGAATCGCATCCCATATGCTTCGGGTATAGGATCGATTGCATATGCTATAATATTCTCGTGTTCTAATTTTCCAAATGCCTAGGGCATTAAGAGGGAAAATGAATAGAACCGAATATGACTAAAGTGGTTAAACACTGTTAAGGACAATCTCAGGTTCGCCAAAGGATTGGTCGCTTAAGGACAGTTGGAAGTATAGTAATGGATGGACCATATTGACATTATTATGAATAGACAGAATTCTATTAATAATGAGTTGTCATATGGCAAATATGGAATGTTTCCATATTGGGAGTTGAAGAATAGATGAGAAAGTTAGAAACTTTTATGCAAGAAGGATGTTCAAAGGAATGTACTTTGAATTTGAGACTTCATTTCCATGGAATTGTCTTGTAACAATCTCCAAAGGAATATTCTGTAATATCGTTGGTCAAGTATCTGTGACTTTTGGTACTTAGACAATACAGAAGAATCATTGCATGATAGTTTAGAATCTAACACTTCCTAGCAGTGACAAGAATTTAAAATTCTTACAATTGCAATAAAGATTTGGAATTGTGAAATGGGCATCATTGAAATGTTTTCAATTGATCTATTTCACAAAGTAAGGACCATAGACAAACATAATGTGCATACTTGGAGCATGGCATAACTATTGTTTAGACAAACATAGTGTGCATGCTTGGATCATGGCATAGCTATTGTTGTAATTCAAGTATTAAGTTGATTATTCGAAACATCATACAATGAATAATGAGTAATCAATATGACTCAAAAGTTTTTGGGCCATATAGGATTAGTATTATTCTTGTGTTTCACTTTGCATGTTTTGACTTCCCGAATAACTAGGTTATTCAAACCATCCACAGTCGATCATACTTTGGAAGTAGGTATTGAGGCAAGACTATCATGAATGGGTGTGTAGTTTGTCTAGGACATAGCTGCAATGTTCATGAGTGCTCCTGGAATAAAATTCGAGTATTGGATTAAACCCATGCTCATCTGAATCACTTCATTGATTTTATCACGAGTGATTAGTGAGACGATAATATCTTATGTTCTTGAAACGGAGAGATATGAGTTGCAGTATACAAGTCGGTTACACATTGGTGATATGTAAACGCACCGGTAACTCGGTGTTATAAAACATATTGTTGTGTGTGAGTTGATGAGTAGATAGAGCAAGCATATGAGTCAAAGTTTATCCATTCCTTTTACCCTTGGAGGGATAAAAACGATATATGTGGGCCCCTCGATGATTTAGTGATGACACCCCTAAGCGCTTGGCCAAGCCTGGACTGATTTGATTTGTTCAATTAGTCGATCGTCATAAATCAGAAATCGGGAAACAACAGATAGACAGAGAGAATGACTTTAAATCGTGTCTTAGTCCATACGATATCTAGAATGGAGGAATATATGATCCCTTATCTAATGGACGCGTCATTGACTAGGTCAGAGTTCGACAGCGGCTTTTAAGAGCTACGATTGCTAGTCGGGATTTTGGAGTCGTACTTGCAATTATTGTTATTAGACTTATCCAAGTGGGAGACTGTTGGATTAGGTGTCTAAGCCCATAACTATTATTGGTATGTACTTGACCCGAGAGTAGCATGGTCCATTTGGGTTGCATATCATCAGGACAATTTGATAGGATGGACTTTTGAGAAGAAATTATTTATGGTTTATTAATATATTATAAGTTCTAATATATTAATCATATTATTTAATTAGTATTGATCAAGAATTAATTTGGAATTAATTCTGTGATCAAAAGAGACTAATTAAATATATGGGGATTCATTATGTAAATCATTCATTCTTATAATGTGGGCTTATGATCCATAGTGCTTTATGTTGGGCTAAACCCATGGATGATCCATGGAGGTTTAAACCCATGTAGCATGAGGAATATGGAAGGTCATGCACATTAGGGTTTGCATGGTGTAACCCTAATTAAGCCACACTATATAAGAAGCCCCTAGCTCATGAAATCGGTTACACATGTGTTCTTTGGAAGAGCTATCCGAATTTGAGTGCAAGAAACCTTCTCTCAAGTTATCCTTTGTCCTAGGTTTGTTGTGATTCCATTTGAGGCATTCATACTATTGGTGGTAAGTTCTTAAAGGTCCCAGGGTTCCAGCTACAACAAAAGGTATGTCATCTGCTTAGAAATTTGTAGTAAAGATACTCCATTGTATGCTAGTTAGGATGATGCTTTGGAAAAACAAAGTTTGCATGTATATTAGACAAAACATAGATCCAAAGCATCTAGGGTTGCATGTATACCATAGAAGTGTTAGAATGCTCAAAACCCAACACATTTTTCTTAGATTTGACCTCATCTTTATTCACCGTCGATTCGACCTAATCTCCTCCTCACCAATCCTTTCCAGATTACCCGATTACTGATTGTTGATTGGGTTCGGTACTTGTCGTCTGACGGTGCTCAGTTTGATGTCGTTCCTTCGATCTCGTGGCAGAAGATGAAGGTAGAAGACTAACGACAGTAGGGGATGAGTCGGAGTCGAGCAGGGGAGGAGTCAGACAATCAAGAAAATTGGGGAAGAACGAGATGCAAAAAAACATATATGGTAGAGTAAAAGTTTGAACATCCCACATCGAAGTTGGGAACATTCTATCAAGGAAAAATACTATATAAAAGGGAATCCTCCTATAACATCCCCTTCTAGCACGTATCACAATATTGTTCGCTTTAGGATCCCGGCGCGAAAACTTCCTAGGGGGTCACCCATCCCTGAATTGCTCTCGCCCATGCACGCTTAATAGCAAAGTTCTTATGGGATCTGCTGGCCTCACAGCTTTAAAAAGCGTTGTGACAAGGAAGGTATCCACACCCCTTATAAGGAATGCTTTGTTCTCCTTCCAAGCCGATGTGGGATCGGGTGCAACCCACCTTATAACCTCAAACTTTTATTTTTAGACCCATGATTATAACTATTTAAATTAATTGGAAATTAGGGTGTTACACCTCCCTAAGAGACCAAATGCACTTATGTTTTAGGCAAACTGGCTCCTTTGAGATGGTGGGTCCTTTAGAGTCAGCTGGACCGATTAGGTCCGAGTTGGACCGATTTGGTCCGATTCGGATTTGATTTTTTTACATACCAGGTTTTTAAGTACATGCATGTGTTGGATTAGTGTCTAAGCCCGTAACTATATTTGGTATGTACTTGACCCGGTTGTGCATGGTCCTTTTGGGTTGCCTTCACCAAAGCAATATGACAGGATGATTTATATAGAGAGGGAGAGGTTATTATGATTTATTAATATATTATATGAATAATATATTAAAGGAGAAATTATATAGTTTAATTAATATTAGTCAAGAATTAATTAAGAATTAGTTTTGTGGCTAAAAGAGATTAATTAAATAAAGGGGACTGGAACTGTCAATTGTGTGATAGTTAGTTTTGGGCTGTGAACCCTCATGTACATAAGGGGGACAAAATTAGGAGTTTAAGCCCACTTTAATTTCGTCCAAGGAGGCCTTATTCCAGAAGGTTCTCAAGCTGCTTAGGGCCTAAGTCATCCAATTAGGGTTTTGACTGAAACCCTAGCAGCTCAGCTATATAAGGAACCGCAGGACTTCAGTTTCGGCTACACCACGAAACCCTAAGGTTACTATAGCCGAAATTCAGCCTCTCCCCTTCTCTCTTCTAGATCATCCTCTTGCTTGTGGTGTTTGTGAGCCATTAGAGGTGTTACACTTGTGACACTAAGCTTCTTGAAGATTGAAGATTCTTGCAACTATTGAAAGGTATCATCTAAACTTGTTTTTGTTATAGATCTCAATTTCAATGTATGCTAGATTAGGGTATTCAAGTCTTGGATGAATTGCATGTACAATAGAGAAACCTAGATCCAAGCTTTAGGGTTTTGCATGAGCACATAGGATTGTTCTTTTGTATAAAAATCATCAGTGGTATCAGAGCCTTGATTGGTTTATATTGTATTTGATGTTTTGTATGTCATTCATGCTTGAAAAATCGATTTTTTGGTGTTCTGCCTGACAGACTCGTCGAGTCCCAAAGTGGGCTCGCCGAGTCGGATGTACTCGACGAGTCCATAAGGGGACTCGGCGAGTCGGGCTGTGAGACAGAGGGATTTTCGGGATTTTATGCCTATTTTGCTGTGGGATAATTACCAAAACGTTTTTAGTTGATAAAATACGAATTTTATTGATATTGTGTGATTATCCTTGCCAAAATAAAAGATGATTTCAAATTAATTAAATAATTATTTTCTTATATGATAAATGTTAATTATTTGAATTATTTGATCAATTATCTTGCATGAAATTGGATTAGGTCAAAATTAGATAATCACCAAAATTAATTGTTTAATTATTTATTTGAATTTTGATCTAGTTAGTTTTGAAATGTTTCAAAACTTGCCCTCAAGTTTTGGAATTTAATTTTTGGATTAAAAGTTTAATTTTGAAATAATTAAATTCCAAACCCTAGAATTTTACAAGTTTAAAATTCACCCTATACTATTATAATATTATAAGAATAATTATTATATATGTATAAATGCTAGTCTTACCGTTAGTAGGCCTCATTCACGAAGCCGATCAATAAGGGGGTATAAGGTTATGGCCTATAAAATGGCCGTTTAATGGGTGTCCACTCTCACCCACCGCTTCCTTGATTGGTGGAGAGTCGTTAGCCGAACGGGTAGGATAGGGCAACCCTTCCATGAAATTACACTTTGTACCCTTGCTAAGACGTTAGTGGAGTGTGTGTGGTTAACCGGCACACTAATTTGGCTCTAAGAAAAGGTGGCGAAGGGTGACTCGATGTTTGTCATAGATCGATGGAGCGTGTGTGGTTAACCGACACATTGATTAGGTGACTGTAACATTGGGGGAACCATGTATATTTGCATGGTTATTCATGCCCTGTTTGTGATCCTCGGTATCCCAGTCACAAACTTGAGGGGCATATCGAGATTTAAACATGCCATTGAAAAGTTCAATGAATTTCAAAAGATCTAAGAGTTTTCAATACATTTAAAACTTAATTCTCTTTTCTTTTTCATGGTGGAAATTAGTGAATCGTCATTCACTTACCTTCAAATTATTTGTTGTTTAGATTACAGCATCCCTCTTCTAAATTGCAAATAATGTTGTTGGATCCTAGCCCTAATTTCTCATTTGGGTGTTTAATTGGGGATTCTTATCTAATCAAACATTGTCTTTTTTCTTTTTCAGATGTCGAACTCAAACCACAACGCTTCAAGCTCAAACGCCTTCGGCTCATTCTCACTCATGAATTTGTGTGGGAGGGTGATCTTCGACGGAAACAATTTTAACGATTGGATCCGCAACATAAGGATGGTCACCCGCTACGAGGACAAGGAGTATGTCCTCGACAAGGAGCTGAAAGAGGTGGACATGAACACTGCTACTCCCGAGGAGATCGCTACCTTCGAGGCCCATGAGCGTGATGCCACGAAAGTCCATTGCATCATGCTAGCGACCATGACTGCTGAACTCCAAAAGTCCTACGAGGACTTCTATCCCTACAAAATGCATCAGGACTTGGTTGAAAGGTATCACCAAAGTGCAAGGCAGGAGAGGTACGAGATCATCACTTCGATGATCACGACCAAGATGAGAGACAGAGAGTCTGTAACTGCTCATCTGCAGAAGATGCAGAGGTATGTTGACCGCATGCTGAAGTTAAATGTTAACTTCGATAAAGAGCTGGCGATTGACATCATTCTTCATTCACTGCCACCCTGCTTCAACCAGTTTCGCATGACCTACCACATGAACAAAGAGGAGGTCACGTTGAGTAAACTTCAAGGCCTGTTAATGACTGCTGAGAGCAACCTCAAGGACAAGTCCATTGCACAAACTCCTACTCCTACTGCTGCCCCAGTTTGGCGATTGGGCAAGGGAAGGGTAAGAGGAGGAAGGCTCCCTCAAAGAGCCACCATAAGGGAAAGTCCCGTGATGGCACCTCTTCTAGTGGAGCCAAGGCTGGTCCCACTGCACCCACCTCAAGCCCAAATGATGTAGAGTGCTATCACTGCCACGACATAGGGCATTGGATACGAAGCTGCCCAAAATATCTGCAAGATATCAAGGATGGAAAGATCAAGCCATCCTTCGCAGGTATTTATACTATTCAATCTAATGATTCATTACATGCTATTTCTTGGGTACTTGATATAGGATGTGGTTTTCACATTTGTTCTGATTTGCAGGGCCTAAGAAGAAATATGGATGTGGAGCATGGGAAGATAAACTTGATCATGGGGAACAGAAGATCGTCGCCTGTCACCAAGATTGGAGTTTACTCTTTAGTTCTTAGTAATGGATTAGGAATAGATTTGAATAATTGTTGCTATTCGCCAGAAATGGCTAGAAACATCATTTCTTTTCATGGTTTGTATAGACAAGGATTTAGATATTCATTGATAATGAAAAGGGTTCTATTAATGCTTATCTTAGTGGTGTTTTCTATTTTGAAGCATTGCCTTGTAATGGAATATATGAAACTATGATGGTTGTAGACAACTTAGGAAATGATGTATTGCATATCGAATCTTCCAATAGTTTAGACAAAGCATGCTTGTGGCATTGTCGTCTTCGACATGTCAACAAGAAATGCATAGCCCAACTCCAAAAGGATGGAGTGTTGGAGTCATTCGACCTTAGGGACGATGACGTGTGCGAGTCTTTTTTGCTTGGAAAGATGACCAAGTCACCCTTCACTGGTACTTATGAAAGGGGTGAGGGTTTATTGGATCTCATACACACCGATGTATGTGGTCCCTTTAGATCCACCACAAGGGATGCGAGCCGCTTCTATGTGACTTTCACCAATGATTATAGAAGATATGGATATATCTACTTAATCAAGCACAAGTCAGAAACCTTTGAAAGTTCAAAGAGTTTAAGCAAGAAGTGGAGAATCAGTTGGGCAGGAAAATAAAGATGCTTTGATCCGATCGAGGTGGAGAGTACCTTAGTCTTGAATTCCACGACTACCTCAAGGAAAGCGGAATCGTTTCGCAATTGACGCTGCCTAGGACACCGCACTTGAATGGTGTAGCTGAGAGACGTAATCGAACCTACTAGACATGGTTCGTTCCATGATGAGTCGTGCTTCGCTACCTATCTCATTCTGGGGTATTCCTTAGAGACTGCCACCCATATCCTTAACTTAGTCCCTACAAAGAAGGTTGCCAAAACACATCACGGGATGTGGACAGGGAAGGCTCCCTCGTTGGCACATATCAAGGTTTGGGGTTGCGAGGCTTTCGTAAGACGAGAGACTCACGACAAGCTCGAACCTCGTAGTGAGCGGTGTAATTTCATCGGCTACCCGCAAAAGTCCTTTGGATATCTCTTCTATAGACCGAGTGACAATGTTGTCTTCGTTGCAAGGAGAGGGGTTTTCCGAGAACGAGAATTCATAAGCCAAGGGGATAGTGGGAGGCAAATCGATCTTGAAGAGCTTCAAGAGTCGAGCGATGAAGGAACTTCTAACACTGGCATTCAACATGAGGAGGAAACTCCTGTTGAACCGATTGACGAGTCCCTACCTCTTAGACGTTCTAGTAGAGTTAGTGTTCCGCCTGTGTTGTATGGTTTTCATATAACAAGTGAGGGTGATCCGTTTATTAGTGATAGTACACTAATAAATTTGGATGAACCTAATAGCTACAAGGAAGCCATGGTGGGCCCGGAGTCTGAAAAATGGAAAGAGGCTATGGATAACGAGATTCAGTCCATGTATGACAACCAAGTTTGGAATTTGGTTGACAATGTGCCAGGTCGTAAGACGGTCAGGTGCAAGTGGATCTTCAAGAAGAAGACCGACATGGATGGGAAGGTACACACTTATAAGGCGCGATTGGTTGCGAAGGGCTTTACTCAAACTCCTGGAGTTGACTATGATTAGACCTTTGCACCAGTTGCGAAGATAAAATCTATTAGGGTGATGCTAGCCATTGCCGCATTTCATGACTATGAAATATGGCAGATTGATGTCAAAACCGCTTTCCTTAATAGGAAATTGGCTGAGGATGTTTACATGAGTCAGCCAGAGGGTTTTGTCGATGCGAAGCATCCTAATAGAGTGTGTAAGCTTGAGAAATCCATTTATGGATTGAAACAAGCGTCTCGCAGATGGAATCTTTGTTTCGACGAGAAAGTCAAAGATTTTGGCTTCCTGCGAAACGAGGATGAATCATGTGTATATGTCAAAGCCAGTGGGAGTATAGTTAGCTTCATCGTATTGTATGTCGATGACATACTGCTCATAGGAAACGACATCCCGACCCTGCAGGAAGTCAAGTCCTGGCTTGGGAAGTGTTTCGCTATGAAGGACCTCGGAGAGGCTGCCTATATTCTGGGAATAAGGATAGTGAGAAACAGACTTAAAAGACTAATAGGACTTAGTCAGAATACTTACTTGGACAAGGTACAAAAGCGTGTTAGTATGGAGAATTCCAAGAAAGGGGAATTACCAATCCAAAGTAATGCCAAGTTGAGTAAGACTCAAAGTCCGAGTACCGAAGTCGAGATAGCAGAGATGAGCCGAGTACCTTACGCTTCCGCAGTTAGATCGATCATGCATGTTATGACTTGTACTCGGCCTGATGTAGCCTTCACTTTGAGCATGGTCAGCAGATATCAAGGGAACCCTGGCAAAGCACATTGGACCGCAGTCAAGAATATTCTTAAGTACCTTCGGAGGACCAAGGAATGGTTTCTAGTCCTCGGCGGGAGTGACGACTTAAGGGTGCGAGGGTATAGTGACGCCAGTTTTCAGACCGACCGGGATAACTACCGTTCTCAGTCGGGCTGGGTCTTTACCCTAAACAGAGGAGCATTGACTTGGAAAAGTTCGAAGCAGGAGACCGTAGCTGATTCAACGTGCGAATCAGAGTATATAGCGGCGAGCGAAGCGTCAAAGGAGGCGATATGGTTGAAGAACTTCATTGGAGACCTTGGAGTTGTGCCAGCCATAAAGGAGCCCATGAAAATTTTCTCTGATAATGAAGGAGCGGTTGCCTTGACCAAGGAACCGAGGGATCATGGTAGATCTCGATATATCGATAGGAAATATCATTTTATTTGACATCGGGGGGAAGAGGGACTCCTCGTAGTGAAGAGGGTATCGTCGGAGGATAACCCATCAGATCCCCTTATGAAGGGACCGAGTAGGGTTAAGCACTTGCAGCACGCTAGGAGCATCGGGCTGAAGGACGATATTAGTTTAGATTAGATAGTTTTCGAAACGTGTAATAGATAAATGTAATTGACATTTGATGATTAAATAAAAAAGTATTATTTATAAGTAAAGTTACTGTCTTATGTTAATTGTTTACCTATTGTTTCACTTTGCATGTTTTGACTTCCTGAATAATAAGATTATTCAAACGTTCATCAGTCGCTCATACTTTGGAAGTAGGTATAAAAGAAGATTGTCATGAATTGGTTTGTAGATTGTCTAAAGTGTATTAGACATAGCAAAGGTTTGTTGCAACGTTCATGAGTGCTTATGAATAAGATTTGAGCATTGGATTAAACCCACGCTTGCTGGTATCACTTCATGGAATTTATCACGAGTGATCGCAAGACGATAATATCATATGGTCTTAAAACCAAGATATATGGTTTATTATTTGCAAGTTGGTTGTGCACTGATAATGCGTAAATGCATCAGTAACTTGATGTTATAAAACACATTGTTGTGCATGATTTGATATGTGAATGGTAAATGCATATAAGTCGAAGTTTGTCTGTTCCTTTTATCCTAAGAGGGTAAAAGCGATATCTGGGCCCCTCGATGATTTGGTTTGACTTATGTGTCGGGCCCGGTCAGGACTGAATTGATGTGTTCAATTAAGTTCTATGTCAGACGAATCAGAGATCGAGAAACAAACTGCTGGACAATAAGTATGACTATGTTCCATGTACTTGTCCGCACGATATCTAGAACGGAGGACTATACGATTCCTTATCTAAAGGAAAGGTTACTGATAAGATCAGAGTTTGACAGCGTCTTTGAGAGCTATGATTTCTAATCGGGTCCAGAAGTCGTACTTGCATGTATAGTTACTAGACTTATCCAAGTAGGAGACTGTTGGATTAGTGTCTAAGCCCGTAACTATAGTTGGTATGTACTTGACCCGGTTGTGCATGGTCCTTTTGGGTTGCCTTCACCAAAGCAACTTGACAGGATGATTTATAGAGAGAGAGAGAGAGAGAGAGAGGTTATTATGGTTTATTAATATATTACATGAATAATATATTAAAGGAGAAATCATATAGTTTAATTAATATTAGTCAAGAATTAATTAAGAATTAGTTTTGTGGTAAAAGAGATTAATTAAATAAAGGGGACTGGAACTGTCAATTGTGTGATAGTTAGTTTTGGGCTGTGAACCCTCATGGACATAAGGGGGACGAAATTAGGAGTGTAAGCCCACTCTAATTTCGTCCAAGGAGGCCTTATTCCAGAAGGTTCTCAAGCTGCTTAGGGCCTAAGTCATCCAATTAGGGTTTTGACTGAAACCCTAGCAGCTCAGCTATATAAGGAATCCCAGGGCTTCAGTTTCGGCTACACCAAGAAACCCTAAGGTTACTATAGCCAAAATTCAGCCTCTCTCCTCCTCTCTTCTAGATCATCCTCTTGCTTGTGGTGTTTGTGAGCCATTAGAGGTGTTACACTTGTGACACTAAGCTTCTTGAAGATTGAAGATTCTTGCAACTATTGAAAGGTATCATCTAAACTTGTTTTTGTTATAGATCTCGATTTTAATGTATCCTAGATTAGGGTATTCGAGTCTTGTATGAATTGCATGTACAATAGAGAAACATAGATCCAAGATTTAGGGTTTTGCATGAGCACATATGATTGTTCTTTTGTATAAAACTCATCAGCATGTACTTTCCTTTGACAGTTGCATCTGATCTGCTATTATCCAAGATGACAATGTTTGTATTTTTGATGTTGAAAATATAGACAAACATGTGATCTTCTCGGCGAACAGGGAAGAATATCTGCATTTAAATATTTATTGTCATATTTATGAATATATATATATATATAAAGAATAATTTAATTTTGAATAAGTTACCAGATCAACACCTTTCAATTTATATTTTTTCTTCATCTTTATTGAACCAATCTACAAAGTATTTTTTGAATAGATTGTATCTATTCTCATCTTTCTCATTTTCTTTCTCCTTTGCCTCCTTTGCCTCTTTTTCCATTTGTTCTTTTAGTTTTTTGTCAATCTTTTTCTTTTTGTCATCATTTTTTTGTTTATGAATTGGTTCATCCTCAATATACTTTGTCTAAATGTTAAATCATGTGTGATTTTAGTGTATAATCATATATGAGTTTAAATAGATAATATTAATTTAGTGTTAGAATCATATATGTTTTACTTACAGTCATTTGGACAGACAAGAATAGTCTGTATGGAGAATTTTTAATGTCTCGTTCCTTCTCGTTATAGTTCAATAGTTCAGGCCACGAGTCTATGGCATCCAAAAATAAATATTCTCCGGGTAACAAACTTTCAAATACATATTGAAAACCACTATGTTGTTTATTGTGAATAACACCTGATCACTGTAAATATAAAAACAATTTTGTTATTTCATATTATTATATACATAAGTATAATCACATATGATTTGATGAATGTTGAACAAGTATATTTAACATAACTTTTTAATCATATGTGTATTTTGTTTTGTAATAACATGTGATTAATCAATGTTTAGCATCTATGTTAATGTCATTATTATATTCATATCTTTAATCACATGCGATTTACCAATTTTTAAACAAGTATGTTAATGTTTATTTTTGTAAATGCTAATTAAATATTAATAACTTACTATACACTTCATTGCAAATTGAACAACCATTTGCCAAACATTTCTTCTTCTGTTGTTAATTTTGTTTTCAAGCAAATGGTCTCTCTTTATATGGAGACCTCCTTCCTTCGACTGACTTCATCTTTCTTTTTTGCCGAGGTTGTTGAGTTACATTTTGATTCTCTATAACCTCAGGAAAAGACTCTTTATTTATTTTTATTTTTTGAAAAAACAATTTTTAGTGTTCTTTCTTTTGGATCTGGCACATCTTTCACCACAACTTCTTTTTTACGTTTATCTTTTTTTCTTCACCAGTATTCTGCAATTGATATATGATTATAACTGTTAGAAAAATATTAGAATCCTAATTTTAAAAAGCTTATAATTACTGTTAATCACATATGATTGTAAGTTTAAGTAAACTGATAATTAGTTTTAATCACATGTGATTGTACGTTTAAGAAATAATGAAATCATATGTGATTACCTTCATAAAGATATGATATTGTGTAGATAGACAAAAAAATATTTACCTCTGTCATGTCTGGGGGTGTCAACTGGATTATGTTGAGATTATACGTGGGCATCATATTCTTTTCTTTTTGCTCTTTGTATTCTTTCATGGTCTTGTCATAAGCAAAATTGTCTTCATCATCATCTAAGATTTGGGTATTGTTGAACTCTGATGTGTTTCCAAAAATACTTTCAATAACATTTGTTATTGTTTTGTTAACATCTTCTTCAAAAATCACATAAACGAAATAAGTTCGTATTTATCACATATGATTAATCATTACTTTTTTTTTTTGTTTTAATCAATTGTGATTTAATGTCTTTTTTGTGTTTTTTATTGATTATAATCACATATGATTAAAAAATAATTTTTTTATCACATATGATTAATACATAACATGGATATAGCTTTTAATCATATGCGATTGATTGTCTATTTAAGTATTGTAATCAGGTGCGGATCTTCTTCGTTCATAGAATTGGTTGAGTGGTAAATCGATTTTGCTTGTTTGAAATTGTTCATGTCAAAGTGATATTTGGGGTAAATCGATTCAGATTTTTGGGGTAAATCGATTGGATTTTGGGGGTACATCGATTTGGACTTTTGGTTCTCATCTTCAAAAATGTTTTGGTTTTTGTGCTGGCTTATTCTTGAAAGTAGATGTATAATTCTGGTTTGCTTTTGAAATTTCAATTCTAATGTTTGTTTATGTTGGATCAAAACGAATTAATGCAAGAAACTTATTGCCTAGATTACCCTTCAACAGTTTCAACTCATTGTTGTTATGTTTTACTTTTGATGTTATAGAGCTTTGGTTGGTTTGGTTCCTGAAAATTCAAGCTTCTATTGGTGATGTAATTGAATGTACAATGCTTTCACGAGAACAACATTAACGTGAACAAATCAAAGAATAGCACATGAAATTGAAGAAAAGGGGAAATAGGAATAGTCACATTTTATTTACCTGATACGTGAGTGTTTGCGACACAGGGGGAAGCAGCGATCTGAAGCAGCAGCGATCGAAAGTATCAACAGGTTGATCGTAACAGGGTGTGATGGATTGGGCAACGTGAGCACCAAGGGCAATATTGTCCATTCAAAATGTTTTTCTAATTATAATGATTTAAGATAATGAAAAAGAATTATAAATCAATAAAAATTATCAAAAAAATAGATTTGGGTATATATGATATTAAAAAACATTGAGAAGGGAAAATACGATATTTAGAGTTTAGGCCGGGCATATACGATATTTAGATGTTTAGCAAGGCATACACGGAATTCGCCTAAATTGAAAGTTACTTCCACACTATTAAAACTAATTTCACTTTTTTGTTTGTGCATATAAACTGAAAGTTACTTCCACACTATTAGAACTAATTCCATGAGGCCCTTTAAATATAAAAAGATCTGGGAAATAATGGGAAATACGGTTTCTCAAAAAAATTAAAACAAAATTCGAAAGATTTCAAACATTTGTATTTAAAAATATTGGACATGGATGTAATGATTCTTGTAAACCCACCAAACTTACAACACAATGGAGAATTATAATAAAACTACCCTCAAGGGCAAATTGGTCAAGAGACCAACCAAAGAGAAGTAGACCAATAACCAACAACCTGAAACTACAAAATGAATTTTATGCATGTAATTTAATATTTCAGCACATCAAAAGAGATCAACAATTGTAAATGGTTAATTGTAGGCAAAATACACCAGGCTCCATGAATTAACACTGATGATGATAGGTCCTTCACAATCAAAAAAATACAATTCACAATTCCAAAAAAAGTTTGAGCCCTGCACAGCAGCACCTTCATATATGATCACATTTGCATCTGATCACATTTATATCTGATCACATTTGCAAGCCAATGCCAGTAGAAGTCGTATTATATCACAATTTTTAAAAAGTATACATATCAATGCAGGATATGAGAATAAATCAATAACAATATCCCAAGATGATTGATAAGAGAAATAATAGATGAACATAACATACCACCCATTCAGAGCCCTACACAGCAGCACCTTAAACAGTCATCTTGATCACTCATTCGTATCTGATCACCTTCAGCACAACAACATATCAACACTTTCTTCGAATCGACCTCATCTTGAAACAATCACATTCAATTTTGATCACTTATTCGTATATGATCACCAATTCCGACTTGAAATCACATTCAATTTTGACTTTCACTGCTTTGACCATTAAATTGAATTACCGACAACCAACAAAAGCAATTTTCTGAAATCGATTTTCAGATCAAACAAATTGATTCAAAAATAACTATCATATTCAACTACTTGTTACGTGAACAAAGAAGAAGTGAAGAAGAAAAGAAGAAAAGAGGAGTTAAACCACCTGTGGTTAAAGTTCTTCACCCTCATTTTTCTTAGATTCGACCTCATCTTTAATCACCATCGATTCGACCTAATCTCCTCCTTACCAATCCTTTCCAGATTACCCGATTACTGATTGTTGATTGGGTTCGGTACTTGCCGTCTGACGGTGCTCAGTTTGATGTCGTTCCTTTGATGTCGTGGCAGAAGATGAAGGTAGAAGACTAACGGCAGTAGGGGATGAGTCGGAGTCGAGTAGAGGAGGAGTCAGACAATCAAGAAAATTAGGGAAGAACGAGATGCAAAAAACATATATGGCAGAGTAAAAGTTTGAGCATCCGACATCGAAGCTGGGAACATTCTATCAAGGAAAAATACTATATAAAAGGGAATCCTCCTGTAACATCCCCCTCTAGCACGTATCACAATATTGTCCGCGTTAGGATCCCGGCGCGAAAACTTCCCAGGGGGTCACCCATCCCTGAATTGCTCTCGCCCAGACATGCTTAACTGCAGAGTTCTTATGGGATATGCTGCCCTCACGGCTTTAAAACACGTTGTGACAAGGAAGGTATCCACACCCCTTATAAGGAATGCTTTGTTCTCCTTCCAAGCCGATGTGGGATCGGGTGCAACCCACCTTCACCCCCCATTATAAGGTTTGACGTCCCTGTCGAACATATCGGCCCGTGTCCCAGCTCTGATACCATTTGTAACGTCCCCCTCTAGCACGTATCACAATATTGTCCGCTTTAGGCTCCCGGCGCGAAAAGTTCTCAGGGGGCCACCCATCCATGAATTGCTCTCGCCCAGGCACGGTTAACTGCAGAGTTCTTATGGGATCTCTTGGCCTCACGACTTTAAAACGCGTTGTGACAAGGAAGGTTTCCACACCCCTTATAAGGAATGCTTTGTTCTCCTTCCAAGCCGATGTGGGATCGGGTGCAACCCACCTTCACCCCCCATTATAAGGTTTGATGTCCCTGTCGAACACATCGACCCGTGTCCCAGCTCTGATACCATTTGTAACGTCCCCCTCTAGCACGTATCACAATATTGCCCGCTTTAGGCTCCCGGCGCGAAAAGTTCCCAGGGGGCCACCCATCCATGAATTGCTCTCGCCCAGGCACGCTTAACTGCAAAGTTCTTATGGGATCTCCTGCCCTCACGGCTTTAAAACGCGTTGTGACAAGGAAGGTATTCACACCCCTTATAAGGAATGTTTTGTTCTCCTTCCAAGCCGATGTGGGATCGGGTGCAACCCACCTTATAACCTCAAAATTTTATTTTTTGACCCATGATTATAACTATTTAAATAATTGGAAATTAGGGTGTTACACCTCCCTAAGAGAACAAATGCACTTATGTTTTAGGCAAGCCGACTCCTTTGAGCTGGTGGGTCCTTTAGAGTCAGCTGGACCGATTAGGTCCGAGTTGGACCGATTTGGTCAGATTTCGTCCGATTTGGGCCGACTTTGACCGATAATGACTAAGACCGCCTAGTTTAACCCTCTAACACCTATTCGTAGGTGGTTGGAGGCCGCCAGGCACCTAGGATACCAATTATTCGGCCGCCTTGACCGATTTTTACAACCATTATATATATATATATATATATATATATATATATATATATATATATATATATATATATATATATGAGCCAAATTGAATATTTATCGATATATTGAGATCTAATGAAATCATTAACTTCTTGGGGATCATCATGGACAAATCATATTAAGATCGTAAACTAGTCCTTTCATAGTTACTCATGATTATGATGATGGTTCAGTTAATGCGATATTAAGAAAAGACAAAACTGCATAAATGGTCCCTGTGGTTTATTGAAATTTGCCACTTTGGTCCAAAAAAGTTTGGACTAACACCACATGTCCAAAGTTTTCATTTTGTTGCAAGTTTGATCCAATTTACTTTAATCTTTTTTACAATGACCGATTTTGCCCTTAATTTTTATTTTATCAGTTTTTTATTTATCTAATTAATTTTTCGATTAAAAGAAAAATAAAAAAGAATTTTCTCTCTCTCTCTCTCTCTCTCTAACCCCATCTTCTCCGTTTAAACCCTACAAAATTCTCCCATTTGCAAATTAATTTAGCCATGGAGTAAACAAACCTGTAAAAAATTAATTTTGCCAAAGATCAAACAAACCTACAAAGTGCAATCGTTGAGATAAAAGAGAGAGACGTACGAAGGCAGATTACGAGGGATGACTCTCTTTCCCAGTGCTGTGGTAAACCCTAGAATCGTAAATCCACTCACCCATGCTACAACAGGTATGAACGACCTTTGATTTCATTATTTTGTGTTCTTGTTTTGTAAATTGGGTTTTTAATTTTTCGTTTTTTATGTTGGTAGATCAAACGTGATCCAACTTGATCATTGGAACCTATAATCAAACCCTCTCTCTTGGTATGCTCCAAAACATCACAAGAATTCTGAGCGTGCAAAATTTCTTATGAAACTTCAAACCACAACAACACTTCAAGTTCTGTTCATCTACATCTGTTTCACCTCACATTGGAAATCATGAAAAACAATCTTCACACAATTCTTTGATTTCTGCCATTTTTTTTGTGATTTGGGCAGAAACCCAGGATGGAAACCTTTTTGGAATGTAGTTTGTAGAGAAAATCGTTGCATAATTGACTTTTTGGGGGTTCTAAGAAGCGATGGACAACAAGAAGGATGGTTTTAGGGCAAATAATCAAGCGACTTCTTCAGGAGACCTTTATTTTCTTAAGACAAAACTGCACAAATGGTCCGAAAAAGTTTGGTGATGCATCAGTGGTCCAATTTCGAATATTTTCTGTGGTTTGGTCCCTATGATTAATATTTTTGTGTGGTTATGGTCCATACCCAACTTGAAAAGACGAATATTCCCTTATATAATTCTTTTTTAATTTCTTTTATATAATTTCTTATTATTTTTATTAAAATAAAAAAGAAAAAGAAAATACCACACCCTTACCCCAATCACTTATTCTCTCTTTCTTTCTCTCTCTCTCTCTCTCACACACACACACACATACACACACACGCACAAGTCTCAACAACGCCATCACCGTACCTCCTTCCGACTCACCATCTTCCGGACCTCCACTTTTATGCCCTACCCTCTTTCTCTCCATTTACACCTACTATATCAGTTTCACTTGAACCTCCATAAACCACCCTGATACCTCCATCAAACAGCCACTTGCATCACATCGGCCCACCAACACCACATCAGCCGAACATCTCCCTACAACCTCCATCTCGTTCGAACTCTTTATTCCAGCCACCTGCATCATCACCACCAAGATGAACCCTACCGTAAAGATGCAGATTTATTCAGGTATGCGGCGGCTAGGGTTTGTGTACCCTAGCTTTGGAAAGTGAAGAGGTGAAGGAGGGATTGGAGGTAGGTTAGTCACCATCTACCGGCTACTAGCTAAGAACTACTTTTTCCAAACACGCCGTATGTCTAATAGGTGTCTAACAAATAGCCATAAGATCTACCCAACCACCCTTCATCCTCTTTCTTCTCGCGATTTAAGTTTATGAATATACTGTTAGATATCTAATTCATTTAAACCACGACTCTGGTAGAATTTGCGATATCCTATTTTTCTGAATAAAAATACATCCAAAACTTTCTTTATAACATAAAAGTATAGAGAACAAGCAATTTCATAATCCTATAAGGCATCAATATATATATATATATATATATATATATATATATATATATATATATATATATATATATATATATATATATATGAGTTCAATACAGAACCAAATTTATTCATAAAACTATAGAACCATGTTTTTAACCATTAGATCAATTTATGACCAAAAACGAATGACGGTAAAATAATAATTTTATTTATACAATAAAATAACATTTTATTAATGATGTTCCTAAATTATCGTCCTCTTTTAAACCAATAGAAAAAAATAAAAATTAATCATAAAAATAAATCTAGCCGCATGAATAAAAAAAATCAAGAATTGAACATAAAAAAATTGATTATAGTTAATGGTCATAGAACCTTGTCGATTATGTTCATAGATGAACAGTAGAAAATATATGAACATTTATAAGTGTTCATGTCTGGACATATATGAATATTTTAATAATATATTAATAAATATTCATAACCGCACATGTATGAAAATTTTCATATATGAATAAATGATAAACTTGTAATGTTCATAAAAGAACATGTGTGAATGTTATGTTCATATTTGAATACATGTTTATAAATGAACATGTATGAAAATTCTGATAAGATATGCATAAATATCTAGAATTTGGAAATGTTCATAAATAAAGATTTTTTACAAATACTAAACAATTGGTCATGTTTATGGATGAATATGTTTTCAAACACCAAAAAGTGGTCATGTAAATACATGTTTGGTAATGAACATATGTTTATGAATGAAGATTGTTTTCAACAACCTAAAAATTAATCACATTCATACATTTTCAATAATGAATATTTATAGTCATGTTCTTAAATATTTATAAGTGAACATATATGAAAGTTGACATGAATTCCATATACATCGACTTCTTTAACCAAAAACATACATTCATAAAAAACAATGTGCCTCACCACAACCTATTTTTTTAAACATCAAACTATTACTCTAGTAAAGAACAAGATTCAAATTATTTTTTTAAACATAAAACTATTACACTATGAAGTTAAAATCTAAACAGGAAAAACAAAGATTCAACATATGTTTTTTTATCGAATTAAAATCTAAATACAAAAAAAAACGAATTCAATAAAAGTATAAGCGCACACACACACACGACAAGAATTAGAGGACACAATCACCGTCCACCATCAACAACCCTTTTAAAGTTTCTTCCCAATGAGATCAAAGATCCTTGTGTTTTTCTTTAAATGAACTTATAAACATCCCAGAAGTGATTTCAACCTATCAACTGTTTACTTTACAATTTGCATAATTATACTAAGAATGAATCTGAATTATAGTTTCAAAAATGTAAAATTCAAGGAGTCAAAGATGGACCTCTTGAGATAATAGAGAGGAACCGAAGAATTCTTGTAATTTTACATTTTTTATTGTGTGTCTTATGCATCTTCACATCATCATCAATCCACAGTTAGAGTATGCTAATGCAGTTTACAAAAAAGAATACGAATTGATTACAAAAAATAATAATTTGAGTAGATGTAAACTTAACTAATATTCTTGAATTAACCGCATTAGTACAAAAAGAATAAGACATATAAAAGAAATAATGAACATGGATTCAGTTAGGGGTGGTGGCTTTAGATCGATCTACATCACATCATTGAAAAGAGGTAGGTAACCGATGGAAGTGCTCCTCCTTTTTCCCTCGTCCAAAATCGAATACCAGATCATAAGTATGAAGACGCCATCCCATGCACACAAGTCTGAATGATAAAATCGATGAAGGTTGTGTCCTAGAAATTGTGATGGGGTGGGGTGATGACATATTAGAGCTAACGATAATAGATACAATTAAGAAAATAGACTGATTTTCAAGGATATGTGGAGAGAGAGAGAGAGAGAGAGAGAGAGGTACCATAATGGATGATTGTTGAGAGAAAAACTTGAGAAACACACTTGAACAAACGTTAGAACAAGTTTATATTGCGGAATTAAAGTTAATCTCAAAGGATCATAAATCTCAACAATAAAATAAGTTAGAGTTAGATAGTTAGATGATTAGTTGTGGAAATATAAGGAAATATAAAAGACAACAAGTATTATATCAAGTATACACTTAAGTTGATTCTTAACAAGGAATGCAATCAGACCAAGTTAGTAAGTGAGATCAAACTTAGTGATTAAGTCTAGAAAGACTTGCTCCGAAGAGAGATTACAAAGAGTTACAATTATATTTAGAAGATAGCAGTGATAAAGAAGAGTGATAAGATTCAAGATGCGTAAGAGAGATTATCAATTGAGAAGTGGAGAACTCTATTTATAGAGTCTCGAAGATTACAGACAGTCTAATTTGTTAAAAGAGTTGCCATGCAGGGCACTTTGGATAAAAGAAAGTACTTATACAAAAGACAGATATAAGACTGAATCTAAGAACTGATGACAATGACTGCGGTTGCTGATCTTAACTGCGGGGAGAGATTGACTGCGGTTCCTGAAGCAACTTCGGATCTCTTTTAAGTTTAAGAGGGTCACTTTAATGTTAAAACAATTTCCCCCTAAGTGACCTCTTCAACTTTTCTTTCAAGTGCTGAGCTTGAGGAACTTGATAAGAATCCACCAGAACTTCCTGACTTCCTTAAGCCATGCAATCTTCCTTGAGATTTCAAACTTCACTTCAGCAGTCGTATGTTTGGATTTGTTTACTGCAGCCTGAATAATCTCCAACTGCTTCCGGGTCATACGATTCATGGCAGTCATTGGGATGAAGTATTTAGTTTCATCATTTAATCGTTTGAAGATGACTCCAAGATCTGGGAAGTTGGTTGCTCCAAGAGATCTTTCTTGAAAGCCTTCAGTCAGGACCGGATCTAGTTCAAGAGGAGGAAGGTTGAATTTCTGAGCAAGTGTCGGGTGGATATCAGCATCGATCCTTGCAAAGTCACACACAGTCTCTTTGAGAAAGGTACATGCCCTTTCATAAGCAGTCTTCATCCTTGGGTGCTTTTCAGACTTATACTTAAATACCTTTGCAATTAGGAAGATTTCTTCCGGGTTCATGCAAGGGAAATCAGCTTGGGTTCGGACATAGTCTGAGCTTCTTCTGGTAAGCGTGTACTGGATGAATTCTGCCTTCATGAATTTTCGAGGCTTGTAATTTTTGACTGCCTTCATGAATTCTGTCTTCATGAATTCTGGTAAGCGTGTATTGGATGAATCCTATCTCTATAGACGACCCATGTTTAGTATGAAAGCTGTTGAGTCTCTCAAACTCTAAGGGTAATCTCTTATCATCGGGGATACTGCGGTCAAAGGGTTCAAACACAGTGAAGTATTTTGTGTTGGGGGAGATAGGAATGTCCCAATAACCGTTAGTAGGAGGTTCTGCATATGTGAGGTAGGGCTTGTAATCGTCATCTAGTAATCTTCTGTGCGGATTGACCCATGAGTTGATGAGGGATTCATCCATTGTAATATCAACTCCATTCTCCCTCCGGATCATCTCAACAAATTTAGCTGATCTCCAGTCAGCTTTCTTCTGTTTGGTTGTGGGAGAGTCGTTTGAGTGATCTGATCACATGTGGGAAGCTAAGTTCTTGAAATGAGAGGGAGTCTCGGGTCACTTAGGAGAATGATGAGTCTCTTGAATAGGCATTTGTTGTGGTGAATACTGATGAGTTGGGCTCTTTTGATCAGAAGGTTGCGGTGAAGGTTGAGGAGTAGGAACTTTTTCATTTATGACATGAGAGCTTCTATGTTGGTGCGGATGGGAATGCGGATGAGAGATTTGATCCGAGCTTTGGTATTCACTTCCCCCTCTTGAGGAAGGAGCAGTTGGTACTTCCTCAAGCCATTGTCGAAGACCGTCAATTTTGCCACAAACTTCATCAAACTGAGCTTTTAGAGCATCCGCAAGTTGTTGGTTGTTTGGGATTGCGGGGTTGAATAGTAAACAGTGAATATCCTTGGTGAGTTGCAGGATTTCGGGACCGTGAAAGTTGGAGGATAGTGACCTGCGGAGATCGTTGATTGTTGACTGTAGAACAGAGATTGCGGATTCATACGCATTGTGCGTTTCTCCAACAACTTACTGAGATTGAGTAGACTAGTCCTTAATGATGATCTGAAGATCCGATTTGATGGAGGATACTTCAGAAATGAGTTTTTTAGCAGTGGAGATGAAGTGTTGATGATCAGCTTTGCGGTTGTTGTCTAGGGCCTGGATCCCCATTTCCACTTTAAGGGAGATGCGTTCTGCAGCAAGACGCTCTCTGGCTTCCAGTCTTTCGATGCCATCGATGAGAGACTGCGGGCCAGGTGATTCCTCAGATTGCGGTTGGGAAGATTTGACTGCAGCAAGAATCTGATCTACTTTGTTTTGTAGAGACAAAAATTCTTTTCGGGAGACTGCTTGCTTCTTTTTCTTCTTTTTCTCCTTGGGCTTAGACGTCGAGTGCTGAGATCCGCTAGACTCTTCTTCTTCATCGAAAAACATCATAACATCGTCTGACTGCTCTGGTTGATTGACTTCATTTAGATCGAAGTCATCGAAGCCAAAAGTTGGTGCTGAACTGACTTCGATTGCAGTTCCGTCCTCTTGAGAGTTATTATCAGCAGTGGTTGGAGGGGGCTTGGATGAACCTGCATCAACTGGGTTGGCCTGAGCTTTGCGGATAGTCTCAGCCATTTCTTCCATCCAGTCCTGGACCTTTAAAATTGTAGCAACCGTATTGGCATTGCTGATGGCGTCGGCCCAGTATTTGGCTACGGTTTGAATTTCCTGCTGCTTCAGTTGAAGTTGCTTTGATTGTTGATCTCTTCTTTCTGCTAAATCTCTTCGAAAAGCTTCAAACTTTTTGATACCTGATTCAGATACGGGTCTATAGCGAGCAAAAATGTCATCTGAATCATAACCGTCAAGTCCTTGAAAACGCACCGAGGTGTCCCTCGGGTTCACAGATCCTTTCACATTTGTGCTCACTGTGCCTAAACCACCTGAAATAGATGTAAGCAGAGCAGGATTTCCGAAGTGTCATTGGTCTCCTTGACACGTGGTCAAGTGTGGCCTCGACTCCGTTCTGGCATGAGATGAAGAATCGCCCTGCGGCTGGGTAGGTGTATTGAGTGTTTGGATGACAAAGTCTAAAATAGAGCGCAACTCTGATTCTTGAAAGAAATGCAGTCTAGAAGCCCTAGAGACCTTAGGCCGAGGGGAACCAATTAGATCCTCTGGGGATCTAGTTGGGGGTGAGTCTCCACGTTGAGATGAAACGAGCACACTTTCTGTGTTTGAGTGGCTGGAGAGGGTAGTAGCAAATGGGTCTGCGGGAACCCTAAGGACTACCGGAGCCTTTTGAGAGACTTCGGTATCAGTCCGGTCACGCATTTGGCTAGAGGGTTTGGTTTTCCTTTTCTTGAGAATGGCAATGGGAGCAAAATCGAGATCTGAATCATCAGAAGACTCGGAGTCATCATTAGATGAGACAACCTGTTGGAGTTTTCGCTTCTTTGAGGGTTCTGCTGCCTTGGGAGTTTTGACTTTCTAGGACGCTTTGTGTTTCCTGCAGGTTTCACTGGTTGTATGTGTTCTTGCTTTGCTGCGGGATCCTTTCTTGGGAGAACTAGCTGTTTGAGCCTTGAGGCATTGGATAAAGTAGTAGAAGATGGAACTGCGGATCGTTCTGGTTGAGTGGGTTTGGTTGAGGCTAATATGTTTTGACTTGGGAGAGGCGGGGTAGAAAGGTATGGGTCAATACCTTCCGTAGCCTCGATGTGATCCGTGACTATTTGGGTCTCAAGTCCAACTGTAGTTAACATCGTGGCCAGTGAAGATGCTCCATACTGATCTTGGCATCTGAATGAAGGTCTGAAAGGTATGGGTCAGACCTTCATTCAGGATGTGAATGGGTAAGCGTCTGATTGGTCCAAAAATAGGTTGATCTTTAGAAGGAGTGTACCTTTTGAGATCGCGGGTGACGAAGAAGTTGATGTCGTTGCCCATGCTGATCTTGGCATCTGAATGAAGGTCTGAAATGCAGAGAGCCCAAAACCTTGCAAAGGTAAGCTCAGTTGGGTTTTCCTTTGGATTCTCCTTAAGGATGTATTGAAGAAAATCATCCCAAAGAATTTGACCGTAGTTAACATCGTGGCCAGTGAAGATGCTCCATACGAGCTCAAGTAGTTTGAGGCCCATGTTGTCAATGCCTCCGGTTCGTCCTGAAAGGCTGCAGATCACGTAGTGGCACACAAACTGCCACACAGCAGGCAACTGGTTCTTTTTGAACTCTCCTATGCCCTTGATCTGCTTCTGGTATCCCATTTGATACAGTGTGGAGGTGATGTCTGTAACACTGAGTGAGAAGAACTTTGTCGAGGGATGTACCAGTAAGTTGATTGAAGCAAGAAACTTGTATTTGGTCAAGATGACCAACGAATCATCTACTAAGTTCAGATGAACTTCTTGAAGGTTGTTGAGGGGACGATATGCAGAAAAGGCGCACTTGAACAATGTGGAGATGGGAACCACGTCAGTGAAAGCGTCGAAAGGTCCAAATAGAGGATGATTGGAGATGAACTTGATCATGAGGCGAATCGAGTCATTGTATGAAGAGTGATCATCGAAGATTGCCCTAAAATTGCTAGATGCAATGATAGGCGATTGGTTCCGAGTAGTAAAATCGGAACCAGTGGGTTGAACAGAGGCTGATGCTTTCGATTGTTTCTTGGAGATTCCTGATTTCACCATTTTGAAAAAGGTTGAAGAACTTGCAGAAAAAGCTTGAGTTGCAAGGGGGAAGAAGATGAAGTTGTTCGTCTTGAGGGATCAGAGAGCGTAAAGCTTTCTTGGAGAAGAAAAATGCTTTTTATAGTGGCGGATTCCAAAAGTTATTGTTTTTACCCTAAAAAATGATTAAGGGTAAAAAAAAATTTAAAAAAAGCATTATCAGCCACAAATTCGTTTTAATGAAAGGTTAATTTTTTTGTTCATTTTCGAAAAAAAGAGCATTTAATGAAATGTCAGGCTCAACACCCCATGTCTGCTGAACGTGTGGTGAGGGGTGACAAACCATTGAATAAATGTGGAATTTGTAACGAATTTGACGTTTTGGGGTAAGTGGAAAAGACAGATTAAGGAAAAGATTTTCTAAAAAGATTTATGTTATTGGAAACGGATTTATTTTGGCATCACACCTAAAATAGGTCCGACAAAAGGTTTATTTTAAAAGAGAAGCTGAAACAATCATATGCGACAAAACGAATATTTTTTGAGAATATTTTTCTTATTTAATGGAGGATCATTAAATAGCACACAATGTTTCAAGATTTTATGAAGCAGTTGAAAGTTCAATCACTGAGATTGCGGTTTGAAACTTCATTGCAGATTGAGACCTCATTGTGGTTTGGGACCTCATTGCGGATAAAGACTTCATTGCGGATGGGTGTTTAGACAACTGCAGTAGGAGAAACTAAGAAGAACACTTGAACACAATCAGAAATAACAATCAATAAGGACCCTTGAAATATAAGTATGATATATGGTTACGGTATATACGGTACAAACGATGTACTGCAGTATACAAGATATACCATAACTATGTAAGATAGATATATTTAGTTAGGACCACAATGGTGACCAAGAGTGGTCTGCGGTACCTATCAATTCAAGAAGAATTGCGGATCCAGATTCATCATTCCTAACATTTGTAAGAAATTGTTGAGTTTGTAGAGTCAAGTGCCTTTGTGAATACATCAACAATCTCTTCATGAGTATGGACAAAAATTAGTTCAATGTTACCTTTCAGGATGTAGTCTTTAATGAAGTGGTACCGTAGCTTAATATGCTTTGTTTTGGAGTGATGAATAGGATTATGAGAAATCGCTATGGCACTTTCTGAGTCACAGTAAATTGGTATCCGCAGCATCCTGTATCCATAGTCCATAAGCTGCGTTTTCATCCACAAGACTTGTGAGCAACAGCTGGCTGCTGCCACATATTCAGCTTCCGCGGTAGACAATGAGACACAACTTTGTTTCCTTGATGACCAGCTAACGAGTCTTCCACCGAGAAATTGACATCCACCGGAAGTGCTTTTTCTGTCCAATCTACATCCAGCATGATCCGCACCAGTGAATGCATGTAGGCTGAAGTTGTTACCTGCAGGATACCAGAGGCCTAGAGATTTGCTGCCCTTTAAGTATCTAAGAATCTGCTTGGCTGCGGTCATGTGAGATACTTTGGGATCGGCTTGGTATCTTGCGCATACTCCTATTGCAAAGACAATGTCTGGTCGGCTTGCGGTGAGGTACATCAACGAGCCAATTATTCCTCTATAAGTCTTGTGATCCACTGATTCACCGGAAGGATCAGCATATATCTTATATCCGAAGGCCATGGGGACCTTGGCTGAAGAACAGTTGTCCATTGAGTATTTCTTCAGTAGTTCAGAGGTGTATTTCTCCTGATGGATGAATATCCCTTGAGGGACTTGTTTCACTTGAAGTCCTAGAAAGAAGTTAATCTCTCTATTCATGCTCATTTGGAACTTGTTGGTCATGAGCTTAGCAAATTCATCCACCATCCCCTGATCAGTTGATCCGAAGATGATATCATCCACATATATTTGTACAAGCATAAGGTGATTACCATTTGCCTTTCTAAATAGAGTGGGATCAATCACTCCTCTTTTGTATCCGGAAGAGACAAGAAATTCAGAGAGAGTCTCGTACCACGCTCTTGGGGCTTGCTTTAGACCGTAGACTGCTTTTTCAAGCTTGTAGTAGTAATCTGGGAATTCAAGATTTTCGAAGCCCGGAGGTTGCTGAAGATAAACCTCCTCTTTTAATTCACCGTTGAGAAAAGCACTCTTCACATCCATTTGATGTACTTTAATGTTCTTGTGAGCTGCGTATGCTAAGAAAATGCGGATGGCTTCCATTCGGGCTACTGGTGCGTATGTTTCATCATAATCAACACCTTCAAGTTGACTATACCCTTTAGCGACTAATCTCGCTTTGTTTCGGACTACCGCACCGGATTCATCCAGTTTGTTCTTGTACACCCATCTGGTACCAACAATGGTGTGACCTTTTAGCTTCGGAACGAGTTGCCACACTTTGTTTCTTTTAAACTCTTCCAGTTCTTCTTGCATTGCTGTTATCCAATCAGGCTCCATTAATGCTTCTTTGATGGTTCTGGGTTCGACCGATGACATGAACGCTGCATAGTCACAGTGATCAGATAAGTCTTGTGAAGATCGAGTTTGGATGCCTGCTAATGGGTTTCCGATGATTTGACCTGGTGGGTGGTCCTTCGTCTATACGTGTAGATTGGGTTGAAGATGGTCAGTGGCTACGGTGGAAGGGATATCTACAATATCTGAAGATTCTACGGTTGGGGACGGCAGTTCCCCCTGGACATGTGAGCAGCCCGCTGAATTGTCTTGAATTGGAAAGGTGGGATTGGAGTTTTCTTGGACAAAAGATGGAGGTTCCCCCTGGATTGCGGACTGGAGTTCCCCTTGAACCTGAGAAGGTTCCCCCTGGATTGTTGGAAATGTGATAATCCTTGGGTAAGTTCTTGTGTCAATGTTCTCTATATCTTCATCAACTGAGTCAGAAGAAACATTCGATGGTAAGGATTCTCTGCGGATAGGAACTGGAACTGCATCATCAAGTACTGGAACCTCAATGGTTGTCACTTGATCTGGAGTAGAGCTTTCCCCCTCAACCGGCGAGGTGGAAGTATTGAGTGATACTACATCGGATAGAGATGGACCAGATACGTCAGCATGCTGCTGTTGAGCTTCCGGGGACACAAGGACTTCGGATAACTTGGCTGTTTCTACGGTGTCGAAGAGATCATCATAGTTTACTTCAACTATGTTTAATGGACCCGAAGAGGCAGAAATATCACTTTCTAGGATTGCTTTGGTTTCGGTTGATGGAGCGATGTTGCGGACGTAATAGTCATGGAATTTGACATCGAAGCTTTCAACTATTAGCCTTGTGCGTCTAATGAGAACCCTATAAGCAACTTTGTTTGTTGAGTAGCCAAGAAAGATGCCTTCATCATACTTCAGTGCGAACTTGTTAAGATGATCTCTGTTGTTGATCACAAAACATCTACATCCAAAAATATGGAAGAATCAGACATTTGGCTTGCGGTTGTTAAGGCCCTCATAAGGAGTTTTACTGAGACGCTTGCAGATGATGCTTCGGTTTTGAACAAAGCAAGCTGTGGCCACTGCTTCGGCCCAAAAGTAGAGAGGAAGGTGTGCGAAGTTAAGCATAGATCTGGCTGCTTCTACCAGAGTTCGGTTTCTTCGCTCTACTACTCCAGTTTGTTGCGGTGTGTAGGGAGCTGAGAAATTATGAGTGATACCCTTTGAAACCAAGAAACTGTTTAAGAGATGGTTGGTAAATTCAGTTCCATTATCACTTCGGATGCGGCGTACTGGTAACTTGATCTGAAGTTCAATTTCTTTGATAAAATTGATTAGTATCTGCGGAGTTTCGGATTTGAGTCTTAGGTAGAAGACCCAAGTGAAACGAGTGAAGTCATCAACTATAACCAATATGTATTTCTTATGATGAAGACTGGTTACGGTAGATGGACCGCAGAGATCAATGTGCAATAGTTCCACTGGTTCATAAATTGAGGAATCAATTACCATTGGGTGACTTGCTTTGGATTGCTTGCCATATTCACATGCAGGACAGAGTGTATCATTGCTGAACTTGAGAATTGGAAGACCTCGGACGAGTTCTCCGGTGACCAGATTGTTGATGTATCTGAAGTTAAGATGAGCTAGCTTGCGGTGCCATAGCCAGCTGACTTCAGATACTGCTTTGGATAGAAAGCATAGCTGCGGTTTCCCAATGATCAGAGAGACGTCCAGAGGATACATGGTTCCTTCGGACTTGGATTTGATCAAACAAGTGCTTCTATCGTTGGTCATTACATAGCAGTATTCATTGTCAAATTCAACCCTGTGGCCTGCTTTACATAGTTGGCCTACACTGATGAGATTGTGTTTAAGGCTTTCTACATAAGCAACCTTTTGAATAGAGAAGTTTCCCGTAGTAAGAACACTATAACCTCGGATTATTCCATTCGCATTGTTTCCGAATGTGAGTTTTCCACCGTTGCAAATTGGCCTGAAATCCCGAAGGTATTCTAACCTTCCGGTCATGTGCAAGGAGCAGGCACTGTCGATTAACCATTCTTCTTCTTGTTCCTCTTTGCACAAAGCCTGAGAATTACACGGTTAGTTTAGGCATCCAAATTAGTTTGGAGCCTGGGATAAAAGATGAGTTTCTCATTGATGCATGAACCGAGGTTGCAGGGACAAGTTTCGTGTCAACTTTAGGCCTAGTCCTGGGTGTTTGTGAGTTTTTGGAGTGTTGCGAGATTTAGAAAAGTTACAAGGTTTTTGAAAAGTATGAGATTTGACATGAGATGAATTTCTTTGACAATTACACTGACATACGGAAGATTTGTCATTTACCCTGACACTCTGTTTGGTCAGCGGTTTAAATGACGAGGTAGGCTTGTGACCAGTCCGGAAGTGGTGAGATCTGACAGTAGTGGTGTTGGTGTTTGAAAAAGTATGTTTTGTAGAAGTGAGAGCACGAAAGGATTTCTTGGAAAGTGATTTCTGAAAACTTTGATGTGATATTAAAAGTGTTGGAGTTGGTAAAATCCCCTTCCATTTTGGGTCATCTAAGGAATAGATTTGAAAACCATTGCTTCGAAAAGACTGTACTCTCTTTTGGGTTGTGTCAGATTTTTTTGAAATAGCTGTTGAAACCGTACATTCCTTTTTGTATGTTTTCTTGATTGGAGAGTTTTTTGAAAAATAATGTGAGAAAACAAACTTTTCTGGACTCTTAGATTTAGGAAGTCTGACATGTTTTTTTTTGTTTTTGAAAAGATTTCCCAATTTTTGCCTCGGGATCGAATTTCCTCTTTGAAAGCCTTTTTAGCCTCGGTTTTTGGAGAACTGCAATCATTGGTGTTCAGCTGCGGTTTCTTGGAAACCTTTGAAAATTTTTGAAAACGAGGGCTAGATTCATCCGAACTAGAAGATTCAGGACTTTGAGAGCATTGACCCACTTCAAAATTTTCTATTGGTATTTCATGATGAATTGGCTGAAGAGTCACTGAGCTTTTGACTGAGGATTGTGGTAAGGATGATTTGACTACCGCAGAATAAGACTGAGTTGGGACTTCTGTAGGGTTTCTGTGGGACTTCTGCGATCCATGACTGCAGTGAGGGACACTGCGGTCTGAGGGCAGAGATAGAAAGTCATTTGAGACTTCGGGGCTCTCTATGACAATTTACTCATCAACAACTAATGAAGTATGAGAATTGGGAATTTGATCACTTGAGTGACCCGGAAATTCAGGCAAAATTTCCTCAATGACACAGTTGTTACTTAGATTATGAAGTCTACCGAAGTGAGTTCTGATGTCTTCGGGAAAGGTTTTGTCATTGACTGGGAAATCGAACTCTCGATCAGGAGGGACATAAAGTCGATCTTTGTTAAACCGGGGTGAGGAATCCTTTGCGGTAGGATATCCATTGGACCAACCCCAATTATAGGTGTTATCTATGGTTCCATTGTTCACCAAATTTTCAATAGCTTCACTTTCATTAAACAGTTTTTCTATTAATAGATTTAATCGTACAATCTCACTCTGAGCTAAATCTCTTTGGTTCAAAGCTATTTCTAGTTATGTTTCACTCAACATTATTGCATCTTTTTCTAACTCTAAGTCCTTTTCTAACATAGCTACTTTGAGTCTTTTGTTATCCAGTCGTCCTCTTACATGAAACATCTCTTGGGACGCTATGTTCTTCTCATCTAGAGCTTTGTTATAGTCTGTAAGGACGGCAACACATGTGTCATTAAGATTGTCTATGAAGGGTTGACAGTCATGCATGCTATAGTTTAGAGTTTGAATCATGAGTTTTACCTGTTCGACGATGCTTAGAGTTCCATCTTTTGCCATGTAGCAGTAGTTCTTTTCCAGCTTTGTAGACCCATCGTCATCCGCAGTTGCCAGCATGCAAATCTTGCCTTTTGCTTTGATGTTGCTGATGTCTTCATCTTCATCTCCGGATGACCAAACTTGATGGTCTCTTTTTACATGGGCTACGTATGCCCTTGCCTTTTCCTCTTCCTCCAATTCTTGAGCCATTCTAAGGTAGAATGCTCTATCTTTCACTATGTTAGCCTTGAAGTCTTTTGCAAAATGATTCTCCTTGTTTCACTTGTGACAAATTACAACATCACTTTTATCTTCTGAAGAGGTACCGGAGTCAGTTGGATTGATGGGCTTCGGTGCCTCTTTGGGTTGAGTAGTCTGAGGTTGCGGTGGTGGGTGAGAGTTTTTGGGATAACGAGAGTGATTATTCTGAGGGTTGAAGTTGCGGTTGAATGGTGGTTTGTTGAACTGCTGATTTTTACGAAAAGAAGGAGGTGGTAGCCGGTTGAACTGTTGGCTAACAAGAGCAATAGCCTTCTGAAATTCTTCTTCATCATCATACTCTGAGTCAGCTTCGTATGACTGCGGATAATTGTCATACGAGGGAGAGTAAGATTGAGTATGTGGTACTTGTGCTATAAGAGCAAGTGGTCCTCCGAAGTCAGCACAATCTTTGAGTATAGTGGATTCTTGTGCTTGCAATTCCCCGTAGAGCTTGTAGAGAGATAAAGAATGAATCTTTCTATCTCCTTGGACTATCATCTTAGCAGTAGTCCAGTGTCTTCCCAAACCATTGAGAAACTGAAGATTTGTTTCATGGTTACTGCGGATGGTGCCGACATTAGATAACTTAGTGACTATTAGGTTGAATCTTTTGAAGGAGTCTTCCAAACTTTCGCCAGTATGAGCTTTGAAATTTTTGAACTCATTGAGTGCAGTTCTGAGCTTCTTATCTTGAGCTTGTTCTGAACCCTCATACAAATTTTTGAGAACATCCCAGATCTCTTTTGCTGATTTGCAATTTATGATAATGTCGAAGTTGTCAGGAGCAACTCCACAAGAGATTTCATAAAATGCAACAACATCATTTTCCATTTTATCGAGATCATCTTTGGTGGGACGATTCAGGGCTGGTTGACCTCCTCCTAGTCTTGCTGTGGCCCCGTCGGTTTGAACTGGTGTAAGAACAGGGACATGTGGCCCTTCTTCTACAGATCGCCATACATCTCTGCCAAGTCTCCTTAAGTATCTTTCCATTCTCTGAGACCAGTGATGATATTCATTTGCCACCAATATTGGGGCTCTATTAGAACCACCAACACTGTTGGAAACATTGAGAGATAATGCTTGTGCCATATTTCCTTGTTTTTTTTAAAAGATTTTTTTGAATTTTTTTTAAGAAATGAGCTCCAGTGGTATAGAAGGCCTTTTGAAAATCAAAGTTTTGCTTCAAAAAGCAACCACTTTGGCTCTGATACCAATTGTTGAGAGAAAAACTTGAGAAACACACTTGAACAAATGTTAGAACAAGTTTATATTGCGGAATTAAAGTTAATCTCAAAGGATCATAAAGCTCAACAATAAAATAAGTTAGAGTTAGATAGTTAGATGATTAGTTGCGGAAATATAAGGAAATATAAAAGACAGCAAGTATTATATCAAGTATACACTTAAGTTGATTCTTAACAAGGAATGCAATCAGACCAAGTTAGTAAGTGAGATCAAACTTAGTGATTAAGTCTAGAAAGACTTGCTCCGAAGAGAGATTACAAAGAGTTACGATTATATTTAGAAGATAGTAGTGAGAAAGAAGAGTGATAAGATTCAAGATGCGTAAGAGAGATTATCAATTGAGAAATGGAGAACTCTATTTATAGAGTCTCGAAGATTGCATACAGTCTAATCTGTTAAAAGAGTTGCCACGCAGGGCACTTTGGATAAAAGAAAGTACTTATACAAAAGACAGATATAAGACTGAATCTAAGAACTGATGACGATGACTGCGGTTGCTGATCTTAACTGCGGGGAGAGATTGACTGCGGTTCCTGAAGCAACTTCAGATCTCTTTTAAGTTTAAGAGGATCACTTCAATGTTTCAACAATGATTATAGCCGAAGAATTCCATATGGTTGAAGGCGGAAACTGTAACTAAAAGGAGATGTCGCAACTACATTAAGGATCAATGGAGGATGACATGATGTATTCATATTGGATGATTACCATCAATGATCCGTACCTTTTAAATTTCCCTAATTAATTTAATTTTAATAACATAAATCTATATTATACCATTTTATATATTTGATTCAATAGGCAAAGGTGCATAATATTATAGTGCACCTCTTTAATCTATCATTTTGATATAATAATCCTAAGGTTATTTATATAGTTCTATGGTTCTATGAGTTTTAGATGGTTCTATATTGATCCATCTTTTCTCTCTCTCTCTCTCTCTCTATATATATATATATATATATATATATATATATATATGTGTGTGTGTGTAATTTAATTTTAATAACATAAAATCCTTATGACACTAACTAAAGTAAAGACGTGAAAACACTACTTTTAAATTATTATTCTACTATGAATTTTGTATGTATAGTATGGCTGGTAGTAATTTCTAATGTGAATACTAACCTATGATTATTCTTATATTCATTGTTGAATATTGAGATAAGGCATTATATACAATATTTATAAAAAAATAATAACATAAAAGTAGTATTTTTCACGTCTTCATTTTATTTATGGTCTTCATTTGAACACACACACGCACAAACACACACTTATATATATATATATATATATATATATATATATATATATATATATATATATATATATATATATATATATATATATAGGCACACACACATTCACACACACACACATGCACACACATCCAATAATAAGTAATAACGGATTTGGCTCCATTCATCCGAATATCGTCAGTGGTAGGGGCCTAATCGTTTTATAACTTCCTATAACAGTCCAACCGTCAATTATCTCTCATTAATTTATCCAACGGTAGAGATTATTTTTAGGCTTCTCACAAAACTTATGCTTCTTACTTGATCCAAAGTCTAAAATAGTGGAATTTAGCAAGATTCCAATGTCTATAGTGTTGACATTGCATATAATGTTGATGATAAGGCATACACGTAGTGTTGAATCATATGGTGTATTTCCAGAATGTTATTGGCAAATGGGATCTGTATAGGTAAGCTACCTGGTTTTACATGTGACAACCCAAAATGTTTTGCCTTGGAAGTCCAGCCAATCAATCGAGAGTCAGACTCGTTTCTGCTATCTTTTAGCATTGTTTAGGGTCTGTTTGAGTGTTCTAAGCCTAGGACACTTAAGGATTTGGTGTAGGGCTATGTTAACTTAAGTTCTTCGCGTTACACTCGAGCCATACACTCCATTAAGAGGAGTGTACGGCCGTACACTCAATGTGTCCGTACACCACCTCCCATATATAAGCCATCTCTTCATTTCTTATTCATTTCTTCATCTTCCAAGTCAAGAACTCGAGTTCTCTCTCAACTATCATCGAGTTTTTCACCTAGATCTTCAAAGAAAAGTAAGTATTCCTTCCATTGTTAGTTGATTCCTTGCATTAGCTAGTAAAGATCCATGATTCAAAGCCTTTAAACATCATCAAACTCAAGAACATCAAGAGTGTACGGCCGTACACTCTATCTATGGCCGTACACCCTTGTTAAGACCATAATCTAAGGATTAGAACACTTGCTAGTCACTTGGTACCCCTTATAACTCTTGAACCCTTGAACCCCTTTTGAATCAAGACCCAAAATGCACCCATCTTGGAGTGTGCACGGCCGTACACACTTGGTGTGTCCGTACACACCTCAAAACCCTCTAAAATGTTAACTTTGCTCATCCTTTGGTTGTGCATTTGTCACACTAGCTTCCCCATGGATCAAACACCCATTTTTGTCATGTTTTACCATGAGTGTACGACCGTACACTCCATGGCCGTACACCCCTTGGCCGTACACTCCATGTTGTGGCCTTAAACCCCCTTTGATCAATCATATGTGATTGTATCACTCTGTCCAAGTGTTTCCTAGACCCTAAGTGTGTTTCCTTGCATGTTAGTTGTGTAAAACACTAATTTCATGCCTATATATGCCATTATACATCATTTAGGACTCGTTTGTGTCTTGGGAATTCGTTCGTGGAACTTCTCATCCTTACACGAATATGCAATTGAATCACCCACATAAGGTGAGTTCATACCCCTATAATCAATCTTTTAAATGTTTTAAATGCTTTTACGGGGGGAATACACGTTAAACACAATGATAATTGTGTAAATGTCTTGTGATAAACATCATTTCAAAGGATTGCTTATGTGTTTATAAGTGATCAAAATCCATTTCAAAAACTCTTTTAAAGTTATGTTACTTTATGGTTTATAAAACTCCGTTTTGAAGTACAATCATAACTCAGTAGTTAAATGAGTATTTTCTTCAAGTCAGTAACAGTTCAAGTAAACATACTAGTAAACTATAATAGGTATAGTTTAGAGGTTCAGTTCATACTATAACTAGTACAGAGAGTTCATACTATAGCTACTAAAGGGAGGAGCATACTATAGCTAGTAAAGGGAGGAGCATACTATAACTAATACAGAGAGTTCATACTATAACTAGTACAGGGAGGAACATACTATAACTAATACAGGGAGGAACATACTATAACTATAACAGAAGAACAAATCATGAATTACACACTTATACTATATATTCCTAGTATCCTAGGAAGTTATCGTATCTTTAACTCATTTTTTATAACAAATTAAGGTAATAACACATCATTCCGGGTTTGCACAAACAATGGTACAAATACAACGTACCAGGGTTAGCAAACATGAGGTAATAACACATCATTCGGGGTTTGCACAAACAACGGTACGAATACCACGTACCAAAGTTAGAAAACACGAGGTAAAACGTCATACCGGGTTTACACTAACAAAGGTACAAATACAACGTACCAGGGTTAGCAAACACAAAGTATGATACAGGAAACACATAAACATATGTAAAACTCACAACAGTATCAACTGTTAGCAAACACGAGGTAATAACACATCATTCCGGGTTTGCACAAACAACGGTACAAATACAACGTACCAGGGTTAGCAAACACGAGGTAATAACACATCATTCCGGGTTTGCACTACCAACGATACGAATACCACGTACCAAAGTTAGCAAACACGAGGTAAAACGTCATACCGAGTTTACACTAACAAAGGTACAAATACAACGTACCAGGGTTAGCAAACACGAAGTATGATACAGGAAACACATAAATATATACAAAACTCACAGCAGTATCGTCTGAGGCGTTAAGAGTAGAGGATTTCATTACTTCTAGTAATTGTCCAAATATTCAAACAATGCCTCATAGCTTACTCATAACATGAACATTCAGTTAGAAGGTGACCTATAATGCTAACTTTATGATTCCTCGGTAGATACATCAGGGATATATATTAATTGAGTCCAGCAGATAGTAGGATGTGTGCTTTCTGCTTCATTTCCTATTCCTTGTTTGGTTGTGGGCTTAAGAGCAGATGCATCCAGTCTACTATCTATTCGATCTTAACTATATATATATATATTCCGTATACACCAAGTAATCATAAGGAGTACCAGGTATAGGTCAGGTCATGGTATACAAATTCAATATACCGTTTTCTAGTATAAAAACATACTTTCAGATAGAACATTGAGTAAACTAAACTAGAAACTTATCAGTGAAAGGTTTAATCCATTTTATTAAACCAGTACAACTTAAAGGACCTTAAGTGGTTAATTTTATAATACCTTAGTTTACACATCAGGGTTATATATATATGTAATATCCGACAGATAGTTAGATGTGTGCTTTCCGCCTTACTTCCTGTTCCTTGTTTGGTTGTGGGCTTAGGGCAGATTCACACAATTAACTATCTGTTCGATATTAGATTATATATAGCTAGTATAAACTAAGTGATTATAGAAGGAACTATTGTGGTTACCATTTTTACTAAAAGAAATAAGAGTTTTCTTAAAGAATGTTTTCATCAAATAAAAAGGAACTATTACAATTAACTCCGTGAGTATCAAATGAATGCACCAGGGTTATATACAGTAAAGATCTAACAAACAATGGGAAGTGTGACTTCCGCCTCATTCCCTGTTCCTTGTTTGGTTGTGGGCTTAGGGCAGATTCACACAATCGATTGTTTGTTTGATCTGTATTCTATATAACTTATATTCATTTAGTACTCATAGAAGGGATTGTAAAGCTATTTATACTTATCTTTCATCATATCAGAAGATATAAGATCTTCTGGAGGATCATGCGAACTTTTCTAAAAGAGCTTTCAACTTACTAATACATCACTTAAATACTTATGAACTCACCAGCTTAAATGCTGATCTACTCTTTCAAAATAACTTGTATTCTCAGGTAACTAGTAGACAGGTACGTGTGCTGGGATTCAGAAGATGGAGCATAGTAGCTTCATGTCTTGTATTGTATTTACTTTTGGATTCAATCTTTTGTGAATCACTACTTTGTAAACACTTTAATATTAATGCAATGGTTGTTTGTTACTTTGATTACTATGATACATGTCTTGTGATACTAAACATGACGTCCTCCGTCCCCGGACGTTTCCGCCGTTCCGGTTTGGGGGTGTGACATTACAACACCATAAATTTTGTGTAACGTGCTTTCATAGCTTCCCTGGATCATGATGTACATACGTTAAAAAACATAAGTATGCCTACTCGACGCTTCAACATTGGAATCAAAGGTAGGTTGGAAGTGATAGATTATGGAAGAAGTCAAATCGCTTGATCAACAAGAAGGTTGGCGTAAAGTAAAAAGTTGACCAATATGTCATATAATAATTTTCGTAATGGTAAAAAAATGTATGCATCTTTTTTAAATAATTTATAAGCTATTAACATGTTTTAAAGTAAGTGCGGTCCATTTAGTAAAGACATAAACTTATTATAAAGACCAAATATTGGGACATCTGAAAACATTAGCAAAGTATTTTGTACTTAAACATGGAGGGGGAAAGTTGCTTGGGGAGGATCAAATTCGGTTAAGAGAGCTATTTGTGTAACACAATGCTAAATTTAAGAGAATATGTACATACAATTATTTCATGAATTTAATGAACTTCACAGATGGTCTACAAAATATAATTCTTGTCAACTTCACAGATGGTCTACAAAATAATTTCTTGTCATAAAGAGTAAACTCATGATTGTGTATGGTATTTTTCAAAAATCTATCTATCTATCTATCTCTTATAAAGGAGGCCATTCAGATGAATATGGTTCAAGATATGTCTTATTCTTGCACCATATTCATTTGAAAACCCTCACCTCTTCAACTTATTCTAATTAACTGATAGATTAATTATATTTAACCTATATAAGAACATTATTTTACTTGCATGGTTACTCATATTTGCATCTCTTTTCTTTCCAATTATCTTATATGAAATACATACAAATACAAAAGAATGTTGTAGTTATCATATGTCTAGAAGAAATGGTTCATCGGTAAAATATGTCATGAATGATACGATCTTCTTTGGGTATATCAAATATTCAATAGATCAACCCATTTTATTGGTTTAAATCAATGATATAAAAGTTTCAAAGCAAATGGAATGATATGGCCTATTGCCTGCAAGGTTTTTTTCTTTATTTTTTTAATTCTATAGTTTCATTTTGCATGATATTTATATGTTACAAATATTATAATTAGATACTATAATTGTTTTGTTGTGTTCGATTTTAGGAGTGAAAGATCTTTGACTAACCAACAATCAACATTGATGTATATTTCATGATATTGAATCATTCTTCAAATCTAAGAGTATCGTTACAGAAGAGTTAAACGGTAAAATGTCATGGTTGATATGATATTCTTTGGGTATATCAAAGATTCAACGACTCAACCCATTTGATTGGTTTAAAGAAAAGATATAAAAGTTTCAGAGCAAATTGAATCATATAACCCATTGCCCAAGGGGTTTTTTCTATATTTTTTAATTTAATAATTTTTTTGCATGATATTTATATGTTACAAATATTATAATTAGATAGTGTTATTTTTGTGTTGTGTTCAATTGTAGGAATTAAAAATCTTGGAGTAACCAACAATCAATATTGATGTATATTTCATGATATTAGATCATTTCTCAAATCTAAGAGTATCATTTCTCAATTAATAAACTAATTGGTTAATTATATTATAATGTTATAATATTACTGAAAAGGTTTAGAAAAGTTAGAGGCATTTGTATCAGGAATCGATTTGTATTATTATGAATATACTTTAATATTTGTGGATTGTTGAAAATTTATGACTTGCTATTTGATATGTATCCTTTTTTATTAGAACATTTAATCTTGACTTTTATCATTTTCTAACATAACATAAATAAGTTGTGGAATATTAAGATATTGACATGAATATTAAATATTATTTTAGATATTTAATTAGCCCTTTGATTGACATGAATAGTTTTTTAGGTATTTAAATAACCCTTTTAAAAATCTTTTTTTGCATCATTTGCATAAAAAACTATTTTATGTTTTGTTTCGTTTTTGTTTTTTTATGATCAAAACTAATGTGATTTGAAAATAGTCTAAAAAAATCATTAATGACATATACAAACATGTTAATATTTACATATAACTTTAATGAAAACTTATTTAATATAAATTTGAGTTTCCGGACATATATATATATATATATATATATATATATATATATATATATATATATATATATATTATAATAGATATATAATTAATTACTCACTACAACTCAAGAGTTTTGTAACGTATTTATATCTATATCTATCTATATCATATCATACTATATTATAAAGGAAACAGTTTTCCTTTCACCACATCAATTGAAACTCCCAACTCTCCATATTTCCATATAATTTACTTAATTTATTAACTTAAATATGTTGTTAGTTATAAACATTATCATAAATGAAAGACTTCTTGAACTATCAATATGATATACTAAATTTGTTGATTCCAATATAATGTTAAATACATAACTCAAATTAATATATTAAATAAACTTAAAAATATGGTGTAAAAATTAAAACCTAAACTAAAATATCAAATAAAGTTTTAAAAATTCAACGTATGTTATTTTTTAATGTAATTTTTTTTAAATCAAAATAGTTAAAAGGAAAATATTAAATACGATAAATATAAAAATCTTAAATATAAAAGTCGAATTAACTAAAAGACGTCCAAAAACTATTTTTTATAATAACTAAAACTCAATTAAGTTGTTTTTAAATTAATTTATAATAATAACTAAAAATAACATAAAGTTGTAAATTAAATTATGTTACATTACAAACAGTGGTTGATAATTTAAATAATTCAGGGAGCATTTTTTATTTTACCATATCATTTTGAAACTCCTAACTCTTCATATTTCCACATAATATATTTAATTTATTAACTTAAATATTTTGTTAAATATAAACATTATCATAAATTGAAGACTTATTGAATTATAAATATGGTATACTAAATTTGTTGACTTCAATATAGTGTTAAGTGCACAACCTAAATTAATATAACAAACAAACTTAAAAATATAGTGTAAAGTTTAAAAACTAAAGTAATAAAAATCCAACATATATTTTTTAAAATAGTTGAAAGGAAATTACTAAATACGATAAATATAATAACTAAAATTGAATTAAGTTGTTTTTAAATTAATTTATAATAATAATAATAGTTACAAATAACATGAAATTATAAAATAAATTATGTTACATTATAAAAAATGGTTGATAATTTAAATTATATTCACGATGAAATTAAAACTTCATTAAAAAAATTTAAAATTTAATAAATTATAACAATAGTTAATTAAAATAGTGTGTACTATATTTTTTTTTGAAAGAGAACTTCCTTAACGAGGGTTTCATGCCCGAATAATCCTCGATGCAAATATAAGGTTATGCATCATGCCATGGATTAGTGCGATAATTTAAATATGGGTCAATAATTTATTCATCATACCTTCCACATGTATTAGTAAGTCACCACAACTAATTTTATACACACGTAAAGCATGAGCAGAGACCATTAAATGATTTTATTTTAATAAGTGTTATATTATTTATTGTGCAAATTAATTATAATTTTGCATCAACTAAATGTAATTATTATTATTTTATTGTTAATAAACATGACATAAATATTTTCAATAACGTATGATTACAAAAAATTTAACCGTATAATTTTATTTTGCGCAACGTGCAGATATCCGTCTAGCATATTATAAAGCAAGCATTTTTCGTTGAACCTCATGCATTTAAAACTTCCAACACTATTCAATTTATATAATTTAATTTATGATTAATTGAAATGTTGAGATATGTAACTTCCAAAACTCTTTAAATCATGTTATTTAATTGATATGTTAAATGAAATATTTAGCCTATATAAGAACATTGTAGCTTGCATATTGCATGTATGTCAACAAAAAATGATAGATTATATTGGTAGAGTTTCAAGAGTCATGCGAGTGGTTACATGGATATATGAGATCAATTGCAACTTTTCCAAATGTAAATACAAATTTGGTACATGTAAAGTTTTATATATTAACCAAGCTTCAAACTTGGGTATGTGTGCAAATGTATACTTTGAGACAATTTTTTTTAATTTTATGTGTTATGGATCTTTTTATAATCACAAGATGATGAAGTGAGACTGATAATCACTTCTCATGAGCTTTTGATAAATCAACCTTTAAGCTATTTATCAGTTAGAGCAAATAACTATGTTAAAATGTATGTATCTTTATGTCGTATTTCTCTTTTATGTTAAGACAATCTATTTTTCTGTCCAAGAGAAATTATTCAACATGTATTTTATGATATTAGTTAAATACTATGTTAGTTCCTATCGTTTATTTTTTTGTAAGTAACATCGATGGAACTTTTAATAATTGATTTTGATAAAAAGAGTTTACAATTATTATTCCAAATTGTTGGTGATAATGACGAATTAGAATGAATGATTTTAAATATGATATGACTTTATTGTTGAAAACCAACTATTATTTATGTGTTATAAAAACACATTCATTATGTTCTCGCAAAATCTATATGTATGTATCCATTTTTTAAATGTTTTTTATATTAATAGAAATAAGTACTCTATTATATCTAATTATATTACTCAATTTTTTTTCCTATTCGTTTTTCACCGTAAAGTTAAAGTAAAAATAAAAAAAATATTAATACTTTTATAAGAAAATATAAGTGATAGAATGATACTTCACGTGTAACACTCCGTACTCCCTAACCCGCTCTTAACATGTTTTTTTTAATGATTGGTCTTAATACTTAACAATTACTATTACTTTGAATTTCAAATCACTATTTTACTTAGATCTTTTATTCTCATCCAATATTTCATAGTTTTAAGGACAAAAGTAAAAGTACAATACTGAAGTACGATAATTTTTTTTAAATATAATAATGAAAATTTTCAAACAAGTAGTTTTTAATTAAGTAAAAATCATAATAATAGTTTAAAATAACATAAAACTACAAAGTAGATTATACTATATTAAATAAATGATTGTTATTTGAAATAATAATAATAATAATAATAATAATAGTAATATTAATCATAAATAAAATAAAAATATTTTAATAAATTATTTCGAAATCATTTAAAATCATTTAAAATTACTTGTAATTATTATTAAATTAAAAACTTTATTTATTTCAATTCAAACACAATTTATTATATCTATCTTATCGTATACCTAAAATAATTATAAACTTAATCACAACTTAGTGTAAAAATCATTATTTTAATGATAAATTCCAATAATATTGTTATTATAACATATAATTGTCAATATTTATATTACATTATTTCATACAACTCAAGAGTTTGAAACCCCTATTACAACTCAAGAGTTTTTCTATTTTAAATGAAGTTTTGATTCCAAATTTAATGTAATTAGTCATGCTTTTTTATTTTTCACTACAATCAATAGTTTTTTTTTTTTTTTTTTTTTTTTTTTTTTTTTTTAAGTTATAATTATTATTGTTCAATGCTTTTTTATTTTCCACTTATTTATACACACTATAGCTATATTTGTACTATATAAATAAGTTTTGATCAAAATATGTTTGAAAATATTTGTGATTCAAATATGAAAAGAGTTGAAAAAACAAGTTTTGTCGCATCAATGATTATTTCAATACGATTTTTTCTATAACATTGTTTCTATATATCAAATGTATGTTGATTTCTAAATATTCATTTTGAATGATTTATAAGTGTTTAATAAGTTTTGTTTGATTTAACTGTTATACTAAATGCTGTAATGTTTTGATGTTGTTAAAAGTTATAGTATTTTTCCATATTATTTCTTATTTGTTTTATATACAAATCAACATATGTTTTATATATAATTGCACAATTTAAAACGGTCTATAAAATCATCAGAAGTTATAGTATTTATTTTTTTCATACTACTTTGTTATTTGATATATATAGAAATCAACATACGTTTGATATACAATTTAAACAACATAAAACGGTCTATAAAATCATCAATTAATAGTAGAAATAACCAATGATATAAACTTCTTACAGTTAATAAAACTATTAGATTAACTATATGTTTTGTTTTGCTACTGACATTGGTTTTTGCATGTATAAATACTAAATCATAATTTATAAAATTTTATTATTTTAATTAAATAATTATATTCGCGTACAACGCGCTAGGATTCACCTAGTGTATATATATGACTAGTTATGTGTAGTTATGATACTTTAAAATAATTAATCACTACAAATGAATAGTTTTTTTTTTTTTTTTTTTTTTTTTTTTTTTTTTTTTTTAACCTATGGTTAGTAAATAGTGAATGTATTCATATTGAAAGAGAAAGAGGAAGATGCAAATCATATAAGGGAGATCAACTTGACAACCTCTATATAATCGTTTTCTTGAAAGTTACATTTGACAAAAAAATAATCCAAACAATAATCTCAATCATTTGTAGGATACATAATATGATTAATATATATATATATATATATATATATATATATATATATATATATATATATAAGTTTCTATTATTTTGCATTTTTTTAAAGTTTACCTTTTGGATTTTGTTCATATTGTTTACAAATAAAATGAATCGAAAATTTTGTTAAATTATATATGGTTTATCATTTATTATCTTAAGACATATTAAGCACGGTATGTTCAATTTTTACTCTAATAATTCATAGATATTATTAAATGCATTTTTGTTGTTGGTTATATTAACTTGTTGAACATATGATTATGATTTATGTTCAAGTTTTGTGATGAAAGTATGAATATTATTAGATAATATGTATTGTGATAACTAGGTTATAATTAGTTTAGTATTAAAATTATATCCGAAGTGCATAGGTTCATTTATAATAATAGTTTTTTATCCTATTATTTTATTCTGTGCAACACGCATGCATACTCCATTTTAATCAAAATATATTTTTTTAATATTTTATTAATCTGTGCAACGTACGATCATTCGCTTAATTAAATAGTAATTTTGCTATGTATTTATGAGATTTGATTGTTTAGTGATGCTTGCACTCCAGTTTTTTTTATGTGAATAGCTCTTTTTATAAAGCTTAAGTCTCTATCAAGTGTCATTATAATATTACATCACTCTCTTAGATTGTGCTATATAAAATAAATACACAAACCTATAACCATATTGATAACCATATTGATGAAAAGAAACTAATATTAACATATAGTTAACTATTAAATCTAAAAAGATGAACTCAGTTTGGTGTCATTACACTTTTATCAGCAATGGAATTAACATGACACCTTGTAAGCTTTTTATAGATGATGACTAAAGTAACATATTTTTTATATTGACTATATATTATTCATTAGCAATTCCATATAAAATAAATACCACTTTGTTTATTGAGGTTGATAATTTTCATGAGCTATAATTAAAGATGTATTACCTTTATGGGTCCTTGTAGTTGGTAAATGTCACCATTGTAAAAAAAAATTGAGTTCACATTATGTTGCATGTTACCTTGAGTGCCTATCAACCTTGATCATATGAAAGATGGGTCAATTCACATGCAATTATCAAGTCATTTATTGTTTCATCAAAATGAAAGGTCTTGAGCTTGATTTCTTTGAATATTATCAACCAACTTTTCACAAAAGAGTGTTTCACCCATTTCACACGTATGTAGCAAATGACATTATGATTTTAATCTGTCGAAAACAAGATAAATGATAGCAATAATGCAATTCTAACAATGATGTGCATCATTTTCAGAAAACTTTTTTTTAACAAAAGTTGAATTAATTAACAACACATACCCCTAGTACACATAGGATTGTATACTAGTTTGCTTTAGAAAAAAAGAGGTGAACAAAAGTTGAAATATGTACTTTTGACATATTTTGTGTATTTGTAAAAAATGAAATTCAAAAATCATAAAATCATTTTGTCTAACTCGTAAGGGATCAAATCTATAATTATTTTGTCATTTACACACAAAAAAGAAAGAAAGAAAGGAGAATAAGATATCTGGAAACTTTCTCGAAGTTATGTTTTTTTTTTTTAACACATTCAGAGTGATTCAGTTATGTTGGGAATGGGACCATTTATTTGGACCTTCTGTTTATAAATATGGGCCGACGCCTTTTGGGCTTAGTTTAAAATTTATATGAGCAATGTGTTATATAAATCAACAACTCTAACTATTTTCTGTATTTATTCACTAAACTCAGGTTAATCATTTGTTATAATACTGATTCATCAAGTGTTATTACCAAATACACGTTCACGAAACATAAATTTATATATACTATAAAAATACGAAGTTTATTGAGTAACAATTTTAGTTTTTTGACATAATATAATATCAAATATCAAGTATATATTCGTATCTTATTAAGCATAACACCATCAAGATAAATAATTCATTTCAATAAAAAAAATGATATAACATACTTCTAGAGGATAATATAATAATGACAAATTCATTATGACATCTGTAATAAATTCTTTCCATCATGCTTCTAAGACCAAAAAGTTATGGTTAGTTAAGATATGTTCAACATTTGAAGGTGTATTTCAAGATTTCCATACAAACAGTTTGACTATCACATTTATTTAGATATAACTAAAAACTACTATACTAAAAGCAACGAATAGGTAGTTTATACGTGGTGGCTGCCATAATACAAGAACATGTTTAATGCCAAAATACAAGAACATGTTTAATGGTAACATAAGCAAACAAACAATGGTAACATAAGCAAACAAGGCAGTTCTAAAAAAATAAAATAAATAAAAATAAATAACTAATATGTTTAAATAAGACTATTGAGTGTGGGACGAAAATGGAGGAGCTTACATGGCACCTCTACAACGCCGTTAAGGAGGAAGAAACACCGCCTCCTAATCTCGTTATGTTATACCTCGTTACCACCACAACGCACCTCAACGCCCCTTTCTTCTCTCTTCTTCTCCTGTTTTTCTTCTCTCAACGCTATTTCTTTGGAACAAATACCATCCCCCGATCTCGTTGCTTAAGAATAATGCAGAGAAGATGGTGATGTGACAGCGTTGCGGGTGAGTATGGGTGCATACCCACCACTCTAATGTTGTCCACTTCATGTGCTCCATAACACCATAATTCAAAGTTTTAACTTTTAAGTAATTTTTTTTTATTAAATAAATAAAGTTAAAAAATTTTAATTAGGAAAAAATAATTTGTTAAAAGTTTTTATTTTAGTTAATTAAGATAATTAAACTAAAATTTTAATTAATTGTTAGGTCAAAGATAACGTTAAAAGTGTTGAGACCGAGAGTTGAGAAATAACAAATATACTAAAGTTATTTAACTGGAATATGGATTTAATTTGTAAGAATTTTAACATCTAAGGTTGAATTATAAGGAAATGGGTTAACTTAGTTAACCTTACCTAGAAATATTAACTAAAAAGTCTGGAGTGAAATCAAAATTTGAATGTTATGGGATCAATCTTGCCGATTAAAGATGTTAAGGTATTACTTTGAATTAACTTAGTTAACTATGATTTAAATTATGATTGTTAAAATATTAAAAATCTATGATTTAATTGAAAAATCTTAAGATTAGTTTTTTAAATGGAAGTCATGTGGGAATCAAACTTAGAAATTAGAAAGTCGCGCGCGCGGAAATTGCCTTCATTCTTCTTCATTTTCAATGTTGGCGATTATAGAGAAGAGAAGGAAATTGAGTTTGAGAGTGGATTAGAAGATTTGAAGCAAAATTGAAGATCAAGTGGTGATTTTAGGTCAAGTTCTTCAAGGAAAGCTTCTTATGTAGTTGATTCCACATTTCCTTTGTCATATAAGCTTCTAGATTTATGAACTCTTCTCAAATTTGATTTTCATGGATGACTTGCTGTTTAGTTGATATTTTGTATAATATTCTACGATTTTATCACAAAGTTAGAAGCACAAACTTATTTTTAAGATTGAATTTGAGTTTATAAAATTATAATGAAGTTTCTAACCCTATATGATATTATGAACTAATATATTAGAAAAACAATTTGTGATATCGATTTGGCTTAGAATCATTAAATGGAATCATATTTGAAGTCACGAAGTCTAAATCATGATGTTATCACCTTTAATTGGGTCAAACATGGATGTTAACTCCTTTGAAACTTGGATGTCGATCCATTTGTGACTAGGGAATTCCCTGATAAATGAGGGACAAAGACTTGTGACTTGTAGATGACTTTAGGTATGTGATATTTTTTATTTATGACGTTATGACACTATACTTATATCATTTGAAATGTCTCACCAAATGATTGAAGTTTGGATGTATGTTGGGTTATGACATTTTACTGAACTTAATGTACCCGTTCCTTTTTTTTCTAACCCCAATATTACTCACTAGTCTTTCTATCTCTAACATACTATTTAACATGTGCTTAGGTTAACAACAACTGATTAGTAAGTTTAAAGGTAACACCAGTTTTTCCGGATGTGCTTAATTGGTAATTCTAAGGAAAATGAGAAAGAGGGTTTTGGGAAAACCCTAGTTCGTGACACTTTAATGAAGAACACAACGCCACATCATTAGTCAAGAAGTGACTAAGTGAGTGTTGCGACGTGTATCCACAATCAACCCAAATTCTAACCTCGAGCCTTGAGCCCTACTAACTCCTAGGGTTTCTCTGTTTGCTCAACCTCTAACCATGGAAACCCTAAACCTCAAAACCCTAGCCTTTTACCTCCATTGTTTGTGTTTTGGTGCCATGGTGTAAAGCTTGAAGATGAAGTAATCCACTTTGGTGCTAAGGGAAGTAAGATGCAAATATTTCCTAGGTCTTTAGTTCTTAGATCTAGGCTTTTGAGCTTATTTGGTCCCTTTTGTCATGATTTCTATGGAGTTTGGATAACTCCAGGTCCAAAGGTGGCTTTGGTTTATATTCTGGACCCATTGGCAGGTAACAAGTGCAAGTTTAACTTCCCATTTGAACCATGCATGATGTTGTTAGTATTTTAGACTTATTTTAGATCTAGGGTTGGTGTTGGGTTTGTGAGAGGCATACATCTAGATAAAGTTGGAAACTTTATCCATTAAGAGCTTTATTTGATGGAGTCTACAAAGTATGAGCCTTTGTATTTATGAATTAAGGACTTAATAAGAAGAAATGCATCTGCCCAGGAAGTGCGACGCTACCAAGGACGGGTCGCGACGCGAAGCTTAAAGGTGGTCATGACTATTTTGTCGTCTAGTGATCGTGACGCGACTAGGAGCTGGTTCGCGATGCATTTGGCCAGTTGACCGTTGACTTTTTGATCTGTTTGACTTTTGTTTAAACTTTAATGGATTTGAATATTTGGTTGAGGAGTAGTCTCGGTTTTGGTGTTTAGGGGATTGTGTTAACCGTTTCATCTGCGAAGACTGCGGTTGAGATTATGCTTACTAGACCCGTGTGAGTTTTCTCACTATACTATGTGAGACATTATATGTGTGGTAGGATGTCTGTGTACTGTTAGTATACGAACATGTGATAGACTAGAATAGCTTTGTGTTAGGATTTCTATCAAGTTTATTTTTTTGATATCTTTGTTAATATTGCAAGGTCATTGAGTGAATGTCGTAGGGGTTGTATGTAGTTAAAGTCAAATAGCCTTAGAACTCTTGGTGTGGCCTTATGGCATGGTCCTTGTTTGGTATATTGCTTTAGAGTAATATCATCTGTTCGATTGTCTATGTGACATCCCCAGTTTTACGGACAATTAAATACTTTTTCTTTATGCTTATTTAAAAACAAAGTATTCTTTTATTGGTGATAAATTTTTTCCAAAACATTATTAATGTGAAATGATATCAATATCAAAAGCATTTCTGAAGAAACGTTTTTCATTAATATTCAAAAGCTTGGGATGTCATAACCGATACAGAAACATAAGCATAAACTAATTTTTACAGGCCTTACATTAAATGACCTAAAATTTCATAAATCTCTCGGCGGATTCAAAAATCAATATCCCTGAACTTTGATACCGCTACCTTTGATACAAAGAGATTGAGTGGGTCAAGCTTGGAAGCCTGATGGGCACATAGGGTTTTCAACCCGCAATAATATAATTATAATCTTTTATAGTTTTCGCACCTAACAAATGACCCAATTATCCATTTATGTTGTTCTCACTCTTTGATCCTAAAATGATGACCTCGATGGATCTACCTTTAATGATCATTCTAAGTAATGAGTAGACAATAATGCTTCGAGGATTCCATAGCAATATATGTCAATGACAATTGAGTACATGTAGGAACATTCTTTAATTTCCCTTGAAAAGCATGATGACTAACACCTACAGGTGTCGAGCTTGCTAATGTTCCACCAGACTGTCTAGAATTGTTAGTGGTCATCACCTATACTTCGATAGATGACCGGTCCTAGTAGTACAATAGTACAATGCATGGCCGCTCACCATTATTTCATTTTTCCCACGACCCTTCACTACCAAATATAATTTAAATATGATAAAATAAATAGATTAATACTTTATCAAAATATAATTTAAACAAGTAAGCCATATTGAGCACAAGCATTGTAAATATAAATAATAGGCACCATAGTGTTTAAGCAGATAAATAGTTCATATCTATGTGTAAGATGAAAGTAATTATCCACTCACTTGTTAAAATTGGATGACTGGTGATTTGGGCAGAGCTTTGCCTAACACCTTAACGTTTCCTTTGATGTGACCTATGTCTAATTATCACTAAATCTTAGTCTTATATTCGTGACTATAATAATGATAGTCTAGACTCCTCAATAATCCAAATGAATAATGATCTTTAGTTGATAAGGAATAACCAGGTAAGATCATATCGAAGGTAGGATCCGTTTGTTATACATGGTATACTATTTGAAAATCTCACTTTAAACACCTCACCAAATCTAGCCTAGAAATTACCCCTACAAGTAGATCACTCAGTATTATGACATGGAATCACTGATAAATCTTATTTATAGGTTCACAATAATGATTGTGAATATAAATATAAGTTACACTTAAAGCAAAATAGGTGTAGCTTAACTTACAGAGTTTCCTGACAAAAGTCCGGAAAATTTGCGGGCAGAACTCCGACCCAAAAGCTCCTCTACGTCGGGCTCCTAGATACTCCAAAGCCGCGCTAAAATGCTCATAAGTTCGGAAAAATTTGACTCAAAGAAGGAAAAACGTTAGATAGACAATGGATTGAATTGTGTGGAAAGATTGAGAAATTTCGCAACAATTTATACGCATTCTGGGGAGGCGCGTCGTGCCCTATTCTTAGGCGCGCCACAACCTATGGCGATGGTGCTCCTTTTCCTTGCTGCCACATGTCGAAATTCGGGTGGGTCGTGTCCTACCTTCTAGAAGCAATGTATGCCACGCCCTACCCTACGTGCTACGCTCTTCGGAAAACTTCTAAAAATCGTATCTTTCTCATATGTGCTTTGTTTTTGACGTCTTTTATATACACATGTAGCTATCGACGAGTACTACAACTTTCCTTTAGACTCCGTCGGCTAATTATCATTTTTTTAAGTTATATTTTTATAGGGCTTAGACTGTTAAACTTCGCATAAAAATCATAACTTTTTTCATACAAATTTCGTTCTCGACTATCTTTATATCGACAAAATTGTATTTACGGGATCTTCAACTGTCGTTTAGATTGTTTTGCCTAACAATCAACTGATTTTAATTTCGGTTTTTGTGTTGACACAGCTGCGCTGAAACTTCAAAAAATCATAACTTCCTCATACGGAGTCAGATTTAGGCGTTCTTTATATGCATGCTCTCGCTTTTACAACTACTACAACTTTCGTTTAGATTTGCTTAGGCTAATAAGCAACCTATCTCCGATTTGTATTTATGACGCACTTTGTCGTATAGGGTTGAACGTGAAACTTCAACGAAACATAACTTCTTCATACGAGGTCAGATTTAAGCATTCTTTATATTTACAGTATCATCATCACGAATACTTCAACTATCATCAAGATTATTTATCCTAAATACTCTTTTATTTTTGAACGTTATTTGACATAATTTGTTAATTTTTATAATAATAAAAATATTTTACTCAAATATTATAAGCTCATAATATTTTCCCAAAAAACGTGTACGCAATATAAATTTAATTTATATAATTTATAGTTCCTTAAAATTTCTAGCCGAATTCATGGGAGTTACAGTCTATCTTATTGTCGACTACGTACGACAATACATTCATAAGACGAGTCGTCGATATTAGCAGAAACTTCGGTACAGTTTGTATGTTTGGATTGACTTTATAGTTTGTATGAGGGTTGAGAGCCGATAGTTTGTTCAAAAACTGGGAGCATACAGTTGTGTGATGGTTGGGAGCCTATAATTGGTAAGCACGATGATATAATGAGCTTTTGTTGTCTGCGTTGTATGTGTGATGAAATATATGGTATACTGGGGACTCACTAAGCTTTATGCTGATGTTGTTAAGTTAACTTTTTTTCAGGTTGTTTTAAGACGAAAGTAACAGGCGTGACGTGATTGTATATTCACATCGGTGTTATATTTCTATTTTGAAACTTCCATTGTTTTTTTCTTATTATTTGACGTTACGATTTATGATTTTGAAAGAAATGGATGTTACGCTGTTTATTAAAAGGATGATTCTTAGATGTTTAATCTTATTTTATGATATTATGTTTGGAATCGTCAAGTTGTAACGTTCCAAATTTCAAAACCAAAATCTTCATTTTCAAATTAAAGTATAAAGTCAAACTTTGTTTCCAAAGGTAATATAAAAACTCATTTGTTCAACACTGTAAAGACACAGTTTTCCAAAACAGAGTAATAACGCGAAATCAATGGAAGTCTGTAACAAAATCGATAGCAATACACGTGCGATACAGTCAAGCTGGAGCCTTCCTACTGCCAGAAGCACAACCTGAAAAACATTTAATCCACAACTATAAGTATAAAGCTTAGTGAGTTCCCTCAAATACCATATATCACATTACAAATACAATTCATACATACAAGGCTCATCGTCAACACCTTAGTAGGCCTATAGGTACAAGGTCATCATCCTAAAGACCTATTGAACTTCCAACCATCATCAGATCATAGTCAACACCTCAGAGGGTATATAGGTATAAGGTCGTCATCCTAAAGACATGTTAAACTTCCAACTTCCGTCATCTCATTGTCAACACATCAGTGTGCCTACATGTACAAAACCATCATGCTAAAGACATATTGAACTTCCAACTCCCATCCCTGTGGGCCTGAAGTTTCACAACCAGCTTCCCCTAGGATCTAACACATAATAAGAAAACATAATAACCAATCTAAACATATAGTCGTACCCAGACAATATCCATATAGTCTATCATACTAAATATACAATGTCACACATAATATAGTAAGAAAACTCACCCAAACCATATAGTAGAATACCAAAAACAACCTCCACAACAAAACAACTAGCAGAAAGCACCTAAAACTAATTTGATATCGATCCTTAGTCAAACACTCAAACCCATCCAAGTTTGACCAAAAGTCAATCCAGTCAAAAAGTCAACAGTCCTATGTTATGCTCATCGTAGCTCATAACCTACGCTTGACGTCAATTTACCTATGCTCGATGTAGCACTAAATGAGAAAATTATTGATCCCTTCTACGTTATGCTTAGTGTAGCTCATAACCTACATGCGACGTAGCCGTGATACTTCATCCTTTTTGTTAAGTGCTTAAACCATAAAGACAATGATTGATACTTTCTAGAACCCTTCAAAACAAGCACTTAATGGATAAAGTTTTCAACTTTATCCACTATTAAGCCTTTAATTTACAATTCTCTAACCCTAGATCCAAAACAAGTCCAAAAGTATGGCAACCTCCATGCATGGCTCAAAGGGGGACACACACACACACACACACACTCATATTACCTCAGAAGGTTCGAAAGCAAAAAAATTTATCCTTTAGGACCTAGATTTTCCAAACTCGAAAGTAACAAGACCAAAAGGGACTAAATAAAGCTATAAACTTAGATCTAGCAAAATATAAGTATAGAGGTTGAAACTGTATACATTCCCAATGTACAGAAGACGATAAGAGTGTGAATACTTGGTTGGATCTTGAGTCACTTGCACCAAAACCACAACCTTCTGATGGGTTTTGAGCATTCTAACACTTCCTAAGTGTACATGCAACCCTAATAACCTTGAATCTATGTTTTCTCTATATACATGCAAATTTCTTTTTCAAGGTTATTTCCTAACTAGCATGGCATGGGGATTACATAAAACATAAAAACTAGTAGAAATACATACCTTGTTGTTGCTTGGATTCCTTCAAGACTTTGTGAGACTAGCACCCCAAATGTTGTGCCTCAAATGCTTCACACAACACCACAAGACTTGGAATAACTTGAGAGAATACTTCTAGCACTCAAAATCGGTTATGCCCTCTCTAGTAACACTAGGTCACGATTTTGCTAGCCATAGGGTTCCTTTTATTGTGTTGTCACAATTAGGGTTTACACATGAATGCCCTTAATTGTCATGACTCTTGATTTCTCATGACCCATGGGTTTGTAACTCCCATGGACTATCCATGGAGCTCCATATGGTTATAACCAAACCCATAAACCATGGATCGTTAATCCACCATAAAAGAATTGATGATTGTCATAATCAACCCTATATATTTAATTAGTCTCACTTTGATCACTAGATTAATACTAGATTAATACTTGATCAATACCAATTAAATAATACTATTATTAATATATTAGAACTTATAATATATTAATAATCATAAGTACCTTATTCTCTCATTTAGTCTATCCAAGTATTGCAATGCCATGCAACCCAAATGGACCATGCTGGGTCGGGTCAAGTACATACCAAATAAAGTTATGGACTTAGACACTATATCCAACAGTCTCCCACTTGGATAAGTCTAATAACTATATTTGCAAATATGACTTCAAAATCCGACTAGCAATCGTAGCTCTTTCAAAGTCTCTCGGAACTGAGATGATGATGATACGCCATTTAAGATAAGTGATCATATAATCCTCTGTTCTCATGATATCAGCCGGACAAACACATGGAACATGGTCTTACTTATTGTACAACATTTGTTTCTCGATCTCTGATTTGTTTCGACATAGAACTAAATTGAACACATCAATTAGGTTCTGACCGGGCCCGGTACATAGGTCAAAACCAAATCATCGAGGGGCCCAGATATCGCTTCTATTTCTAGAAGGAACAGATAAACTTCGACTGATATGCTTGTACTAACTACTTGTTGAATTACTCACAAAGGCACGTTTTATGACATCGAGTTACCAATGCGTTTTCATGCAATCAATGAATAACCAACTCATAGTCAACAACTCATATCTCTAGGTTTGAAGATTTATATGATATTACTGTCTCACGATCACTCGAGATAAATTCCATGAAGTGATGCAAGTGAGCGTGGGTTGGATCCAATACTCAGCCCTTATGAGTACTCATGAATGTTGTAGCAACCATTGCATTGTCCAAAGCACTTTTAGACAAATCATACAAGCCAAATTCATGACAGTCTTAAATCAATACTTACTTCCAAAGTTTGACTGACTGTGGATGGTTTGAATAATAACATAATTATTCTGGAAGTAAAAACATGCAAAATTGAAACATAGTAAACAATCAACACAAGATAGTAACACCTTACTCATAAATAAATAACAACTTTTATTTATCATCAAATGTCAATTACATTTTACAAGTTTCAGGAATCTAATTATTGAAACTAATATCATCCTTCAGCCCAATGCGCCTCGCATGCTGTAAATGCTTAACCCTGCTCAGTCCCTTCGTGAGGGGAGCTGCCGGGTTCTCATCTGATGATACCCTCTTAGCCACGAGGAGTCCTTCTTCTATTCGATGTCTGATGAAATGGTATTTTCTGTCAATGTGCCGAGATCTCCCGTGATCTCTCGGTTCCTTCGCCAAAGCAACCGCACTTTCATTGTCACAGAAAATTTCCATTGGCTCCTTTATAGCTGGTACAACTCCAAGGTCTCCGATGAAGTTCTTTAGCCATATCGCCTCCTTAGCTGCTTCACTTGCTGCTATGTATTCTGATTCACAAGTAGAATCAGCTACTGTCTCCTGCTTGGAACTTTTCCAAGTAATTGCCCCTCCATTTAGGATAAAGACCCAGCCTGACTGAGAGCGGAAATTATCCCTATCAGTCTGGAAGCTGGCATCGCTATATCCTTCCACTCTCAAGTCATCACTGCCTCCGAGGGTAAGGACCCAATCCTTAGTCCTCCGCAGATACTTGAGAATGTTCTTTACCGCTGTCCAGTGTGCCTTGCCAGGGTTCCCTTGATATCTACTGACCATGCTCAAAGCAAAGGCCACATCAGGGCGAGTACAAGTCATAGCATACATGATCGAGCCCACAGCGGAAGCATATGGTATTTGACTCATCTCAGCTATCTCAGCCTCTGTACTTGGACTCCGAGTCTTACTCAGCTTGGCATTACTCTGGATTGGTAATTCTCCTTTCTTGGAATCTTGCATACTGAACCTCTTCAGTACCTTATCCACATAAGTACTTTGACTAAGTCCAATTAGTCTCTTACTCCTATCTCTCAATATCCTTATCCCTAGGATATAGGCAGCTTCTCCAAGGTCCTTCATAGCGAAACACTTCCCAAGCCAGGACTTAACCTCCTGCAAGGTTGGGACGTCATTTCCTATGAGAAGTATGTCATCAACATACAACACCAAAAAGCTAACTATGCTCCCACTAGCCCTGACATACACACAAGACTCATCCTCACTCCTAGAAAAGCCAAACTCTCTGACTTTCTCATCAAAGCAAAGATTCCATCTGCGAGATGCTTGTTTCAATCCATAAATGGATTTGTCAAGCTTACACACTCTATTAGGGTATATTGTATCGACAAAACCCTCTGGTTGAGCCATGTAAACATCCTCAGACAACTTTCCATTAAGGAAAGCGGTTTTGACATCCATTTGCCATATTTCATAATCATGAAATGCAGGTATGGCTAACAATACTCTAATAGACTTAATCTTAGCTACTGGTGAGAAGGTCTCATCATAGTCAACTCCCGGAGTTTGAGTAAAGCCCTTCGCAAACAGTCGCGCTTTGTAAGTATGTACCTTCCCATCCATGTCGGTCTTCTTCTTAAAGATCCATTTGCACCCAATTGTCTTACGACCTGGTACATTGTCAACCAAGTTCCAAACTTGATTGTCATACATGGACTGAATCTCGCTGTCCATAGCCTCCTTCCATTTAGCAGACTCAGGGCCTGCCATGGCTTCCCTGTAATTATTAGGTTCATCCAAATCTATTAGTGTACTATCACTAATAAATGTATCACCTTCAGTGGTGATGTGATAACCATAATAAAAATCAGGTGTGTTCCTCACCCTAGTGGAACGTCTTGGAGGTACAGACTCATCTATCAGATCAACAGGAGTTTCCTCCTCAGGTTGGTCGATAGCATTTGAGGTCCCTTCACCACTTGACTCTTGAAGCTCTTCAAGGTCAATTTGCCTCCCACTGTCCCCTTGGCTTATGAATTCTCTCTCACGAAAGACTCTTCTTCTTGCTACAAAGACCACATTATCACTGGGTCTGTAGAAGAGGTAACCAAAGGATCTCTGTGGGTAGCCGATGAAAATACACCTCTCACTTCGAGGTTCAAGCTTATCATGAGTCTCACGCCTCACGAAAGCTTCACAACCCCAAATCTTGATGTGGTCTAAATTGGGAACTTTCCCAGTCCACATCTCGTGAGGTGTTTTGGCAACCTTTTTAGTAGGGACTAGATTAAGGATATGGGCGGCAGTCTCTAAGGCATACCCCCATAAAGATATTGGTAACGAAGCTCGACTCATCATGGAACGAACCATATCCAACAAGGTTCGATTGCGCCTCTCAGCTACACCATTCAACTGTGGTGTTCTGGGAGGTGTCAATTGTGAGACAATCCCACATTCCTTAAGATAGTCAAGGAACTCAATGCTAAGATACTCTCCTCCCCGATCGGATCAGAGCATCTTGATGTTCCTGCCCAATTGATTCTCCACTTCCTGCTTAAACTCTTTGAACTTTTCAAAGGTTTCTGACTTACGCTTGATTAAGTAAATATATCCATATCTACTGTAATCATCAGTAAAAGTCACATAATAGCGATTAGCATCCCTTGTAGCAACTCTGAAGGGCCCACACACATCCGTGTGTACAAGGTCCAACAAACCTTCACCCCTATCACAAGTACCTGTGAAGGGTGACTTTGTCATTTTTCCAAGTAAACAACACTCGCAACTATCATCTGACTTGAGGTCAAATGATTCCAAGACTCCAGCCTTTTGGAGTTGGCCTATGCGCTTCTTGTTAACATGTCCAAGACGACAATGCCACAAGGATGCTTTATCCAAGCTATCTGAAGAATCAATATACAACACATTATTTCCTAGATTGTCTACAACATTCACGGCTTCATATACACCATCACAAGGTAATGCTTTAAAGTAAAATACATCATTGTAATAAACATTAATAGCACCATTTTTATTATCAAATGAAAATGTAAAACCTTGTTTGTACAAGCCATGAAAAGAAATAATATTTCTCGCCATTTCGGGCGAGTAACAACACTTATTCAAATCTAACATTAACCCATTATTAAGCAATAAAGAATAAACTCCTATCTTGGTAACATGTGATGCTTTCCTGTTGCCCATGACTAAGTTTATCTTCCCGTGCTCCACTTGCTCACTTCTTCTTAGTGCCTGCAAATCAGTACAGATGTGAATACCACAACCTGTATCAAGCACCCAAGAATTAGCATTAGATGAGTTATTAGACAATATTGTGTAAATACCTGCATGGGTGGGTTTAACCTTCCCATCCTTTACATCTTGCAGATATTTAGGGCAGCTTCGCTTGAAGTGTCCCTTATCCTGGCAATAGAAGCACCGTGCTTCCTTTGGGTTTGAAGAAGGAGTAATGGGACCTTTCTTTGTCCCACTTGAAGAGGAACCATCAAGAGTCTTACCCTTGGTACCCTTCGAAGGGCTTTTCCTCTTCTTACCCTTTCCCTGCCCAATAGCCAGAACAGGGGCTATTGAAGGAGTAGAAGTAGCAACCGCTTTACCCTTAAGGCCATTTTCAGCTGTCCTTAAGAGTCCTTGAAGTTTGCTAAGTGTGACTTCCTCCTTGTTCATATGATAAGTCATACGAAACTGATCATAACTTGGAGGTAAGGAATGGAGAATGATGTCAATCGCCATTTCCTCAGGAAAGTCAACATTTAGCTTCAGCAACCGGTCAACGAACCTTTGCATCTTCTGCAAGTGACCGGTGATGGGTTCACCATCCTTCATCCTTGCGGTTATCATGGAGGAGATGATTTCATACCTCTCCTGACGCGCGCTCTGATGGTACCTTTCCATCAGATCCAGGTGCATCTCATAGGGGTAGAAATCTTTATAGGATTTTTGAAGTTCAGGAGTCATGGTGGCCATCATGATGCATGCTACTTTAGTAGCATCCTTTTCATGTGCAACAAACTCCGCAAACTCTTCAGGAGTAGCAGTGGCTTCACTCACAACCTTAAGCTCCCTATCGAGGACATATTCTTTGTCCTCATAGCGGGTAATCATTCTGATGTTTCTGATCCACTCATTGAAATTGGATCCATCAAAGATGACCTTACCACACAAGTTCATAAGGGAAAAGGAGCCTGTTGGGTTTGAGCCAGAAGCATTGTTGGAAGACATCTGAAAGGAAAGAAAGAAAAGTTTCATTAGATTAGGAATCCTTAATAATTCACCCAAATGAAATATTAAGGCTAGGATCCAACAAACTATTTATAGTTGGAAGAGGGATGCCGTAATCCATACTATAAAATATTTGAAGGTAGGTAAATGACGATTTACCAATTTCCACCATAAGAACGAAATATTTTATTATTAGGTTTTATTGGTTTTGAAACTCCTAGATCTTTTGAGATACATTGAACTTTTCAATGGCATGTTTGAATCTCGATTGTGCCCTCTCAAGTTTGTGACTGGGATGCCGAGGATCACAAACAAGGTGTGAATAACCATACAAATTGACTTGGTACCCTCAACAATATTACCTAATCGATGTGCTGGTTAACCACACACGCTCCACCGATCTATAATAAGGTCAAGTTACCCTTTGCCACTCTTACTAGTCCATGTTAGTGTGCCGGTTAACCACACACGCTCCACTAACGACTTGGTAAGGTATAAAGTGTAATTTTATGGGCTAGCACCAATTTCACATTTTCCTAAAGTAACTAAGATTGGGAATTTATAATGTATAGTTACTTTATAATTCATTATACTTTTAACAAGTATTTAAAGTCGTATCCTACCCGTTCGGCTAACGACCCTCCACCGATCAAGGAAGCGGTGGGTGAGAGTGGACACCCATTAAGTCACCATTTTATAGGCAACAACCTTATACCCCCCTTATAGACCGGCTTCGTGAATGAGGCCTACTAACGGTAAGAATGACATATTCTTATACATATCTATATAATAAAATTATAATAATAGTATAAGTGTTGATTTTTAAACCTTTTAAAAATCTAAGGTTTAATTTGGAATTAAAGTATTAGAGTGTAAGACTTTTCAAATTCCAAAACTTGAGGGCAAGAATTGAAACTATTCCAAGTCTCTTCAATTTGTAACTTATGAGTTTTAATGGTTCATAAAATGAAGACTCTTCATTTTATGAAACTTCTTTAGTTCTTTAATCACAATTTAAAGAAGTGACTTTTGGTTATCCATAACTTGAGGACAAGTTATGGACACCATCATTTCCATTAAGATCATGAATTAAACATACATGGAGGTTACATATAATTCCTATGATCTTCTAAAAACTCATAAGAACACAAATTCATGTCAAGCAATTTCAAGAAATCATATAACTATATACAATACTTGAAAATTGATAAAAGCCATGTAAAATGGGTTAACATAATCATTATCATTTTGAAAAACAGATTTTACAAGTCCAAAACAGATTGGGATAATGATCTTAATCCATTTCCAGCAACAAAACTCGAAAAAACTGCCCAGCACGCTCCTACTCGCCGAGTGCATTATTCTACTCGCCGAGTAGGATGAATTTGTTCATGGACTCGGCGAGTCCTCCCCATGGACTCGGCTAGTCCAGTCGTCAGAATGCAGAATTTTCGATTTTTAAGCAGTTTTGCATCAAGTATACAGAAAACAATCCTAGGCTCTGATACCACTGATGGGTTTTGAGCATTCTAACACTTCCTAAGTGTACATGCAACCCTAATAACCTTGAATCTATGTTTTCTCTATATACATGCAAATTTCTTTTTCAAGGTTATTTCCTAACTAGCATGGCATGGGGATTACATAAAACATAAAAACTAGTAGAAATACATACCTTGTTGTTGCTTGGATTCCTTCAAGACTTTGTGAGCCTAGCACCCCAAATGTTGTGCCTCAAATGCTTCACACAACACCACAAGACTTGGAATAACTTGAGAGAATACTTCTAGCACTCAAAATCGGTTATGCCCTCTCTAGTAACACTAGGTCACGATTTTGCTAGCCATAGGGTTCCTTTTATTGTGTTGTCACAATTAGGGTTTACACATGAATGCCCTTAATTGTCATGACTCTTGATTTCTCATGACCCATGGGTTTGTAACTCCCATGGACTATCCATGGAGCTCCATATGGTTATAACCAAACCCATAAACCATGGATCGTTAATCCACCATAAAAGAATTGATGATTGTCATAATCAACCCTATATATTTAATTAGTCTCACTTTGATCACTAGATTAATACTAGATTAATACTTGATCAATACCAATTAAATAATACTATTATTAATATATTAGAACTTATAATATATTAATAATCATAAGTGCCTTATTCTCTCATTTAGTCTATCCAAGTATTGCAATGCCATGCAACCCAAATGGACCATGCCGGGTCGGGTCAAGTACATACCAAATAAAGTTATGGACTTAGACACTATATCCAACACCTTCTTCTTCAATTGAAACCAAATAACACAAAAAACTCAACAAGGATGAAACGAGGCTACTCGATATTTTTTCTAAAGAGGATGGAGGCTGATAAGAATGAAACCCTAGAAATTAGAGCCTTTAAATAAGGCCCAAATCCCAAGACCTAGGGTTTTTAGTTGCCCGAGGAGCGACACTCGATGTAGCTTATTAACCTACGCTCGACGTAGTCACGCTCAATGAGTAGTATGTGCATGCTCGGGTAGGACCAGAATCTTGAATTTCGACATATTACCAAAAAGGACATACTAGGAAATAGGTGTTACATAAACATTTTACCTTTGTCTATTTTGTTAATTATTATCTGCTCGTATACTTTGTTGAAACCCTATTTTTTTATTGTTAAAACATTAAGATGTTTTGGGATGTTTTTCCATAACTTTTAATCTAAAATGTTTTTAAACTATCTAAAGTGTTTCAAAATGGCTTTACGGAATAAAAAATAAAACCATTCCTAAAAACGCAATCTCTGAAAAGATTAGGATTTAGAGAGTTCCACTAATAAATAATCTCACACCAAAGAGAACTTGCCAAAATGTTGCAAACAAGTAAGTGGTTAATAGACTCAAAGTCTTCACAATAGAGCACATAAAAGAATTAATGTCCAACCTTCCTTTTTAAGTTTAGCTTTTATTGATAACCGATTCAATCTAACTCTTCACCTCAAAGTATATACTTTGATATGGATCAAATTCTTTCACATATTTAGATTATCTCTCGTTGCTAGATTACGACCAATAAAATGTTTTGTAGAAACAACATGATATTAACATTATTTTCTAAATGCTAAATCCATTTATTGCTTAATAGAGACCAAAGGGGAAACCAAGTTTTCCGATTACGAATCCTCCCCTTGGTTGATTCCTTTAATTCCAAACCCAAAGACCTTGATTTTGATGCATAAAATACCTTTTATCTACTTGCAAATAATTAATAAAGGTCTTCATGGAACCTTTTTCAATGTTTAAGGGAAGTGTAGTGTAGTAAACTCATAAGTTCGTTGTATTGTTTTGTGAAGAGAGTAAAGACCGACTGTAAATATATCTGATGTATATATGATGAACTAACCATATAAAGCTACGAAGATTTTGTTAAATGTGACTTGAGCATTTGGAGCATTATCATGGATAATTTGAGTTCAATGGATCACTTGGGGTTCATGGAGCACGTGACAAAGGAACATATTATCTAAGAAGGGAATGGATCATCTGACAAAGGAACAAATCTTTTAAAAGGGGGTATGGAGCACCTGTAAGAGGTATGGATCATCTAGGAGTGGAACAGAGTATCTTGGTGCAATGATGCGCCTTCATGAGCATGTATGCGCCACTACGGAGGCAAGGTGCACCATTAGGAAACAACATTCTCCATTCCTGGTCAAGGTGCACCATTTGTGATGTTGGGTGCGCCATCAAGAAGCAAGATGAAACACATTGAAGGAAGGTGTGACATTTGTGAAAAAGGAGTGCCAACATGGATGAAGGTGCGCCATCTTGGAGGAATATATGCCACCGTTGGAGAAGGCGCACCATTCCTTGCACAAGATACACCATCTTGGTGCAAGGTGTGCCACATGTGTTCCTTGATGAGACATGGTATCCCTGATGAGCCATTTATGCTGTGTTAAATGATTCTTAGAAGTTGAAGATGGCCAAGGATTATTGCTTGATGTGCCACCATGATGGTCAATGAGCCATGCTGATCTTGATGTGCCACTCTTGCATCATGATGAGCCAGTATGGATCTTGATGCACCATCATGTGTGTTGTTGATTCTCATGTAATGTAAATCAAGGATGAATGTTCCAAAAGCTATTGTATGGAGAATTATGATTGGTTGACATCATACATGGGGCTATGGTCCAATGGTCTTGGCCTATTAGGGTTTTAGGTCTGATCACTTCACTATAAATAGGGATGTCTGCTAGTCATTTGAACGTGTCTTTTGTATCCTTAGAGAGTAGGTTGAATCTCTGTTGAGTTGTATTTGTAACCTCTGTTTGAGAACTCTGTAAATAAGAATACCCCCTCCTGCCCGTGGACGTAGGTTACCTTGATCAAATCACATAAATACTGTGTCTTGTGTGCTTTTGGTTTCATGTATTATCCTCATTACTTCCTAATAAGGGTTATCAGAACTTGGCAAGTAGCATCAAATTTGTTCCCAGTCTTGACAAGTTTCGTCTGATTTCTTAATAGATTTGCTCCTTTAAATACACGACAAGATAAAAGATACACAATTGGAACTAAAGAAAATATAGGTCGAGTTGAAGAAGGCAAACATAAATGATACTTTAAAAATGGGAAATCTTCGAAAAAGTCCTACAATTTCACCCTAATTTATGAAATAATCCCAAACTAAAATTTGTTTACGAAAAAGCATGAATTACCGGTAAAAATGGCTATCTGATCCCTTTTTCCCGGTTTACCGGTTTCATTACTTATCTAGTTTCATTAAAGTCCCATTATTTTACCATAATTTACGAATAAATCCCAAACTAAAATTTAGTGATGATTTGGCCATTTTCTCCATTTAACATACATATTACCGGTTTCATTGTTGACCTGGACGCCTAGTTATTAAATGAGCTGATGAGATGGATATGTTGAGTTATATAATGCTATGTTTACCGTAAAACTTGATATCTTGATGCATTGTATATTTTTTGGAATATAAAATGCATCCAACGAAGACTGCAATAATTACATAAACTAGCAACAACTTCTTTATTTTTACATTAATAAGAAATTTCAAATTGTATATCTAGACTTATGTAATCCAATATATTCATCTTATCAGACATCAACTCATTTCCTGCTGTTTTCCTGGAAACACACATTTTATTGGTTTCATTGTTGATCTAGATACATAGTCATAAATGAGTCAATGAGATAGATATCAAATTTTATAGTAAATGTAGTATTATATAACCCATCGTATCCATCTTATCAACTAATTTAATGACTAGATGTCCAAGTCAGCATTGAAACCGATAAAATATATGTTACATGGATAAAATGGCCAAATCATCACCAAATTTTAGTTTGAGACTTATTCGTAAATTAGGGTAAAATAATGAGACTTTAATGAAACAAGTAAGTAATGAAACCGGTAAACCGGGGCAAAGAGGTCAAATCGCAATTTTTACCGGCAATTCATGTTTTTTCATAAACAAATATTAGTTTGAGACTTTTTCGTAAGTTAGGGTAAAATTTTAGGATTTTTTCGAAGATTTTCCTATAAAAATTAAGTATCAAATGTTGGAAATAAAGGAACTCAAAGAAATGAAGTTGGAGTTGAAAATCAAAACGAGTTCGAAGTATGAAAATAGAAGTGTCAACGTTATATTACTCAATGTTGTTTTAGCAATGGCTTTATTTGTTTTCATAATGTATAGTGTAATATTTGTTTTGTTTGTTAGAATATCTCTTATGACTTTTTCATAAACTAATTATTCATTTTTTTTTAATTTTCATTAATAATACTTGAGAACAAATTGATAAATATTTGATAATATACTAGAAAACAAATTGTTACAATACAATGGTTAAATAAAAAGTCCAACAAAACAGAAAAAATAGGTTATAAAAAACAAAGACTAACTAGAGATTGTATCATCATCTACTACTAGAGCTCAAACTCTTACATATTAAATCACTAAAAACATAAGAAAATTTTCTACATATTTTTTTTTGAATGTTTACTTTATCTCATGTTAAGAGGAAAATGCATGGTCATTAAAGATTCTCTATGGGCGTTAATTCACACGATGACTACAGATACATTATTCCTCATAAGTTGCGTGTGTTCCTTCTCATGCATCAACAAAGATTTGTAACATGCTATTTAGTAAAATAACCATAAATTAGCTTCAAGATAAGGTATTTTTAAGCTACTTGGTTGCATTCTCTACAACTATATTAGCTTATAAGTGATTCAACGAAACAATACAAAAGTGAAGATCATTTATCAACAAACTATAATAGAATCCATAATATATGCTATAACACCATCTTCATCTACATTGTCTCAGTTTTCTTAATCTATATTATCTTCATTGTATTCGTCGAAAGATATCCCTTATGAACATTATGACAATATATGATGTTGTGTTGTAGTTTTATTTACTCCCTCGTACCTTCAGATTTATACTTATAATATGAATATCGTAAATCATCAGAGATAACTTCTGAGTCTTGTAAGTAACCCATTAGACGTAATACTAACTGTGTGGAGTAAATTTCTCTCGCAAAAAATTTTAAAAAATTTAATTGATAAACAGATATTCACGAGTTAGCAAACCTTGTTTTGTTAGGATTGTGGTTCTTTATGGATAAATGAGATTTTGGTGGTTATCTAAAAAAATAATCCGAACACATACACTACAAGAAAAATAGGCATTAGCGGTGACAAAAATCGCCGCTAAAGGTTGGATTTGTTGCCGATAAAAGAAATAGTGGTGACACGTCGCCGCTAAAAAGTTGACGGTACTTCCGTGTCGCTATTGCTTAAAAGGTCGACGCTAAAGATATTTGTCACCACTAATAACCTTGTCGCCGGTAATACTCTTTGTCGCCATTAATATTCCTGTCGCCGGTAATAGCGCCGCAATATTATTTTACATTTTTTATTTTTTTAATCAACACTTTTTGGATGAAAAAAACCCGATAAATAACGACATTAAATGCAGAAAACAATTACATAACGACATCTAAGTAGATACCAAAGTGTTATATCTCAATACAAATACCAAAATAAGTAACCAACAAAATTGTTATAAATTTATGTCACAACAAGTCTAACGTACAAAACAAAAACTAATTATCCGGCGAACCATCATCTCTTCTTCGATCGTTTCCTCCTTGATCATCACTTTGTGGTTTCCCAGATTGAAAAAATACACAAAGTTCCTCCCAGCACGTCGCGTCGTTGAGCATTGCACAAAGATTTTCCAACTACATAATAAATAACAACATACATAAACTTATAAGTTAAACTATCAACATAAACAAAAACTACCAACGTACATTGCTATTGCTTACGCTGAAATACAAGAAATACCAAAAGTACATAGCCATTTTTTGCATTTGGCACATAAACACAATTACCAAATTAACATGCATTTATTGATCCCAAAGTACATTGCTATTTTTAAATTAGCGACAAAAAACCAAGTACATTGCTATTTCTTGCACTTGGAACATAAACACAATTACAAACACAATTACTAAATCAACGTGCATTTATTGATCATTATATAGATATATGACACTTTGAAATTAAATAGTATTGTTTTACAAGAAATGGTAGCTTATTTTCTACTTATTTTGTGCCAAAGAACCTTAAATACCAGAAATACCAAAGTACATTGATATTTCTTGCATTCGGAAAAAAAACACAATTACCAAATCAACATGCATTTATTGATACCAAAGTACATTGCTATTTCTTGCATTTTGGACAAAAAACCAAAGTACATTGCTATTTATTGCACTTGGAACATAAACACAATTACCAAATCACCATGCATTTATTTATCATTATATAAATATATGATATTTTGAGATTAAATAGTCTTGTTTTACAAGAAATGGTAGCTTACTTTCTATTCATTTTGTGCTAAAGAACCTTAAATACAAGAAATACCAAAGTACATTGCTATTTCTTGCACTTGGGACAAAAACACATTTACCAAATCAACATGCATATATTGGTACCAAAGTAAATTGCTATTTGCACTCGGAACAAAAAAACCAAAGTACATTGCTATTTCTTGCACTTAGAACATAAACACAATTACAAACACAATTACCAAATCAACATGCATTTATTGATCATTATATTATGAAACTTTGAAATTAATTACTCTTGTTTTACCTAGGATGGTTCTGACAGTGGTGGTGGCAGTGATGGCTGCGTAATCGGCAGGACGGCAGAAAGTTTTCGACTGATGCCTTTGATATGGCCTCGCAAAGAACCTAATACTTTCTCAAAACATGCTCTTTTTTCGGAGGATATTAAATCTCTTTCTTCATTTAACCCTTACGTTTGTTCTAAGAGCTCTCACACTAACTGATTCTGTGTTTTCCAAAAATGATTAAATATTAAGTATAAATAAACACTTAATTATATGATAAAATTATAATTAAATACTTACGTATTGTTGTTCAACTATATCACTAACAAATGCACCCTTCTTATCGGTATGAGTAGCGTTGAACGTTTCAACTCTCTTCAGGTTCTATTTAACATTAAAAATTAGATTATATTTTAAATAAATAATTACATATATCGTACGCTACCTTTTTATAGCAAGTACTGCTATACGAGCTCGACCACCCACATTTTGAGTACTTTTGCTTTTCACAGATTTTTTTTGTTTCTTGCCGAAGCAGTTAAGTGTTCATACGTTTAAAAATACTCAGCTGTTTTCCTCCAATTATCAACTTCCATATCATTCGGGGGGTGGCTAATGCTCTCAAGATATCCTCATACCCTCTGATTCTCAAAAAATATGATTTTGCATCATCTTTACGCTCTCTAAAACCTTTTTAATAAAGCTGCTTTAAAACTCTCTAACAGTGTAGCAGCCTCTGGATCCTAGGAAACCCGATCAAAATCAAACTTTGTCTATAAAAACAAAAAAAAAAATATTAGCTAAGTAAAAACCAATCATAATTAAACATATAAAATATTCTTATTTAAATAATTTACCCTTATATGTTGTTTTACTGTATCCTTTATTACCGGGGAAACTTTTTTCCAACTTCTTGTATTAAAAAGGACTAACCGCCACATTATTTCCCCAATTCCGCGTGCAGACATGTCTTTTGGTTCTCCTACGGGATCAAATGTATTATCCATATCATAGTCCAAGTTAATTGGTTTTCCCTTATTATTTAAGAGTGCCTTTTCGAGCTTAATATTTTTTGCTTTTCCTCTGACTCTCCTTTGGGGGCACAACTACAAATATAATTAAAAATTATTAGATACCGTATTTTATAATAACCGAATAAAAATAGTAAATAAAAATTCATAATAAGCCTTACCATCCTTCTCATACTGACCAACACCTCTACCGCCTAGGGGAGGTGGGTCTCCGACTCCATTGCACCCATGTCCACGACCTATAACAGCATCCATGGTGTATGGAAACAAGATCCATATCGACGCTATTACCTAAAAAATTATAAGATATACAAATACAATTGCTATTACAAATACACATTACATACGAATAAACATTTCTATTTAAGCTAGGAATCCAAATAAAGTTTCTATTACAAATGTACATTACATAAGAACTATTCTAATCAGAATCTTCCCCTTCAGTTTCTTCTTCAGTATCTTAATCAAAATCGTTTTCATCATAATCAGTCTCGCAATGAGAAACATCATTGACTCTACCGGTTGGCGGAGGAACTTCAATTTCACTATCTACCTCAACATCGACTCTAGGAAAGCTTTGAAAGTACATGCTCAAATAGATAAAAAGTGAAGCATTGGATGAAGAGATATTTTGAACTACGTCGAGATTGTCAACATTTTCGTCTAGGCCATTATCAATATTTTGGACATAGTCATTGTAAACAAGTTGGACACGATCATTGTTCGATGGTAGATCCCAAATACTTAGATGATTAACATGCTCAACGACACATCAATGGTTATTGTTTTGGTTTGTTCGAGAAGGCTCTCGGATTTAAAGCACTTGCTTGAATTGTGAAGCATATGTGAGTTGATCATCTTTGTACGCTTCGTGTCGTGTGTCGATACTGGTGAAATTATTACTAGAAATAACTCTCGTTCGATTATCAAACCACTTGCACCGAAATAGTATAGTTGAATAATCATGTGTATACCACAACTCTATATTCTCTTCTTACTAGCCATAATATTTCTCGCCTTTCTCATCCACTGCTAGAACCCTAGATTTCTGTGTTGTGCATTGTGCGTTATGACTAAGTACCATAAACCTAACACATTTGACTATGCATGTGGTCTAAGTATAAGCATTCATTTGCGAACCCATTGTAAGAGTCGACAACTCTTTGTGGAATTCTGAAGAGTTTTTTGTTTTCATTTGATGAACCTAGAAAATATAAAATAATATGCATTATGTACTCTTTAGATCGATGAAACAAATATGTTTGTTAATTTGCGTTACCTTTTCACGAAACCAGTCAGGAAATTCGCTCTTTTCATCACTTTAGGGATGTTAAGATTTGAATTTCCTATGTTGATGAAAAAAGATATAGAATTCATAAATGTAAAAAGATAAAAAAAAAATTAGATAATGAAAGTTAGAGATAAGAAAAATTACTTGATATGCTGTCTGACTTCTTCATATATATTTAGTACAAACCATTCCATGTTACGCATTTTTGTTAGATTAAGAGTTTTGATTTGAGTTACGCTGGCCGGTCGACATTTAGAATCAAACATCAAAAACTTTGTTTTTTAAAATGCGGCATCTTCATTTTTTTCAGGGCGATTGAATTGAGTCTACACATCTCGAAGGTATATCGAACAAAATGATAAAGCTTCTTCAACAACATAACCTTCAATTATAGAAGCTTCCGGCCTCGCCTTATTTCTGACATAAATTTTCAATTTTTTCATATACCTTTCGAACGGATACATCCATCTAATACATATTGGGCCTCCGACAGTCGCTTCATCATGTAAATGCAAATCTAAATGAACCATAATGTCAAAAAATGTTGGAGGATAAATCAATTCTAAATTGCACAAGATTACAATAATGTATACTTTTGCTTTCCTCATATCCTCCACATTTAGTGTTTTGGATAAAAGTTGCTTGAAAAACATACAAAGGTCTACAATAGGTGTATAAGTGTCTTTGTCTAACAACCCTCTAACTCCAATCGGTATCAAACGTTGCATAAGAATGTGATGGTCATGAGCTTTGAACCTAATAATGATAATATTGGTATTTTTCACTTTCTTAATGATGTTAGACCCAAACCCATCTGGCGGTTTAACATCTTTATAAATTAGCAAAAGAGTGTTTGATTAGATTTCGTGAAAGAGTATCTTGCATGGGGTATATGAAAATTGTCACCCTTTTTGTGCAACCATTCATTTCTTTAAATATTTAGAATTCAAAAGTCCTCTCGTGCATTTGATGTGTCTTTACTCTTATCGTTCATTAGAAGAGTACCTAACACACTCTCGTACACATTTTTGCCGACATGTATGAAATCTACGTTGTGTTTTAGCTACAGAGAAGACTAATACTCGAGGTCAAATATAATGCTTTGTTTCGACCAGTTCAACTCGAATTCTTGACACCCTATCTCCCCACCTCCATGCTTAGGATGTTTACCCAGTTGACGAGTTAGTAGATAACCTAGTTGCTCTTTTATGTCGTCATTACTAAAGTGTCTCAGAGCGGATATTGTCTCCTCTCGCCCGTTAAAGTACAACCTCTTTTTAGCGGATCATTAGCTTTTAGGAAACGACGATGACCAAGATATACGAATTTATTTATTACACAGTATGAAGGAATGTGTTCATTGCAAGTAGGAGATGTTTCGTACCCTTGCCCGCTCCGACCTGATAGACTACTACGAGCTTGAAAGTCGTTTATTGTCCACACCAACATAACTCTCTTCATGAAGAACGTGTTTGTCGCCGCATCTTTAGTATGCACAAATAAGTTCCACAAAAGTTTAAGCTCTTCCACCAATGGCCTAAGGAAAACATCTATATCCTTACCAGGTGCTTTAGGTTTGGGAATCAACAAAGCCAACATTAATGATGACTCTTTCATACAAAACCAAGGTGGCAAATTGTATGTGGTGAGTATGACCGACCATGTGTTATGTGGATTACACATGTTACCAAATGGATTAAAACTGCCAGCTAGGAGACCTAGGCGTATGTTATGGGGTTCGCTCGAGAGCTTGGGGTATTTTTTTTTTATCAAAATCTTGCCAATGTTCCCCATCAATGGGATGATGCATCGAACCCTCTTCTAATCATCTAGTACTATACCAAATCATATTTTTGGCAGTGTGCCTCGAAGAATATAAACGTCATAATTTAAGGGTCACAGGAAAGTATCGTAATGGAACATCCCTAAAATACAACCCAAAAAATTTTGTTTGAAAACTGTACTAATCCATAATATCATATATTAAAAGATAAAACCATGAATCATGTATCTCAAAATGTCATAATAAAACTTATCAAATCGGAACTAATGTCAAATCATATCAAGATATCAGAGTAAAACTCCGAGGCTAAAACTGTAACTGTGGTGTGTGCCATGCCATCATCCCAAACTCTTCCCCTTGCTAGCGGAAGTACCTGAAACCAAAACTGAAACTGTAAGCACAAAGCTTAGTGAGCTCCCCCAAACTACCACATACCATACAATAACATATAAAGCAACTATTGGGCCTTGCCCATTGCATCCGACCGAAGACCGGAAACTGCACCGGACCGGAGTCCGGAACTGCATCAGACCGAAGTCCGGAACTAACCAGGGCCTTTCCCTCTGCATCGGACCCAAGTCCGGAACTAACCAGGGCCTTGCCCTCTGCATCGGACCGAAGTCCCGAACTAACTGAACATAGCATAGCATAATCATAACTACTCACATAAACACATATACTGCAAACTGCATCGGACCGAAGTCCGACACATAACACAAATACATGCTTGGGTCACGAAGACATCAAGCACACTGAACTACTGCATCAGACCGAAATCCGGAACTACTGCTAACTAAACGGGCCTGCATTGTGGCTTTAGACCCGTTCCTACTGGAAGGAAAACTCACCTCGTAAAGCTGGCTGCTGAGATGCTAAATCTGAAACTGGCTGACTACTGCTCCGGAACTCCCCGGCTACAATTTCCATAGACACTAAATCAGATACTGATAACTGTTCTCAGGGTAAAATGACTAATTTACCCCTGGTCCAAGTCAACCTCCTGGTCAAAGTCAACTTTCAGTTGACCGGACTCGCCGAGTCCCTAACACCTTTTCTAATCCTCTACTCGCTTCAACTCGTCGAGTTTGGCAACAACTCGACGAGTTCTTCTCCCATACTATCGTCGAATCTAACTTCATCCGACTCGCCGAGTTGTATGAACAACTCGTCGAGTTCTCCTTCATCATATGAACACGTCCAGACTGTGACTCGCCGAGTTGTATGAACAACTAGTCGAGTCTGTTCTTGAGGCAAGAAGATTGCCTTGGACTCGTCGAGTCACGACATGGACTCGCCGAGTCTCTTGCATGCATTCTTATACAGTCGATTCTAGTCGATTTCAGTGCATCCAAATCATAAATCTGGGCTTCTAGGGCTGGTTTTGCACGTAAAGTTTCCAACTTTACGTGCATGCACACGAGAATGGGGCTAAAACACAAAAATCATCCAACACAAGCCCTTAGGGTTTGGAACAAGGCTATATTTGCATAAAGGTAGCTATATTGAGTTCCTAGAGCTCAATAACATCCAGATCTATGGTCTCCATCCTAAGGAGAGCTCAAATCTCGAGTTTGAATCATATAAAGCTCCAAAAGAGACATAAATAAGCATAAAGAGGGTTTAATGGAAGAATAAGCAATGTAATAACTTTATTACCAGAATATGAAGCAGATGGAAGCTGGCTCTTGGATCTCCTTTCTCTTTTATACATCTTCTTTCCTTCCTTCTCTTCTACAACTCCCAAGCTACCACAAAACACTCAAGCTCAACAATGGGGACTAGGGTTTTATAGAGAAATGCTCTAAAGGTGTTGGACGCTGGGGTGGGAGGCTATAATGACGTTTAAATAGGGTACAAACCCTGGGATTTAGGGTTTCGTCTAGACTAGCGGACTCGCCGATTCGGGAATAACCGACTCGTCGAGTCGGCACGCTCAATCCACGTGCAGACCCGCTGCTACTCGACGAGTTAGGGCTACTGACTCGTCGAGTAGCTTCTAAAACAAGAAGAATAATAATTAAAAATGCGTACCAGGAACGGGGCGTTACAGTTCTCCCCCACTTATCTTAGACTTCATCCTCGAAGTCTGCTGCTTCTGAATCCGAAAATAACTCCGGATAATGCTCCCTCGTCTCCTCCTCGGTCTCCCATGTCCATTCTGAACCCTTCCGATGCTGCCACTGCACCTTCACTAGCTGAACCACCTTGTTCCTCAAGGTCTTCGTCTTCCGATCAAAGATTGCAACTGGCCTCTCAATGTAATTCAGGCTGCTATCAACCATAATATCCTCCAATGGTACCACTGCTGACTCATCCACCAAACACTTCCGCAACTGAGAGACGTGGAAAGTGTTGTGGATCTGGCTGAGCTCTGCTGGAAGATCCAAACGGTAGGCAACCCGAACCACCCGGGCCAAAACCCTAAAGGGACCAATGAACCTGGGACCCAGCTTGCCCTCTTCCGGAACCTGATGACACCCTTCCAGGGTGACACTTTCAGGAGGACCATATCGCCTACCTAAAACTCCAAATCAGAACGGCTCCTATCGGCGTAACTCTTCTGCCGACTCTGAGCCGTCTGGAGCCGGCTACAAACCTGCTGAATCAACTCTGTGGTCTTAAGCACCACCTCTGTGCTCCCCATGACTCTCTGACCGACCTCGCCCCAACAGATCGGGGTCCTACACTTCCTCCCGTAAAGCATCTCGAAAGGAGGGCGGTCAATACTGGCGTGGTAACTGTTGTTATACGAAAATTCTGCTAATGGAAGATACGTATCCCAACTGCCACCAAAATCTAGAACACATGCCCGAAGCATGTCCTCGAGAGTCTGAATCGTTCTCTCGCTCTGTCCGTCCGTCTGAGGGTGGAAAGCGGTGCTGAAGTGAAGACGAGTCCCCATCTCGTCATGGAACCGCTTCCAAAACCTGGAAGTGAACCGGACGTCTCGATCTGATACTACTGATACAGGCACTCCATGCCGTGCCACTACCTCGCGCACATAAATATCGGCTAGCTTTTCGGCCGATATGCTCTCCTGAATCGGTATGAAATGCGTGCTCTTGGTCAGCCGATCCACTATGACCCAAATCGAATCAACTCCACATGCGGTCCTGGGAAGCTTAGTGATGAAATCCATAGTGATATCCTCCCATTTCCACACGGGAATGTCTAACGGCTGCATCTTGCCGTGGGGCATCTGATGTTCCGCCTTGACCTTCCTGCAGGTCAGGCATCTCTCCACATACCAAGCTACGTCCCGCTTCATGCAGGGCCACCAATAATCGGGTCGAAGATCTCTGTACATCTTCGTCGCCCCTGGGTGGATGGAGAACCGAGACTTGTGGGCCTCATCCATCAGCACATGTCGTACTCCTCCCCAGTACGGTACCCAAACTCTCCCATGAAGGGTCAACAATCCTCGACTGTCATAGTCAAAGGAAGCTACTCGGCCAACAATCCTCTCACACTTCTGCCTCTCCTCCTTCAGGCCCTCAACCTGTGCCTCTCTAATATGCTCCAACAATGGAGTAATCACCGTCATCCTCAGACAAATATCCCTGATCGGGGCAGCTACCGCCTTGCGGCTCAGGGCGTCGACCACTACGTTGGCCTTGCCCGGATGATAAAGGATCTCACAGTTATAATCCTTTACCACGTCTAACCATCGGCGCTGCCTCATGTTCAAATTCGGCTGATATATGAGGTACCTCAAACTCTTGTGATCCGTGTAAATGATACAGCGTACACCATAGAGGTAATGTCTCCAAATCTTGAGGGCGAACACCACTGTCCCCAACTCTAAATCGTGCCTCGGATAGTTAGCCTCGTGAGGCTTCAACTGTCTAGAGGCATAAGCTATCACATGCCCTCGCTGCATCAACACTGCTCCCATACCCATGATCGAAGCATCACAGTAGACTACGAAGTCATCCACTCCCTCCGGCAGGGTAAGAATCAACGCCTCGCATAGTCGCTGCCTGAGCGTCTCAAAAGCTGTCTGCTGCTCAGGTCCCCAGCGAAACACTACTGACTTCTTGGTCAGTCGGGTGAGTGGAACTGCTATCTTGGAGAAATCCTGTATGAATCTCCTATAGTACCCTGCCAGTCCTAGGAAGCTCTGAATCTCAGATGGAGAACTCGGGACCTCCCACTGCATCACGGCCTCTATCTTGGCCGGATCTACTAGTATACCCTTCTGGTTGATGAGGTGTCCAAGGAACTGCACCTCGCGCAACCAGAACTCGCACTTGGAGAACTTCGCAAACAGTCTCTCCCTCCTCAGCGTCTCTAGCACCTCTCTCAGGTGCTCCTCATGCTGCTCCTGAGTCTTGGAATAAACCAAGATGTCATCTATGAACACTATCACAGACCGATCCAGCATCGGTCTACATACGCGGTTCATGAGATCCATGAACACGGCTGGAGCGTTGGTGAGCCCGAACGGCATCACCACAAACTCATAATGACCATAGCGGGTCCTAAAAGCGGTCTTCTGCACATCCTTATCCCTGACCCGCATCTGGTGATATCCTGACCGTAAATCAATCTTGGAGAACCAAGATGCTCCTTGAAGCTGGTCAAACAAATCGTCTATCCTCGGGAGTGGGTAACGGTTCTTCACCGTTACCTTGTTCAGCTCCCGGTAATCTATGCACATACGGTGCGACCCGTCCTTCTTCCTCACGAATAGGATCGGGGATCCCCATGGTGAACTACTCGGCCTGATGAAACCCTTGTCTAGCAGCTCCTGCAGCTGCGTAGACAACTCATGCATCTCTGGAGGAGCCAACCGATATGGTGCTTTGGCTATCGGAGCCGCACCCGGAACCAGGTCAATCCGAAACTCAACCTGTCTTTCCGGAGGTATCCCAGGAAAGTCCTCCGGGAATACGTCCGGATACTCTCGCACTACTGGTACATCGCCATCTGTCGCCTTACCTTTCTCCCGGGCATCTATAACATAGGCGATGTACCCCGCACAACGCTGCTGAACGTAGCGCCTCGCTCTCGCTGCTAAACAAAGGACTGGTCCGCGCTGTGGCCTCTCGCCATGAATCACTAACTCTCCCCCACTGGGAGTGCGAACCCTCACTAACTGCAGCTCACAATCAATCACTGCTCCATTGGGGCTCAGCCAATCCATACCCACTATCACCTTATTCCCCCGCAGGGGAATAGGAACCAAGTCCACTGAAAACTGCTCATCAAATAACTGCAGCGAACACCCCCTATGTACTCTCGCGACCCTGACGGTCCTGTCATCCGCTATCTCAACCTCAAGTGGACAATCCAGCTCCTCCGGAGCTCTGCTAAACCTCTTGCTGAGCGCAAGTGAAACAAATGATCGGGTAGCCCCCGAGTCAAACAATACTGTAGCTGAAATGCCGTTCACTAAGAACGGCCCTATACGAAAACATATAACTATGAGAAACAATCAATATCAATAAAGAGAAAAGAGGAAAATACATACCCGTCACCACATCAGGAGTCGCTCGCGCCTCCTCCGCTGTCATCTGGAAAGCTCTACTCTTCGCCACTGGCGCCTCACCCCGGCCCTGACGGCCGTTTGTAATCCTCATTGTAGCAGGGGCAGGTGCCGCCACCTTCCCTGCTGCTGCCAAACTCGGACACTGGGACTTTTTATGTCCCCTCTGATTGCAATGGAAGCAAATCAGATCAGATGTTGTGGTGGTGGTGGTAGTAGCTGTACAATCTCTGCTCATATGCCCGGTCCGGCCGCACTTGTAGCAACTGGGACTCCCTGCCTTGCACGCCCTATCGTGCAATCTCCCACACTTGCCATACCGACTGTGGCTCTGCTTTCCTCTAGATCTGTGATCCGATACCTTGGGCTTTTTGCCCGAACTCCCTGTACCAGATGCCGCCTTTGGCTTCCTCTTCTTCTCCATCTCCAAATCTATCTCTCTCTCTCGAGCCCTCGCAATCATATCATCCAGCGTTTTACAGCTGGACCGACTCACAAACTGGCAGATATCACTCCGCAACATCTCATGATAACGGGCCTTCTTCATTTCCTCATCAGCTGCGTACTGAGGAACGAGAAGAGCCCTCTCCCTGAACTTGGCGGTAATCTCCGCCACTGACTCTGTAGTCTGGGTAAGATCCTGAAACTCCCTAGCTAACTGCTGCACCTCAATAACCGGTGTAAACTCGGCTCTGAACCTGGTAGTAAAATCAGCCCAGGTCATCGCATCAAGAGCTGCGTCATCTCCGATAACATGCCCAATCTCCTCCCACCAATCTCGTGCCCTGTCCTTCAGAAGACAGGATGCTAGTCTGACCTTGTCCCCCTCGGGACATCTGCTGGTGCAGAACGCATTGGCGAAATCCGCCAACCACCTGGTACTCGCAATGGGATCCCGTGCCTCATGGTAGTCTGGAGCTCCACAAGCCTGGAACTCCCTGAAGGTGAGTGTGCGCGACCCCATCATGGCCGCCACCTCAACACGGAATGTGCTCAACCTCTCGTCCCTCAGCTCTAAAATACCCTCCTTGATTGAACCGAAGATCACAGGAGTCTGCTCAAGTATGGTGCGAGTAACCTCTGAAGAGAGGAACTCCCTGGTCTGCTCATCTAGATGCTCGGCCCTCGAGCTTGATCCTGATCCCTCGCCGGCTCCTGAACTGCCGACTGCTGGCCTAGGGCGTAAAACCACCATTCTGAAATCACAACATGATAAACGTCAGAATCACTGATATATCTCGAGGGATCGCTACTACTTACAAGTTCCCTGGTCTCGTCTCAGCCTTCCTTGGTTCAAGTACGGATCCTCTGCTTTCAGTAGTACGGGCCCATACTACCTTCCACATCTATCCGTACTTTCCTCAAGAACCGCCTCAATTCCACCAAGTCACTTCTACTGTTACTGATCTCTTCTACTCTCATCCTAGGCTTGCCCTAGGGAAATCTCTGACTCTACCCAACCCAGTCCTCAGCTGCTGAAGGCCTCCTCGTAATGCCAATTAGCCATCACCTGAATACCATCACATGTGACGAGGCTCAAATAATCCTTCGAGTACAAGACTTGTCCCTACAACGGTTAGACTCAAACAAGAGCTGCGCAATAGGGCCAAATCCAGCACTCTGAGATTATTCAACCCTGATCACATGTGACGTGACATATTCACCTAATGGCTAACTCCCATCACTCAGAGTTCCACAAAGCACAAAGCAAGCAGCATTCAGACATAGAAACTACTCAAGCAATTCTATCCTCATAACAAGAAATTGTACTAGCATACAATGCTAAACTCATACTATCAGGCATAACCTAAACAGGCTATCCTACTACTGTCTACTCAATACTAGCACGAAATTCTCGTAAAGCTGAAACACATATAGCAAGCACATAAGGCATCTTCCTAGATCCTTAGTCCTATTCTAGCATGTTGTTCTACTGAAACTGATAATCATAACATAAACTTGTATGGGTAATTTGGGAGTACTTACTTGAGCTCGGCTGATCGCATGCACCACACCCTTTTTCTCTTTTTTCAAAAACTCTTTTCTTTTTAAGTTTTCTTTTTCAAAAATTCTTTCGGAAACATTTTTCTTTTGAAAATCTTTTTGCCATTTCCTTAGTTTGAGTCCAGTCACACCAGAAAGTGTGCCTGAATCCCTCAAACCAAGGCCCTGATACCAACTTGGAACATCCCTAAAATACAACCCAAAAAAATTTGTTTTAACACTGTACTAATCCATAATATCATATATTAAAAGATAAAACCATGAATCATGTATCTCAAAATGTCATAATAAAACTTATCAAATCGGAACTAATGTCAAATCATATCAAGATATCAGAGTAAAACTCCTAGGCTAAAACTGTAACTGTGGTGTGTGCCATGCCATCATCCCAAGCTCTTCCCCTTGCTAACGGAAGTACCTGAAACCAAAACTGAAACTGTAAGCACAAAGCTTAGTGAGCTCCCCCAAACTACCACATACCATACAATAACATATAAAGCAACTACTGGGCCTTGCCCACTGCATCCGACCGAAGACCGGAAACTGCACCGGACTGGAGTCCGGAACTGCATCAGACCGAAGTCTGGAACTAACCAGGGCCTTGCCCTCTGCATCGGACTGAAGTCCGGAACTGACCAGGGCCTTTCCCTCTGCATCGGACCGAAGTCCGGAACTAACTGAACATAGCATAGCATAATCATAACTACTCACATAAACACATATACTGCAAACTGCATCGGACCGAAGTCCGGCACATAACACAAATACATGCTTGGGTCACGAAGACATCAAGCACACTGAACTACTGCATCGGACCGAAATCCGGAACTACTGCTAACTAAACGGGCCGGCATTGTGGCCGTAGACCCGTTCCTACTGGAAGGAAAACTCACCTCGTAAAGCTGGCTGCTGAGATGCTAAATCTGAAACTGGCTGACTACTGCTCCGGAACTCCCCGGCTACAATTTCCATAGACACTAAATCAGATACTGATAACTGTTCTTAGGGTAAAATGACTAATTTACCCCTGGTCCAAGTCAACCTCCTGGTCAAAGTAAACTTTCAGTTGACCGGACTCGCCGAGTTGGGCCGCCAACTCGCCGAGTCCCTAACACCTTTTCTAATCCTCTACTCGCTTCAACTCGTCGAGTTTGGCAACAACTCGACGAGTTCTTCTCCCGTACTATCGTCGAATCTAACTTCATCCGACTCGCCGAGTTATATGAACAACTCGTCGAGTTCTCCTTCATCATATGAACACGTCCATACTGTGACTCGCCAAGTTGTATGAACAACTCGTCGAGTCTGTTCTTGAGGCAAGAAGATTGCCTTGGACTCGCCGAGTCACGGCATGGACTCGCCGAGTCTCTTGCATGCATTCTTATACAGTCGATTCTAGTCGATTTCAGTGCATCCAAATCATAGATCTGGGCTTCTAGGGCTTGTTTTGCACGTAAAGTTTCCAACTTTACGTGCATGCACACGAGAATGGGGCTAAAACACAAAAATCATCCAACACAAGCACTTAGGGTTTGGAACAAGGCTATATTTGCATAAAGGTAGCTATATTGAGTTCCTAGAGCTCAATAACATCCAGATCTATGGTCTCCATCCTAAGGAGAGCTCAAATCTCGAGTTTGAATCATATAAAGCTCCAAAAGAGACATAAATAAGCATAAAGAGGGTTTAATGGAAGAATAAGCAAGGTAATAACTTTATTACCAGAATATGAAGCAGATGAAAGCTGGCTCTTGGATCTCCTTTCTCTTTTATAGATCTTCTTTCCTTCCTTCTCTTCTACAACTCCCAAGCTACCACAAAACACTCAAGCTCAACAATGGGGACTAGGGTTTTACAGAGAAATGATCTAAAGGTGTTGGAGGCTGGGGTGGGAGGCTATAATGACGTTTAAATAGGGTACAAACCCTAGGATTTAGGGTTTCATCCAGACTAGCGGACTCGTAGAGTCGGGAATAACCGACTCGTCGAGTCGGCACGCTCAATCCACGTGCAGACCCGCTGCTACTCGACGAGTTAGGGCTACTGACTCGTCGAGTAGCTTCTAAAACAAGAAGAATAATAATTAAAAATGCGTACCAGGAACGGGGCGTTACACGTAACACCTTATGAGATACTTCTTACAATTGGTGTTTTTATCGATCCATCGGCACTCTTGACAAATGGGAAAATCTGCAATGACTCGTGTTCTTTCCAAAAAAGAAAATAATCGTTTTTCCACACATGTATAGACTCATACCACAGACCAATCTTCTTCGGTTTCTTTTTGGCTAGATAATATGAAATGGGAACCTTTTTGCAACTGGGAAATGTCGATTGCAACAACTCAAAGAGTTGATTAAATGAACTATCAGTCCATTTGTTTTTCACCTTGATATGCATTAACTTTGCTAAAAAATTAAGGGAAGAAAAAGTGGAACCAGGAACAATTTAGTTTGCACTTCTTCTAACAGTTGTACAAAATCATCATCCACACCGCCACCCTCTGTATTTGAGGTTACTTCATAAATGTTTGTATCATTTTCTATCAACTCCCACATCACATCGTCGATAACATCATCCATTTAATTACTTGGCGCTACAAATCTACAATTGGAGAAGGTTTCCCATGATAGATCCAAGTTGTGTACGACTTACTGAAACCATTTATAAATATATGACGTTTCATTTTTGTTGGGTACTTGAAGTAACGGTTATCACATTGTTGGCATACACATCTGATTTTACCGTTACTATCAATATATGACTTGGACTTCTCGATAGAATATTTAAGTCCTAGTTGGACCTCGGGATAGTTTCGATATGGATTAGCAGTCCAACTTTTACCAGTAGACATGACATTACTGAAACATAATTTCGGGTTTAGAGTTTACTCTACAAAAAACAAAAGTCCGATAAAGTATTTATAAAGTAGATGATTCAAAAAGTATCCCCTGGAACGGGGACAACAATTCAGAAATAAATAGAGTATTCACAAGGGTAGGCTTCTAAAACCACTTTTTTGAATACTTTATCTCATATACGAACATGCATTACATGATTGGATGTTTAAGAAAAATTCAGCATCATTTCCCCTTAGCTCCCAAGTATATATATATATATATATATATATATATATACACACACACACACACACACACACATACACACACTCAAAGAGCAAAGATAAAAATGACAACTGAATCTGTTGTAAACAAACAATCATGTAATACATGTTCACATCCTAGATGAGATAAAGTACTTAAAAAGCAGTCCCGAAACAGGGACAACCTGAAATTAATTTCTAAATCAATTTCAGGCGAGTATTTCTAGGTTCACGATGATTACAAAGAAGACACGCAAACAAAAAGAATTTGGATTTTTTTTTGTTATTTTGTAGCATCTTATTGTTGTATATTTTTTATTTATGGTATTTCATTTTGTTTTAAGTTTTCTATAACAACATTATACTTTAAATACTACATTGTTTTTTTTTTGTTTCTTTTTCTATTTGAGCATTTTACTTTTTCATATTTTTGTTATTTATAACATTTTTTGTTTTTTTTTTCAATTATAACATTGTGTTATAAACAATTATGTTATGTTGTTGTTTTCTATTATAGTGGTTTATTTTAAAAGGAAATTGACACTGTAGCACAACAAACTTTTTGCTTTGTCCCAGATTGATCACTAACATTTTTTTGTGCAATAAGTCACTAAATTTGTAAAATCGATGTCAGTTAAGCCCTTATGAAATAAATCAACGGGTTGTTCGGTTACCCCGTTTACATGACGTGCCACATTACATTTGAGTCACCAACACTTGCCTCTTTGGCGCTGACATGATCTCCATGTCACCTCAACATGGAGTTTTTAGTTGTATCTTTTATTATTATTATTATTATTATTAATTCATATTCCATTTTAATCAAAAGCACCTTCCATCTTCCTGTAAACTAACTCCCACCATCGCCATCATCCACCACCTTCTTACACCCACCCACTTACAACCTCCAAACACTACTACCATTCATCTTCCTGCAACATATCATGAAGACACCAAAATAAACACAAAATCCAAAAAAAATGAAGAAAGAGATAAAGTTCAGAGCTTCAATAAAATCCAAAAAAAGAACATCATATGAATTGAATATAAAAAAAGATTACTAGAGAACCATCCTAAAACATCAGTTGTATGAAAATTGGCTTCAAGATCTGGATTAGTAGGGAAAGCTCTTGCTTTCAGGGAACAAGATTGTTCATTCACTTTACCATCGACAGTTATCTGGACTCCAAGTCTCTTTCGACGTCCCCCTCCACATATTCTTTTCTCCTTCTCTAGTTTTAGCCTCTAACACCAAAATATAACATGAACCTGAAACAATAAAAATCAAACAACTTCAATGATAGGATGGACTAAAAGGGAAAATCTTGCAAAAACCCATCATGAACACACCAAATCCAGAAAAAGATGAAGAAATAGATGACGTTCAGAGATTGAAAAAAATCCAAAAAAAGTACATCCGATGAACACATAAAAATAAACACCAAATCCAGAAAAAGATGAAGAAAGAGATGAAGTTTAGAGCTTCAAAAATCCAACTAAAGAACATCAGATTAATTGAATACTTGAGGGATTGTCAGAATCCATGGATTCGAGAGGAAGATCGACGATGCCAAACACCAGGATTCTCGAAAGTCTCGCATTTCACTTTCTATAATTACTTGTGATCTTCAATACTCGATGAATCTGGTTTGTGAATGAACTTCTCACACTTTAATTTCTGTTCTTTTTTAAGCTATGAAATAGATCGTTCGTGCTTATGAGCAACAATTCTTCCCCAACCGCCTCCCTTTTCTTTCAGGGACCATATCCGACATCCGACAACGCTGGTACCCCTTCTCTCTCATGAATACGAGTCGATGAAAGGGAGAACTGGATTTAAGTGAAGCGAGAGAACTAGAGTGGTGAACACAAGACTATAAGCAAACACAAACACACCATAGATGGTTGCGATGAAACACATAGGAGATGGTTAGTGAAGGAGTCGCTGGAGAAGGTTGAGAAGAAAGGCGTCGACAATATATACATAATAGCATCCTACGTATACCAAATACACATACTTTCACATACATATACCATATATACACCAAATATACATATATTCACATACATACATAATAGCATCCTACTTATACCAAATACACATACTTTCACATACATACACCAAACACATAAATTCATATATATATCAAACATACATACATATGCCAAATTTCATCTAATATATACAGATACACATATGTTGTAATTAATCTCGAAATTCACAGTAAATAGAACCTATGGTGGCAAGAAATCAATAGATGGTGTAGTGGTGGTGGTAGTCGCCGAACGTGACAAAAACGGTATTTGGTAAAGCTGGAAATCAAAAACTGAAATTGACATTTGTTTTTGCAATTAATCACTATTATAAGATGGAAATCAATGGTACAAGAGAAAGATAAAGAGAAATGAGGAGGAGATGCCCTACCGTCGCCGAAAATGCTCTACAGTCGCTAGAGAAACGTTAAAGTTGCCGCCGGTATCTCCTTTTCTCCTTCGTCGGAATCTCGTTGGCTTGAATCGGTCGATGGCGTGAGTCGTCGAAGAAACGGGGAAGAAAAAACGAGAGAAAAATGGAAGCAAATCAGATCAGAAAGCGAAAAGAGCGGCGTTGATTTTTGTTTATTTGCGTAAAGCAATACCAATGACACCTTCACCAGCGACTTGAAAACCTTTAGCGACGACTCCTATCAATTGCGGCGACAGTTGTGGAGGGAATTTGCCAGTATTGATGTCGCCACTATTAGGTTTAGGCGAAACATATTCCCAGTCATTGGTTTAGAATATTGATCAGACGGTTGGGGTTTGCTAGAAAATAGTTCAAGCGGATTTGGTCCCCAAGGCATTACCAGCGACAAAGACTTTTAGCGTTAACTTCAGCTTGAGTCGCCGCTAAAAGTCTTTGTCGTCGGTAAAGATGTCACCGATAATGACATGATTCTTGTAGTGATATGATATTTTCATGAGTAAATCTAAAAACAATAATCAAAATCGATCTTGAATTGTTAAAAATTAAAAAAAACTGATTTATGTGCTTTGAACTACATTAATAAATAAAAAAGTATAAATGCACAGGGAAAATATCACTATAGCACAATGAACTTATGTGTTTTGTCCGATTTGACCAATTATGTTTTTTTTTCTGTGCAATAAGTCATTTAACTTTTACTGTACATGTCAATTAAGCAATTATCATTACTTTTTAACCATTCCCCCGTTAACCAGTTATTCTAAATTACACGAATGGCCCGTATGGCATATTTTCTTTCGTAGTTGGTCCCTTACCAGCTATGGTTTAAATTACATGACTAAAAATGCCACATTTCTGAAACTCAGGGGACCAAAGTGACAAAAAACAACATAATCATGTTCTTCTTTTTTAGAACAGTCAACAAAAAGAGTAAAGTGTTGTTTGGGTTATCGATGATTTTTCTCTATCCTAACCCACCAATCGGTCACAAATTGAGACACATGCATGAAGATGACTCGATCTCTGGCCTTTTCTACTTAGTTTTTGGCTATTCACTAGACCCAAAGAGATCGATTTCACTAACCGGAAATTCTTTGGCGACGTCAACCCCCCAACTTCCTCCATCTCCGGTGGTCATGTGGCCACAAAAAAGAACCTGATAACCGACTTGCCGACTATCTATCAAACAGCAAGAGTTTTCACTAAGAAATCATGATACGAACTCGAAGCAGATGAAATCAACACTTTCATAATGGTACACCTTCACTTTTCCCAATTCTCTACCAGTGGACTCGAATTTTCCAATTTGAACCTAGACGTTTTTGTCTCATGGTTTTCTCTGTTTTCTAGTTTTAGCATCGGAAAAACGACTGCGGTTAGAGAATTTATATTCCCGATTTCATCTAATCGTAAGTTTACAATCGAGTTTAAACCCTCCAGTGGCTCACCTTCTGCATTTGTAAACGTCATTGAAGCTTTCACGAATCTATTCAGGTCCTCCTCCACTTTCCCACGTATTTCACCCGCCAAAAGAATTGGTGATCTGGAGAAGTTAACATATGATTATGCTTTCAACCCAATCCACAGAGTTAACATTCGAGGACAAATGATCAACATAGATTGTGATACCTTAAGAAAAACTTGGACACCTGATGATCCCTTCATCTTCAACAATGGACCAATGAGAAACATCACATTTAATGGTCGGATTAATTATGTCGACGGCCGAAAAAAGCTCATTGGATGCTCCTCATGATGTTTACAAAACAACCAAACAATTAAATAACAGTTTGGTAAACATTATAAGCACAACCCTCGTAAATCCTAACGGCATTATAAGCACATTTACACTTTGGTCCGCCAGAGTTTCATAAATGTGGCAGTTTTGGTCGTCTAATTTAGACCAGTAAGGGACCAACTACGAAAGAAATTTAAATCATAGGGGTCATTCGTGTAATTTAGATAACTAGTTAACGGAGGAATGATTAAAAACTAATGATAATGACTTAATTGACATTTACAGTAAATGTTAAATGACATATTGCGCAGAAAAAAAAACATAATTAGTTAAATCGGACAAAACACATAAGTTTATTGTGCTACATTGATATTTTCCCAAATGCATATTACCAATATAATGGTGTATTCAATAGTCGGTTTAACCGATTTTATAGTGTGTACAACTTATTTTTATTTTTATATATTGATATTAAACGGTTCCAAAAAAAATATATATTGATATAAAAAGCAATAATCATACAAACCAACATTACTTTAAAAATTGATAACAGATATAAGATTCTTTAAAATAAAATCAAATTTTATCCATTAAATTAATGCCTGTTCTGTTTTAATAAAAGTTCTTCTTGCTCACCCTACTACCACAAGTGTGTGAGTCGGTCCTTTTTTAAATCCTTAAAATCTGGCAGATTTAAATATCATACTAATAATATATATATATATATATATATATATATATATATATATATATATATATATATATATATTTTCACTACTCGAGGCCCTAATTGTTGACATTGATGACACTCAACTTAATCATAAAATAAATGTTGGCATTAAATGAGATTAGAACATTAAAGTCAAATTGATACACATACCCACATTGTCAGTCTTCCATGCATCTGGTTCTGCGTCCAGAAAGCTTCATACTCAAATTCTTAATTTCTTCTTGTACCTATTTCTTCTATTGCTGTCGGAATCCTTATGAAGTTCCCCAATGTTTAATGAAAATAAATATTAGGGGCACAAATGTAAGGCATCTTGATCTTTTTCACTTCCTGCATCATATAAAACCTTGTTTTCATTATGTTTTTTTCGCTTGTACTTTCGTAATATGATGCTTGGGAAATGCTCAAAACGCATGTAACATAGAAAACCATAAATCTAGAGCGCATGCAAAGGGGTGTTTCTCAACGGTTAACTTTTCAATTAGAAAAAACTTAATTTAAAAGAAAAAAATGTATAAAATACCCTATATTTCTGATTTTTCTCTTTAAATCATTTTTTTTATTAGAAACACCCTTTTATTGTTTTATTTTTGTATTTGCTCTTTTAATAGAGATCTGGTATTACAATTTTGTTTTTTTTTATTGAAAAAAACCCTGACATTTTGGTAAAAAAAACATCATTTTTTTCCAAAAAGACCATTACATTTGATAAAATTTTATTTGTACCAACTTTTTTGTTTTGGATCATAGTATATTGTTTTTCTTGTTATTGATGTTTATGGTGTTTCGGATGGTTTTCAATATTAAAATCTGATTTTTTAATTTTTTTTTTAAAAAAGAAAAAAAATTATTGTGTCTAATTCTTGTTGCAAAAATACATATCAAATTAAATCTATTTGTAAGATGCTCGGACAATAACGAATGAAGAACAACCATGTAGATAACATATTAGATTATATTCAGATTCAAACAGAAAAAACAACTTACAAAATTACAAAATTTCAACATGTGTTTCGAATCTAATTTTGACTTTCATACTATTACCATTATAAACATTATAAATCTTAAAGTGACATAACTTTTACTTATCAAATTATCAAGTCTAAATAACCTCTTTAAATAGACTTAATTTTACTAAACATAATCCAAATAATTTCTTAGAATAAGATTGAAAAGTTGTATTAGGTTCGATATAAATATTCCTAATAATATTCAATGATTCTTATAAGCCCAGAAACGTAAAAACATGTAATTTTATGTTTACAACAAATTTAATCTTAAATTGAGAAGAAATCATTATTTGTTACTTGTTAAATTATAAAACAATTACAAATTTACAAAATTAATTAACTCTACTATAAATCAAATCAATTCACATGGTCATTCATCAAAAAGTACAAATTTAAGTATTTTATTAAAACAAGAACATAAATCACTAGATTAAAAATAAGTCTAATGCATCAATCCAACGATATCAATTACACATAACTAAAAGTCGAATTAGAAACAAAAAAGAAATGGTTTTAGTCGATCGTTCATAAAAATATAAGTTCAAAGATGTAATTAAAAAACGTTTTTATGAATAATAATTTCTCATATAAATATATTACCAATTTCAAAACCCTTTTAATAGCTCTTAGTGTGTGACCCTATAGTCTTATATATAATTAGCTATAGAGTAAATTATTTGCATGTTCCCTGTTATTCCTAAAAAAACTCCCAATTGAGATAAGTGTGTAACAACATGTAACTTACTATAATCATATACGAGTGTTTGTCTTCACAAAGAGTCTATTAACTTTTAATGGTAAATGCATTCTCGTCTTAAGAGGGTGTTTGGCATTGCTGTTAAAACATCTTTTGGCTTTTAACTTTTCCAAAAAGTTGAAAAACATCCAAAAGATGTTTGGCTATTGAAAAAAATCTTTTAAAAATGACTTTTTGTATTGAAGGAAAAGAGAATGTTTCAAAAGTCACAAATACTATCTGTTTGTGACTTTTGAGACTTTTAACCTGAAAAGTTAACTTTTATGCCAAAAGCAAATACAAATACTTTTTAAAGATTTTCTTTTGGAAAAAGTTACTAAACAAAAAGTCGTTTTTCAAAAAGGACTTTTAGCCTTAAAAAGTTTTCCCAAACACCCCCTAACTATCTTTGTTTTGATAGCATTGAACATGCATGCTGCATGGATTGGATCATTTTCATGTTGGTTAAATATTGACAAAATTGCAAGTTTGATCCCATGTGGTATGTCAAAATTTGGACGTTTGGTCCAAAATGTTTTGGGGTTGTACCAGTGTTCCAAAATGTTTCATTTGTTGTGAATTTGGTCAAAAGTTATTTGAAAACACTTAAAATGACGAAATTTCCATTTTAATTTAGTTTTTTTTTCATTTTCTTTACAACAATTAAACAACGAAAATACCTCTCTCTCTCTCTCTCTCTTGATTTTTGGGTCTGTTTGTTAAAATTAAAAAAAAAAATATGTGTTCTTAAGAAAAGAACATGAAACAAAAAACCACAAATCTGGTCTAAAAACGATATCTTGTTGAGTTATTCATTGTGGATTTAATCTTGGATCTAGTCAATTTTCCATATTTCAAGAACACCTGTTTTTTCCTGATTTCAAGAACAAGAACAACTCTTTTTTTTTCCAGATATGATGAACTACCATCATCATCATCTGTTTTGATTTTAAACCCATAAACCATTCACAAACTACCCCTTCTAGTCAGAGTAATCTTTCTGTACAGAGTAGTAATCTTTCTTCATCCATGTCTTCATGTGATGGATGAAGTATTAAATATCTGCTTAGTCATAAGAACCTCTAGATGACACATATCTGTTCCATGGAAAATTTTGTTTCATCATAAGAACGCCCACCATTCCAGCTACTACCAAACACCATCACCAACCCAACCATCGTGAGCCACCCTTGAAAAATCCACCAGCACTTACCAGATTTTGAATTCGACATAAGAGGGAAAGATTGTGATCGATTAGAAAAGAAGGAGGAGTGAATCATGTGCGATTTTTACTGCCTGAGTCTTCTTCATCTACATCGATTCCCGAGTCTTCTCCATCTGCATTGAATCTGGTGTGATTTATATGGTCGACTTCTCCATCTGCATTGATTTAGGGATTTTAGATCGGAGACTAGGGCCTTGTAGTTGTTCAGATATGAGATTTTAGGGTTTTTAGATGATCGGGTGGTGTTAATTGCTGGGTTCATCAGTATGTATGTGTGATGAAGGTCTGATTTTCAAACACTCTTTCATCACCATTATTTAAAATCTCAGTTTTGTTGAAGGTCCAATCTTCAGATTATGATTTGTTACAGTGAATCAAGCTCCCCATAAATTATTCTTTTATTTATTTAGAAACAACCACTTGAAGGTTTTGCAGATATGGCTTTTAGCTCGTGGTTGTTTTTATATGAGATGAACAAGAGAGAGATAGAGAGAGAGAGAGAGAGAGAAAGATAGAGAGGGTGTTATTTTCCTTTTTTATAATGTTGTAAAGAAAATGAAAAACCTAAATTAAAAGGGCAATTTTGTCATTTTAAATGTTTTCAAATAACTTTGGACCAAATTCACAACAAATGAAACATTTTGGACCACTAGTGTAACTCCAAAACATTTTGGACCTGACATCTAATTTTTAACATACCACAGGGACCAAACTTGCAATTTTGTCATTAAATATTTATTTCTTGATCTATGAAGTCAGTTAAGGCATCAGACTTGATATGAAGTCAATACTTTTTGGGTAAGACCGTACACTTATATTTATGTGATTCTATATATTGAGGGAAGGCAACCGATATCACACTCAAATAATTAGAGCAACCAATCCTAATCTTACTATATGCATTCCTCATAAGTTTCGTGTCACACACCATGTCATTTGTAGTAAACTCAATAGGCGAGTCAGAAGATACATATATCTCATTAGATGTGGTATGATGATATTGCAACTTGCTTAATTTAATGTCATATCACATTAGTATTATTTCGTACTTGGAGTCATATATCTTGAACCAACTTCAAAATTTGTCAATGCTATTTACTATGATTGGTATGAATTTTGTTGCATATATATATATATATATATATATATATATATATATATATATATATATATATATATATATATATATATATATATATATATATATATATATATATATGGGAAAAGGGAATATACATTACAGCCCCACCTAAGCTTAGGTACTAAACCTCTTGAAAATACATTGTTTTACTATATAAAGATTACGGTTAATGGATTCACGATTAATACTTCAAGATGTAAATTCAAGATCGAAACAATAGGGTTTAGGGTTTAGGGTTTAGGGTTTAGGGTTTAGATTTAGGGTTTAGGGTTTAGGGTTTAGGTTTAGGTTTAGGGTTTAGATTTAGGGTTTAGTTTTTAGGTTTAGGGTTTAGGGTTTAGGGTTAGGGTTTAGATTTAGGGTTTACATTTAGGGTTTAGGGTTCAGGTTTAGGGTTTAGGGTTTAAATTTAGGGTTTAGGGTTTAGTAATGTTCACTTAGGTGAAGTAATAAACGATAATTGAGGAAAGAAAATTGAGATGGTAAAACGATAATGAAAGAAAGAAATGTTATGGAGGATGATATATTTACCAAGTGAAACCAAACCGAATATATTTAGCATGTTAAAACGCCATATTTTAGAAGTTTAGTACCTTAGCTTAGGTGGGGCTGTAATGTATATTCCCTATATATATATATATATATATATATATATATATATATATATATATATATATATATATATATATATATATATATATATATATATATATATATATATATATATATATATATATATATATATATATATATATATAAGAGAGAGAGAGAGAGAGAGAGAGAGAGACCTTGATTCGTATATTGTGTTCTATGTAAGCATTTTAAATTAGCTCTAGCAAAATCGTAGAACTTATATTTACTATAAGCAGGTAAACCTATTTGATATTCTTGCTTTATATAAAGCTTGTACATTTTGTTATGATGCTTAGACTTTGGAGCATTTTGGTTTACCATATCTAATGTTCTCACTCTAGTGATAATAAAGAATGTATCTAAAATCTAAATTTGTAATGTTTGACAATTTGAATTATGCAGGTTTGACAATAGTCACATAAATAACGTTACTGATTGTTATTTGCAGAGGGAAAACTTCCTCAAAGTCGATACTTTAAGTAAATGATTGATCCAGACCGAGCGTAAAAAGTATGTACCTTTTTTATTCTAGGTTAAAATCAACTAAGTACTAGTGTCAGGGGCCAGAGCCTGGTCTTTCATACAAGTGTCATGGGCTACCCCTGTGGTCTTTCCTTGCAAAGCCGAGCGCTAAATCCCGGTCCTACATACAACTGCCAGGGGCCAGATCCTGGTCTTTCATACAACTGCCATGGGCCAGATCCTGGTCTTTTGTACAATTGTTAGGGGCCAGATCCTGGTCTTCTCTACAATTATCAGGGGTCAGATCCTGGTCTTTCTTACAATTGCAAGGGACCAGATCCCGGTCTTTCATGCAAGCATCACAGAGACAACTAGCATTCCACAAAACAAGTAATGGGCCGACATTGGTGCCTTCGACCCATAGATACAGTGAGAAGACTCACCTCAAGCTGCTGAATATTTCAGAGAAAAGCTCGGACTGCCGGTCCGGAAAATCCCCACACCAACAACATCAAATAATACCAAATACATAATTGGTCCACAACCCATACCCGAAATCCTAGTCCGATTGTCCAATACCCAGGGTGAAAGTCCATTTTACCCTTTCCTCACCTGGCCCAAAATTCGAAACCTAAACCAATAGCAACAAAAAGCCCAACATGGCCTAATTTCCAAATTGGTCCCAAAACTCATCATGTGCCTAATTCCAAGAAAGCCCAATATACTAGCAAACGCCAAAATCAGAAGTCTATTGGCCCAACAAGTCCCAAATCCTAAAAGTCCAAAGCATGGCCCAAATCCATGAACGTCAAGCTCAAAAGCCTACCTGCTGAGTATGCGGGGCGTACTCAGCTCGTACGCTTAGCGTACTCCTTCCATAGCCAATACGTGCAACGTACCAGATGGGTACGCCCAACGTACTCCCCAGATTACTAGACCACTCCATTAAGTACTTATTCGGTTAAGACCTTAAGCCAAACTCCCAGATCTGATTCTAAAGGGTGACTTAATACGTAAAGTTGGCAACTTTACACCCATGCATGACTTAAGGGACCCAAATATCAAAAAGAAGCTTAATAAGGCTCTTAACATATGCATGGACCAATATCTTTCATAAAACTTGCATTTTTATGAACAAGGGACCCCCATGGAGCTAAGATCTAACACCCATGTCTTTTGGAGTAGATCAAAAGCTCAACTTTAGCTCAAAAGACCCAAAAATGCATAAACAATGTCCCAAAACTAGATTTAGCATAATAAGCCATCAAGTAAAGAACTTTATACCTCATATGTCTTGCAAAGATGAGGATGAATCTGGATCTCTAAACTTCACACCAATAGATGAATCTTCAATAACCTTCTATCCATTCAAAATGCACAAAAAGACACTAACATCGTTCATAAGAGCTCAAGAACACTAAGGAGGTGACTAAGGGTTGAGATTAGGGTTTAGGATGATGGAGGTTGATCAATAAGATGACCCAAAGTGATATAAGTTGTTTAAGTAGGGAAAAGACCCTAAAAATTAGGGTTTTCATCTGGCTGGAGTACACCCCACGTACCCTCAGTACGCCCATCGTACTCCATAAGTTGCCCGTGATTCTTCTGCCTAGTACACCCAACGTACGTCATTGTACGCCAGCGTACTAGGCTTAGCTCTTAAACCACCAAACTTCCGGAGGCCATAACTTCTTCGTTCTACGTCCGATTTCGATGTTTTTTATATCCACAGAAAGGTAATAAGGAGCTCTACACTTATATCAACTCACCCTTTCCTTAAAGCTTTTTGAATTACAATCCAAAATCCATAAAGGCCCGAACTAACACATTACCGATATACCCTTGGGCTCCAAACATGAACCGAACTTCCGGAGCACCTAATCTATAGTGCCCACATCCAAAAGGGGTCTAACTCTTTCTTTTTCCTCAAGGCCCGAAGCCTTATGATAACTCATCTTCGAGTCACAACCCCGAATAATTAAACGATTCGAAACCGGATGTTACAAATTCCCCCCACTTAAATTATATTTCATCATCGAAATCACTTCTTACTATCATCCAGTTACACTCAGAAACTTAAACAGTCCAACCCATAATTCCAATACGTACTGAGAGAACACTCACACCTATAACAACATTCCAAAATTATAACCAAACTTGGCCTTAGCAGGGATCTCAGTTCCTTACGATGGATGGGTCTTTACCTCACTAAAGATAACCCTTGAAGAAAACCATTACTATTTGCCCGAAATCTGAAATTCGAAGACCCTATCTGACTCCCTGACAGACCGCCCACTTTGAAACACTATCAGATCAACTCCACTTCGCATTCCAAACCGATCATAATACTTCCAACCTTTGATTATCTTGTTGCTTCCACCGGAAACAAAATCACTGACCATTTATTGTGTTGCCGAAAACGTTTCACCTGACAGAAGGCTTAGATAATCCTTCAAGTAAAAGAATCATCCCTACAACGGTTGGACTCAAACAAGAGCTGCACAACAGGGCCAAATCAATTACTATGAGATTATTTAACCCATGCATCATGTGACTTAACATATCGACTTAATCACACAGCGACTCCTAACACGAGTCCCAAACTATAGCACCACCTCAGACTCATCTTGATGTCCCATAATTACATTTCTGCTGCAGCCGAGACCTCCATAGTCTCATAATTACCTTCCAAATGACTGATATATCGGATTTCCAATCGGTTGTTGAGGCCTATAGCCTCACACAATCATACCATACGACTTCCGAATGAGGGTATTACCTGGCAAGAGCTATCCTAGCTTATTTTCCATCATGGTCCCAACAGTCTTCCGGATCCAACCGAACATATCCAACCATAGAAACTGATGCAACCAAATCCACTTGCTAACAATGAATGATACATGCCCAGTTGTAGTCTTATATCTCAATCGGCCTCATACGACCCACAACCTTCCTTAATTCAACGAATTTTGTGGCCTTCCCACAGTCTCATGACTTGCCTGCCATGATCTAATCCTACCTAGAGGAACTACGGGCCAAACATAGACATACTAAGCCCTCACAGTTGCTCAAGAACCAAGTGAATGCTACGGGCCACCCCGCAGTCTTACAGCACTACCACACTACCTACCAACCTAGTGAATTCTACGGTCACCCCGCAGTCTTACAACACTCCTATACTATGTGCCAATCTAGTGAATGCTACGGCCACCCCAGTGTCTTATAACCTTTTTATATACTATCAGCCAATCTAGTGAATGCTACGGCCACCCCATACTTTTACAACACTTCTATATACTATTTGCCAATCTAACTATAATCTTCCTAAGTCGAACCCGTATCTGACTATACCCCTAACCAGGTGTTTGGGTTATGCTTCGAACCCCAAAGCCTTCATCAGAAAAGAACAGAAAGAGAGTCTCTAACACAACCCTCAACTTGTTCCTGATCAATATCCACCAAACATCACTACTGATGCGCAACGAAACCTGAATATCCTTTCTTGTACAACCTTTAGACCAAACGATTCTCCCCTACTTGGATTCGACTGCACTTTCCTAGTTCACCCAAAAGTTTATGGATTCCCAATCCATCTCACAGTCTTACAATTCAAACTTGTCAATAAAACAGGGCTTACAAAAACTAGCACTCCATTACTAGACAACCTTAGCGATTACACACATTCCAAACCTATATGAACACTTCTTGAAATATCTACGAGCTCAATGATCCCTAGTACTTCTTCTAATACAACTCCAATTTCTTAAGCCACTTTAGCTCATGACGAGGGACTATAACCCTTGGCCAGAACAGACGAATCATCAATTCAACAACTCACCTGCTGAAGGATTGATGTACTCAAAGTTCACCAGTAGATACCATTCAATTTCTGCTGACAATCCCAATATCTGAAATAACCCATGTGAACTGCTCTTTCCCATCACTTAAGAGGGATATGTTACCACTACCCAATTCCTACTGACTGTAGTAGTCGACAACATGAGCTTTACAACAACTAGCCTTCCTTGACCAGCCAAGCCTAACACTTATACATTCCAAGACCGGGTGATCATTCCCAATACCTCAATGATCCTCCAAATCCTTAAGCAATTTCCGCTGAATCCACTACAAGTCCTTAGCGACTAATCGGTTGACGAGGAACAATATCTCAATGTCGAACAAGTACCCAACCCGCTTAACCACTTACTTGTACTTAGAACAATTCCCATGCAACCTGCAACTGACCTCACTTTGAAGGTGTGAACTCAAAAACTACCGATCTTACACTCACGACCGACCCAATTCCTTACTATCTCAAAACCATGCACACCCCTACACATCTTGCATTCAAACCCGACATGCCTACCTTGCGGATTTCTCAAACTCTCGCTGATACTACTAAAGATCTGACCGGCTGCTGATCTCCTAAGAGGAATACTCAAGCCTCTTCTATACACGACCCACGGTATGAAAATTGGCATATGACAATTTTCCGGAATAGAATAACTATATTACTCAAACAAGTGCTTCCATTCTTAGATAATCAAGGTATAATTTTTCACACACATCAACACATAATTATTAGCATAGTGATTTAAGCGTGAAAGAGAAGAATACGATACATACCTATAGTTTCTCAAGGTTCTGCTCCCCCTTCCTGCAGAAACACTTGCAATGGATCCTGAGCTGCCCCAACCACTAAACGCGGGCAATTGGCCCTGATATGACTAGGATGATGACAACAATGACACAACTCTACTTCCAGGGTGCATTCTTGGCGAAGGTTGTTGGATTAATGTCTAAGTCCATAACTATAATTGGTAAGACTTGACCCGACCCGGCATGGTCCATTTAGGTTGCATGGCATCATGCATTTGGATAGACTATAATGAGAGAAATAACACTTAAGGTTGGTTAATATATTATAAGTTCTAATATATTAATAAGGTTATTTAATTAGTATTGATCAAGAATTAATTTGGAATTAATTAAGTGATCAAAAGGAGACTAATTAAATATATGGGTTGATTGTGTAAATCATTCATTCTTATATATGTGGGCTTGTGATCCAAGATTCCTTATGTTGGACTAAGTCCATGGGGTGACCCATGGATACTCCATGGAGGTTAAAATCCATGGAGCATAAGGAATGGGTAAAGTTATGAGTTACATGGTGTAACCCTAATAGCCACCATATAAAAGAATCCCATGACTCAAGAAATCGTGCACTAATGTGTGAGTGTGAGGGCTAGACGATTTCAAAGAGTGTTCAAGTTTCTCTCAAGTTATTCCAAGTGTATTTGGTGTTGTGTGAACCATTTGAGGTGTCACACTTGGGGCACTAGGCACTCAAGCTTCATGAAGACATTCTACATCAAAGAGGTATGTATTCTATCTTGTTATATTTATTATTTTGTATGCTAGATTAGGATAATACCTTGGATGTTCATAATTGTATGTATAATAGAGAAAACATAGATCCAAGGTATTTAGGGTTGCATGTACACTTAGGAGTGTTAGAATGCTCATAACCCAACAGTGGTATCAGAGACTAGGCTTGTTTTCTTGTTATACTTGCAAAAGTAGCTGAAAAATCGAGTTGGATGCATATATTCGATTGTTTTGGCTGGAATTGGACTAGGAACATTACCCTAAGATGTTTTTGGACTTATAAACTTGTTTTTGATGTGGTAATATTCATGCTAATCCAATTTCTAAGATAATTGTCATAATTTCAAGATTTGTATTAGTTTGTATGTTCATGCTAATTTCTTGAAGATTGATGATTTGAATTATCTTGTTCTTATGAGGTTCTTAGATTAATAGAAAAGTTGTGTGAAATAGTTGTTTTCAATCTATTTTAATCTAAGAGTTGATTCCAAAGTGTGTTTTTGTAACTTGTCCTCAAGTTATATGAAAAGTCATATTTAAGAATCATAAAACTCATAAAAGTTGGCAAAGGTTACAAAATAAAGAGTCTAGTTCTAATTAAATGGTTTTATGACTCCATAACTTGTCCTCAAGTTATGGAGGTTCAAGAGTCTCTTCATTAAATTAAAAAAAAAGTGTAACCTTAACTAGTTCCATAAGTTACAATAAAAAAAAGTTATTTTTTTTTATTAATTAGTTTAAAGTCTTCCATAACTTGTCCTCAAGTTATGGAACTTGAAGAGTTTTTTTTTTTAATTAAAACTACTTTAAACTCATAAGTTATGGAATTAATTAGTTTTGAATAGTTTCAAAACTTGCCCTCAAGTTTTGGAATTTGAAAAGTTTTCACTTATGAATACTTTAATTCCAAGTTAGCCCTTAGAATTTAAAAAGTTAAAATTCAACCCTTATACTTTATAATATTATAAGTTAATAATATTTATATATATGTATAAGAGTAAAGTCAGTCTTACCGTTAGTAGGCCTCATTCACGAAGCCGGTCTATAAGGGGGGTATAAGGTTACTGCCTATAAAATGGCAGTTTAATGGGTGTCCACTCTCACCCACCGCTTCCTTGACTGGTGGAGGGTCGTTAGCCGAACGGGTAGGACAAGGACTATAATTCTCCTTTCATTAAAAGTATTAATGATAAATACTAAGTAACTAAACTCTTATTAATACCCAATCTTAGTTACTTAGGAAAATGTGAATTTGGTGCTAACCTATGAAATTACACTTTGCACTTTGCTTAAGTCGTTAGTGGAGCGTGTGTGGTTAACCGGCACACTAACCTGGACTTAACAAGGTAGGCAAAGGGTAACTTAATATTTATCATAGTATCGGTGGAGCGTGTGTGGTTAACCGGCACACTGATTAAGGGGTAAATATTAAGGGTACCAAGTATATTTGCATGGTTATTCACACCCTGTTTTGTGATCCTCGGCATCCCAGTCACAAAACCTGAAGGGCACACTCGAGATTGAAACATACCTTTGAACAGTTCAATGAATCTCAAAGATCTAGGACTTTCAAATCCAATTAAAACCTAATAAATTATTTCGTTTTTCATGGTGGAAATTGGTGAATCGTCATTCACCTACCTTCAAATATTTTATAGCTTGGATTACGGCATCCCTCTTCTAAGTTATAAAATAGTTTGTTGGGTCCTAGCCTTAATATTTCATATTGGGTGTCATATTAAGGACTTTAAATCAACTATCTTGAATATCTCCCAAAAAGATGTCTGGTCTAGACATTTATGATCTTCCCAAATCTCTTGAAACAAGCTTTCCTAAATGAAGATGATGTCCCATGGATATCATACTTCTTTCACCTCCTCCAATTATTCTCCCTAACCCACAAGTTCCTAAAAAGTTTAAGGTCACTCAAGCCCTATTGGCAAGGCAAGGTCTAGGTGTGATCACATCTTGGAGATGTAGTCACATATTGACAAGCCGGGAGAGTTGGGTGTCAAAGTCTTGAGAAAGTTGGTGGCTCAACTACTTTCTAAGTCACATAGTGAGTTCTTTTGGGAATCCTATGAAACAGACTAAGACAAGACCCTTAATGATCTTATCTATTTGCTAAGATCAACTTCCTAAAACGCTATGGACATTGACAATGATGACATTGGATATCCAGTAAAGCTCTCTCTTCCCAATGGAAAGGGATCGGCCATAGTCAACTCGGTTGACCCAATGGTAAAGAGAGAGGCGAAGTCTGAGATAGTCCCATTATCAAGGGTCCATAGGTAACTATTGCCAAAGGAAGGGGCATTGGTTACGAAGCTGCCAAATTTACCTAAGGGTGTTAAAGTCAATAAGTTTGGCTCTACTTCAGGTAAAGTCGATTGTCTAACTCTATTAAGTACATGCTGATTCTGATCGCGAAGATGGATTTCAATCGCATGGTTCGGTGATCAGAATTTTGGGCTATTACTTAAGAGTTATGATATCTATATTGCTTAGGAATAGATAACAACATGGTTTTCATATGGATTGTAAGGATAAGTTTTTCTGCAAAGTTTTAAAATAAAAGAAAAAGGTTTTGATTTTATTTATTTTAAGTATCCTTACAATGGCATTTGTGAAAAGTTGTTGCTTATAAGATTCCATTGATAACAATATTGGAAAAATGGATTTGATTCTTTCGGTTGTGGTAGTGTCTAATATTACCAAATAAGGAAAGATTCTCATCACCCAAGGTTCAATTGGACCGAAACTTGGAATCATGCAAGTTGTATAGTATGATGAATGAGAACTTTCAGCTTGGAAAATTAAGACTAATTCCTTATGTGAATAAGGAAAGGACTAAGGGATCGAGTACACATTCTTGTGCACTGGTCAAGTCCACCACAAAAGATCAAGAAGACTATTCGTCATGATTTACTTAAGTTCAGTAAATATGGTTATACTTATAAGTTTAAGTATAAGTCTGTAGCATTGGAGAAGTTTCAATGTGAGACACAACGAATAAGAAGAATCAAAGTATGGCAGAAAGATAAAAGTTTCTCAAATCTGAAAAGATGGGAGAGTACTTTAGTATCATGTTTATGATCATCTTAATGATTAAGATACCATATCACAATTGGTCCTCTAAAGTCATCTTAGTGCATTCTTATGACTAAGAAGAGGAGTCATGAATTATTGAAATGGTTAAATCAAAAAGATGAGTCATACTTCGTTCCAAAACAATTCTTAGAGTCATACTCCAAGATTGTAACTTGAGTGACATATCTTAAAGAGGGTTTGTTAACACTAGTCAAATGTAAGAGTAAAAGGTTATCTACTCTTGTACATTTGAAATTAGTAAGTTGTGATGTTTTGGATAAAACAGAGACCAACTTAGGCCAATTGTGTAAAGTGTTAGTCTTGATAAAGAATCCGCACTATCTCTTGAATATTTGACCAAGGGAGTCTTATATGTCAAGAGGACAGTGGGAGTCTTAAAGCTCTTGAAAGTTTCAAGACTTAATCAAGAATAAAACCTAAAGTCCTTCTCTAGCACACGACTTGAGGTTTATAACCTATCGTGTTGAAATTTTTATGCCTATTCAAGTTGGCTTTGCATAGGAGTTCTGAGAGTTCTCAATTGGTTGCACAACTACTTGGAAGCAATGGCAGGCACCTGAGCTGCCAAATGGCAAGAATTTAAGATTGCACAAGTTTAATCAATATGAGTTTGGATTTGTCACTAACCTTGTCTTGTGATTATGGTTTTGACAAATTCACATGGATAAGAACACATACACTATTAAATCTAAGTGTCATAAGGTTTCTCTCCGATTCATGAAAATGATGGTGAGGAAACACTTTCACTAAGTAGATTTTAGCTAGATAGCAATTGTGATATTTGCATTCTCAAAGTCGTTAGTGGAGCGTGTGTGGTTTACCGGCACACTAACATGGACTTGTGAGAAGTGGAAAAGGTCTAAACAATTGAGACTATGATTACGGCATCCCTTTTCATAGTTCTAAAATTGTTTAGACACACATGTGAGCTATCTAAGAGAGGTGTATGATTTTGATAAAGTTTTATCAAAACAATCTAGTATCAGAAATCTGAACTTTGGTAAGAAAGTCAGCTGATTTCTGAGTACATGTCAAAGCTAGTGGGAGCATAAGTGTTATGCTAATAATCATCATGTTAGTGGGAGCATGATAATTATGACAAAGGTTGCAAGTTAGCAATGTTAATTATAGAAAACAAAAGTTTCAATTCGTGAGGTTGCAGGGGTTGAAAAAGTTGTTTTGCTATAATCAAGGGAGAGGAAATTATACTTCATTTCAATTCTAAAAGCTTAGATTGAGATTTTAATCGTATTTAATCAAGGATATATATATATGAATTTCATGTTGGAATGGCTCAACATAAGGAAATTCTATATATGGGTCCATTATTTGCGTTCAAAAATTCGATTATGATTACGGCATCCCTTTTCATAATGTGAATTTTGAGAACTTGGCAAATTGAAATGGAAATATTATAGCAAAAGACTGGTTTAGTCTTTATGTGAGACATCATGAATCGTGTCCCATATGCTTCGGATATAGGATCGATTACATGTGCTATATTCATCCTTTCTAAAATTTTCCAAATGCCTGGGGCATTATGAAGGGAAAAGGTCTAGAATTGGATATGACTAAAATGATTAAGCAATTGTCGAGGACAATCTAAGGTTTACCAAAGGTTGGTTGCTCAAGGACAGTTGGAAGTATAATGTTAATTCTGGAAGGACCATATTGACATAATCTGTACGGAGGCAACTCTTGTTCAGAAATGATAGTCAAAATGGAATATGGAAATGTTTCAAAGTTAGAAATTATTCAATCTGTGTAAGATTAGGAAACTTAATGAAAGAAGGATGTTTCCAAGGAGCTGATCTCCTTTGGAATGCTCTGTAATGATTGTTGTCAAGTCTTTCTGACTTTGTGCATAATCATTAAGAGGATCAATGCATATAAGTTTAGAATCTAACAGATTTCAGTAAATGGCATGAATTTGGAATTCTTGCATTTGCAGTAAGGATTTGGGACTATGAAAAGAGGATCATTGGAGTGATGTTCTGTTGATCTATTTTACAAAGTAAAGATCATAGACAAACATAGTATGCATACTTGGTGTATGGCATGACTAGTGTTTAGAAAACATAGTGTACATGCTTGGAGCATGGGACAACTATTGTTTTAAATTCAAGTATAAAGTTGATAAAACCGAAACAATGAATAATGAGTAATCAGTATGGTGATAAATAAAAGTGTTTATTTATATTCATAGGGTTTGATACCATATTTGATTCATTTATTCTTGTGTTTCACTTTGCATGTTTTGACTTCCAGAATAACTAAGTCGCTCTTCCTGAATGATTAAGTTATTCAAACCATCCACAGTCGGTCATATGTTGGAAGTAGATATGAATCAAGACTGTCATGGGTTGGTTTGTAGAGGTCCAATTTGGTGGACAAAGTGGTGCTACAACACTCATGAGTGCTCATAAGTTCTGAGTATTGGATTCAATCCGCGCTCATTTGAATCACTTCATGGATTTTATCACGAGTGATCATGAGACGATAATATCTTATATTCTTCAAACCTAGAGATATGAGTTGTTATTATGAGTTGGTTATACATTGATTGCACGAAAACACATTGGTAACTCGATGTTATAAAACGTGCCTTTGTGTATGATTCAACAAGTAGTAGAACAAGCCATATGAGTTGAAGTTTATCCATTCCTTTTACCTTCGGGATAAAAAGCGATATCTGTGGGCCCCTCGATGATTTAAAGATGATACATGTGAGTGCTTGGCCAAGCCAGGACTGATTTGATCTGTTCAATCAGTCAGTCATCATGAATCGGAAATCGGGAAACAACAAATGGACAGAGAGAATGATTGATAATCCATGTCTCAGTCCATATGATATCTAGAATGGAGGAATATATGATCCCTTATCTAATGGACAAGTCATTGACAAAGGTCAGAGTTCATCGACAAGGTCAGAGTTCGACAGAAGCTTTTGAGAGCTACGATTGCTGATCGGTTCCTGAAGTCATACACAATAATAGTTTTAGACTTATCCAAGTGGGAGACTGTTGGATTAATGTCTAAGTCTATAACTATAATTGGTAAGACTTGACCCGACTCGGCATGGTCCATTTGGGTTGCATGGCATCATGCATTTGGATAGACTATAATGAGAGAAATAACACTTAAGGTTGGTTAATATATTATAAGTTCTAATATATTAATAAGGTTATTTAATTAGTATTGATCAAGAATTAATTTGTAATTAATTAAGTGATCAAAAGAAGACTAATTAAATATATGGGTTGATTGTGTAAATCATTCATTCTTATATATGTGGGCTTGTGATCCAAGATTCCTTATGTTGGACTAAGTCCATGGGGTGACCCATGGATACTCCATGGAGGTTAAAATCCATGGAGCATAAGGAATGGGTAAAGTTATGAGTTACATGGTGTAACCCTAATAGCCACCATATAAAAGAATCCCATGGCTCAAGAAATCGTGCACTAATGTGTGAGTGTGAGGGCTAGACGATTTCAAGGAGTGTTCAAGTATCTCTCAAGTTATTCCAAGTGTATTTGGTGTTGTGTGAACCATTTGAGGTGTCACACTTGGGGCACTAGGCACTCAAGCTTCATGAAGACATTCTACATCAAAGAGGTATGTATTCTATCTTGTTATATTTATTATTTTGTATGCTAGATTAGGATAATACCTTGGATGTTCATAATTGTATGTATAATAGAGAAAACATATATCCAAGGTATTTAGGGTTGCATGTACACTTAGGAGTGTTAGAATGCTCATAACCCAACAAAGGTGGTCCTTCCATCAGCACCTGCAGCATTTGGACTTGCCGCGCACATGCTCATGTGTTCCTTCACCCCTTGGGCCTCTAGCACTAGACATGGAAGCATCAAACTGCTAAGATGTTTCTTACAGAGTCGGATCATGAGTCCACTTCCTCTTCGCTAGTTGCCTCTCCAAACTGATCTCCTGGTCTCGAGTCACGTCGACAATCCCATCAACTGCTTGAACATCTGAGATCCGATCCTTAAACCTGGTGACCAACCAGTCAATGACATGGCCAATAATGTCAGATAACTCCCCACGTAAAGCTCGCGAAACCTCAGTGGTAATACAATCATGGAATCGATCCCCGAAAGGCACGATGCATAATCCACCTTCTTTCCTTCATGGCAAGAGTTAGCAAGAGGATCCTCTTCCCCAAAAGATCCTCGGGCTCCACAAGACCTGAGCTCCCACTGGGCCCCCAACTGTCCTCCTGCAATCTCGGCCCGAAAAGCCTCGAGACGATCATCCAAGAGTTCCATGATCCCTTCCTTGATGGTGCCAAACATTACATGAGTCTGCTCCAAAATACTGTGGGTGATCTCCGACGAGATAAACTCCCGCATCCACTCATCAATCGACTCAGTACCTGCATCTGAGCCTGAAGCAAAACCTGAACCTCCTCCACGCGTTCTCATCACCATTATGAAAATCAAACATGCAAATAATCAGAACATTCCCAAGAATCCTCAACCCATAGGATTCCTAGATTTTTTCGTGACTCCTTGATTCGAGTATGGATCCTGTGCTTTCAGTAGTACGGGCCCAATACTACCTTCCACATGTACCCATACTTTCCTCAAGAATCATCCTGAATCCTCCAAGTCACCATCTCAAACTGATAATCCAAATTATCGCTAAACAGCGCATTTGATCCTGCTAAAACCCACTTCCTAGGCTTTCCTAGGTTCCTAACCTCACCCTGCCATCAGCTGTTGAAGAACTCCCACTAATATCAACTAACTACTTCATGAATATAATCACATGCCACAAAGCTTAGATAATCCTTCGAGTAACAGAATCAACCCTACAATGGTTAGACTCAAACAAGAGCTGTGCAATAGAGTCAAATCCATCACTATGAGATTATTTAACCTTTGCAACATGTGACTTGACATATTCACTTAATAGTTATCTCACATCATCAAGAGTTTCACAAAGCACAAAGCAAGCAGCATTCGTGCAGTAACAGTCCAAACCATAGAATAACCAAAGAACATTCAAGCTCACATACTACAACTCATGCTAGGAACTTCCACTATCACTGCCGGTTGCCTTATGCATGCAAATTATACATAATACAAGATCAAATAGACTGTCGAATGAAGACTCTACCCTAGGACCACAACCAAACGAGGAACAGGAAATAAGGCCAAATCAATCATTCTAGGGCTATATGATCCTAACCGTACATAATTTTTAAAGCATGCACTTACCAATTACTGATACCAATACATATTCCCAATCTAGCATAGCATCCAATGCTTCCTAGGATACAAGGCATCACATATCAGGCCAATCTATCATGCAATTCCTGAAAGTATCCCTAGCCTTATCCTAGCATGTAAACATTCATATCATATATCATATCAACACCTATGGGTATTCTGGGAATCGCTTACTTGAGCTCGACTGATTGCACACACCACCCATTTATTTTATTAGAAAATCCTTTATTAAAAAAATTTATTTTATGAAAAATTTACTAAATCCTCAGTTTGAGTTCAGACACCCCCAAGAGTATGACAGAATCCCTCAAACCAAGGCTTTGATACCAACTTGTAACAACCCAAAAATTATGAGGTAAAACAATTTATTTTTAATTCACCCAAAACACCAATTATCTTTTATTCAAACATTCAATAGTAGTTTATAATAAAACAGTCATCCGAGTACAATCCCAAAATCATCACATTGCGGAAACATGGGTGGATGTAGTGCAGTCATGCTGGTCCCTTCCCTTTCGTACCGGAAGTACCTGAAACCATAAACAATAAACCGTAAGCACAAAGATTAGTGAGTTCCCCAAAATACCACATAACAAAACATACAAGTGTCATGGGCTACCCCCATGGTAATTCCTTGCAAAGCCGAGGGCCAAATCTCGGTCCTATATATAAGTGCCAAGGGCCAGCTCTTGGTCTTTCATACAACTGCCAGGGGCCAGATCCTGGTCTTCCATACAATTGCCAAGGGCCAGTTCCCGGTCTTTTGTACAATTGCCAGGGTCCAGATCCTGGTCTTCCATATAATTTCCAGTGGCCAGATCCTGGTCTTTCGTACATTTTCCAGGAGCCAGATGCTGGTCTTTCATGCAAGCATCACAGAGACAAATAACATTATACATAACAAGTAATGGGCCGACATTGGGGCCTTCGTCCCATGGATACAGTAAGAAGACTTACCTCAAGCTGCTGAATATTTCATATAAAACGTTGGACTACCGGTCCGGAAAATCCCTGCGTTAACAGCATCAAATAATACCAAATAAATAATTGGTCCACAACCCATAGCTGAAATCCTAGTCCGATTGTTCAATACCCAGGGTGAAAGTTGATGCGTGCAAATTATACCTATCTAGCTACACCTAATTTTATATTTATAACCTAACTAACTTAACTAACTAAATTGCACCTAGGTAGTGTACCTAGTCAAATTAGAGAATAGTCGGGTAAGTCGGGTGTCGATCACAGGGAACAATTTTAACTAATTAATCTATTTACTACTAAATTAACCTAATTTTCTAGCAAAGTGGAGGTTTTATCTAATTTTGCAAGTTTAGATGAACTTAACTCTTAGCACAAAATTCAATCAATTAACAAACACTTCTGTTAGTTCGAATCCACTTTCCCTCAATGGTTTATAAATTAGTTATGACAATTACTGTTGGTTACCAATTAAGATAGTATTAGCAATTCAGTTCTAAATTTACTAACATTTATTAATTCATGTAATCTATGTATGGTCATACAATAGTTAACATAGAATCAATTATTAAATGAAATTGGAGCCATGTAAGATTGATTTGAAAAACACACTTATGGTCATAATATGAGTTCTCTAGCACAACTCAATTCAATAGTTAATTACTTTTCTAAGATTGGTTTGATCTTAGATCTAATAAACTAGTGTTCACTGAATTATTAGGTATTCATATTCATGCAGATTCATATTCATTAACTACAAATAATAAGAATTTAAAGCAATCAAATATTAAATCAAACATGCTAGGTTCAATCAATCAAACACAAGTCATAACCAACAAGTAAAGTCAAATGTAAAGTATTAACACCATGAGTTCCAACTTCATCTAGCTAATAGAAGCAGCTAGATTTAGTTGGACATACTAGCAAACAAACATAAACAAGTCATATTCAAAGAAATATTTAAATGTACCAAACTATTAAGCTAATAATGAACTTCTCCTTCTTCCTTGGTGTTGAAAACCACACTACAAGAAAAACACGATTTTGCTAGGGAAGGTTACTATGGAACGTATTTTCGTTGTTAATCTGCAATGGATCGTGCTATGGAATGTCGTTCCATAGCAATGTTGCTACCACATTGTCTACAGATTTTATTTCTGGTAGCGAGAGTGGGAGTTGCTAGGGAAAATGCTACGGATTCCATATCCGTTGGTATTATGCTACCGATAATGCTATGGAACAAAAATTCGTAGCAATTTTCCAACGACATTTGTTACCAAATCACTTTCTGTTGTACTGCTGCTATGGAATTCATCATTGTGGTTACTATGCAACGGAGTTTGTGACAGAAACCAATTCCATAGTTGAATTGCTATGGACGTACCATTCATAGGTATTTGCTAGGGAATTCTGCTATGGAATATGATTTCGTTTGCTTGTTTTGCTATGGAACAAAACGTGCAACTAATTTGTGATGACATTTGTTGGGATGTTGTATGCTTAATTAATCTTCTTATACTATGGATGAATTATTATTATGATCAATGGAATTTGTAAGATATGGTTTGAATGAAATGTTTTTGAATTGGTAATATGTGGCATAAATTAATGGATAAAAAATGTAAAAATGAATTATAAAGTAGATATTGCTGGCAAGCAGACTCGAACTTAAGCTTATGCTAGAAAAGGGCGCGGTTAAGCCAGTTGTGCTAATCAAGTTGTGTATAATTTCTTGAAAACATAGTATATAATGAATAATTAACAACGAATTCATTACAAAGTTATTTTTAATTACATTAACCAGGCATGTTAAAGTATATATAATCTATGTAGATTAATTTTCCTTAATAACGAATTCATTACAAACTTATTTTTAACTACATTAACTATACTTCATCACAAAAATAACATGAGTTTTACGTATACTTCATCCTATTCAAACAACAAAGCAAGCAAAAATGACTAAAATGCCCTTTTAATAGAACGATGTAAAAACAAAACCAAAATAAAATTATAGTAGTACTATACAACTTCATATACAATACAATAATAACACTAATATTCAATGTCCATTTTATTATCAACCATTAATATTTTTAAGAAATATACAAAACCTACCATACTCTACATACCAACGACAAATCGTGCAATATCTTTGTCGATCTTCATCCTCTTCATGGCCTATTGCCAATGCACCTTTAACAGAATGACGCGGGTCTTCACATTGGAAAGTGATGTTATGCGTTGTAAGTCTATGAACAACATCAATAGCCCGCAACAACTCTTTGGCACTATCAACAACACCCGTGTACTCCCCATCATCCGGAACTGCCCAGCCAAAATAGGCATCAAGTAATTGTAAACCTACACATTAAAATATCCATCAATTAATCCAATGTACCCTTTTCAATAAAACAGTAAATATTATACAACACAACACAACTAAATACTAACCCCAAACTACAAACATGCCTTAATTAACTATATATATAATTTAATTTACATATATACCATATATACATACCTTCATCACATTGATGAGGCCCTCTTGAAATGTAGATCATTCCAAGCAAATAAATTGCCTCAAGATGATCTTCATCAGCTGCTTGTCTCAACAAAGTCATTCCTAAATCAAAATTGCCATAATAAAAGCACTCATCCTGTTGATAGAATAACAATATCAATATATAACATCAATGATACTAAATATTAATAAATGGTGTAGATTACATATAATTACTGAAACTACACATACAATTCCTTGTTTGAACATGGCTTCAATGTTATTATGCAATGCACATGTGCGTATAAATAAATCAGCTTTCAGATTTTTGGGACCCATTCCTTCGAACATGTCAATGCATGCTGTTCTGTACACTTGAGGATCACCCCCTGCTTCATACATCTTCTTTAAACTTCAAAAATTTAAATACACAGTAAATAACAAACAAATAAAGTTTTATTTCATCAAATATACATTAATTAGTTGATGTTTATTGAGAATTACCAAAGTCTTGCAGAGACGATGTCTTTCGCAGATTCTGACCCTAATACTACAAATATCCGACTTAAAAGCTCTAGTGGGAGATCATCTAACGAACGACGACTTCTAGTATTCGACATTCTACTTACAAAATACACATTGGAGTAGTTGATTTCAATTTTTTTTAAATATTAAGCGTAACTATGAAAGACAGTCTAACAGGGTATGGAAAAAAACTTACTTTATGCTGATCTGGTCGAGAGGAGTACAGGAGTCTCTATTATCGGAGAAAATCGTTTTTGAGAACGATTATCCTTCGACGATTTGAGGGTTTTAGTGTTTGTATGCAGATTTATTGTCCGGAAAAGTTGAGATGTTCTGAATGGTTGAAGAACTGGAACGCGGGCGTGACGTCAGGGGTATGATGGCGCCTTAACAATTTAGAGTGCAAAAAGACCAAATTACCCCTGAAATCATTCCAAATATTTGAATACCAAGGGTATTTGTGTCAAAACACATATTCAAATATTATAGCCTTTTATAGCTAGATAACATTGGACTTTTGATTGTTGAAATGAAAAAGATAAAAATAACATATATATCATAATCCATAATGTAATACATTTATATTAACATTTCACCAAATTACTAGTATATATTCATGTAGTAATATACATATTAAAAGTGGAACAAGATTTTAACAGTAAACTTATTTACTTTAGATTTTAGACACAATAGTTTTCTTTTGTTGCCACTTTTAGTCCCTATGTTTATAGTAACTTTTTTTACTTTGATTTTAGCCACAATACTTTTTCTTTGTTGCCACTTTTAGTCCCTATGTTTATTCCTTTACAATTTTACCTTATGCAAAGCATGAGTTCTCCACTAGTTGATATTAAACCAAATTACCAAGTCCAAAATAAAATACATGTTTGTTTATGCCTTTACAATTGTATTTTATATGTATTTAATACTAGGAAAGAACAAACATTTGCTACATACAACTATAATCACAATACAATATAAACACTAATATTAAAAGTCCAAAATACATTATTCAAACATTATTTAAACATCATTCAAACATCATTCCAAACTTTAACTCTTTTAGTCCCTTATTAACAACACAACATATTTACTAATCAAGTAACAACATCAAATAATTACTTATCAAGTAAATTACTATATATTCGTATATTAAACCAAAAGAATCTACAAAGCATTAATTGTCATAATATGAAAGTACATATCAACAAACTACTCATAAATTATACCAAACTCCCTAGAAAACCTAACGAAACAAGCATCCCATAAAAAAATTTCACACATAAACACCCATTTGTATCCATTCACAAAATCGTCTGACACACTAACTACAGACTTATGCAATGCACAAGATCTATGGAAGCCATGGAAGTGTACATGTTTCCTCCCCTCCCTATTTAAGTGGAGATGAACCTTAGAACAACTTGCTCTAAGATTCCACTTACCATTTGCTCTGCGGTAAGCATTGTTCAACATGTCCAAAGCTTCTTGCTTCCTATGTCTCCCTTCAGCCATCAGCATCATTCCCAGGAAAAATGTTGAATCCAAATGTCCCAATGTAGATGCTTCTTCAAGCATCATTTTCCCTTCATGTTCAACTTCTAAGAAAAATAACTTCATCTGAAAAAAAACATTAAACACATAATTTCTAGTTAAAGTTATGCAAAACAAGTAACATATTAATTACTACTATGCATATATATAACAACGTACCAATCCATTCCTGAATAGAATATTTGGGTTTCTCATCTCTATGCATTTATTGACAACTGCATGTTTCTGGTCAGACCAAACACGAAATCGTAATCCATTTAACTCCATATGTTTATCTACTTCATCCGTTTTTCCTGCCTCGTTGAAGAATCTGCAACTGCAAACGAAACACAATATTCGCTCCATAATGTAAAGACAACTCAAATACACTTGTGAAATAGAATGATCAAAGGCAAAACTTACACACTCTTCATCCTGAAAGCCTCGATTGCTGAAATTTTTGCCAAGGCGACTATTATTTTCTCCATCACTTCAAATGACATGTCTGTTAGCGATTTCGTTTGATTTCTTGTTGGATTCTTAGAAGAAGTACTGGCTTCCATAATAATAAACGTTCACTAAGATAACGATTCTGCGAAAATGATTTTAGGGTTTTTTGACTGTCGGAATTTTGAAATTGGGGTTGTTTGCAAGTGACTGAAATAAGAGTGAAGAACTGAAACAACGTGTTTCGTCGGAAAACATTATGGCGCCTAGAAGATGTTCCATTATAAAATGACCAAATTGTCCTAATACATACAATGACTCGTATTTAATTAGTAAGGGTAGATTTTTTAAAAGTCATATTTAAAAGAAAAATCAATTTCTATTTTAATCAAGGTTGTAAAAATCGCTCGTCCGTTGCTCGGCGGTCGACTGGCGATAAGCGATTAATCAGACTCAGCGGGGATTAATCGGGGACCCTAAACTATTAATAAAATTATTTAAAAAATTAATATTTCCTACAAAATTAAGTATTTGAAAATTTTAAATTTTAATACACAACCGGCACAAATGATATATGTTGACCAATGACCCGTATTTCATCCATGGACACCATAAGCAACTACCATCTTGATAAATGGCCCATATGTCATCCATGGACACCATAAGCAACTACCATGTTGACCAATGACCCGTATTTCATCCATGGACACCATAAGCCATTACCATGTGGACCAATGGACCATATGTCATCCATATGTCAACCATGGACACCATAAATCATTACCATGTGGACCAATCAAGAATATGTCATCCATGGACACAATAAGCCACTACCATGTCGACCAATGGCCCATATGTCATCCATATGTCATCCATGGACACCATAAGCAACTACCATGTTGACTAATGACCCGTATTTCAGCCATGGACACCATAAGCGATTACCATATTGACCAATGGCCCATATGTCATCCATATGTCAACCATGGACACCATAAGCCATTACCATGTGGACCAATCAACCATATGTCATCCATGGACACAATAAGCCACTACCATGTTGACCAATGGCCCATATGTCATCCATGGACACCATAAGCAACTACCATGTTGACCAATGACCCGTATTTCATCCATGGACACCATAAGCAATTACCATATTGACCAATGGCCCATATGTCATCCATATGTCAACCATGGACACCATAAGCCATTACCATGTGGACCAATCAACCATATGTCATCCATGGACACAATAGGCCACTACCATGTCGACCAATGGCCCATATGTCATCCATATGTCATCCATGGACACCATAAGCAACTACCATGTTGACCAATGACCCGTATTTCATCCATGGACACCATAAGCAATTACCATATTGACCAATGGACCATATGTCATCCATATGTCATCCATGGACACCATAATCAACTACCATGTTGACCAATGACCCGTATTTCATCCATGGACACCATAAGCAACTGCCATCTTGACCAATGGCCCGTATGTCATCCATATGTCATCCATGGACACCATAATCAACTACCATGTTGACCAATGACCCGTATTTCATCCATGGACACCATAAGCAACTACCATATTGACCAATGGTCCATATGTCATCCATATGTCATCCATGGAGACCATAAGCAACTACCATGTTGACCAATGACCTGTATTTCATCCATGGACACCATAAGCCATTACCATGTGGACCAATGGCCCATATGGCATCCATATGCCAACCATGGACACCATAAGCCATTACCATGTGGACCAATCAACCATATGTCATCCATGGACACAATAAGCCACTACCATGTCGACCAATGGCCCATATGTCATCCATGGACACCATAAGCCAGTATCATATATATTGACATGGCTTGTACGTCTTTTGTATATAAATTTCGGTTTAAACAGAAAAACATAAAGATGTATAGTTTATTAATGTTTAGTCCTCGTATATAATTTTAAGTTAAAATTATACTATGAACACATCGTTACTCTATGTTCTTTCTTGAAGTTATTTGTATGTATATACCCTATTTATCAATCTTTAACTACTTTACATAAATTTGAATTACTAAATATTTAACGATAATTAGCACAGTTCGAATTTTTTATTAGCGGAGGTTCAAAGTATTTCACAATTCGTTTCCCTCCAACCTACACACGTTTATGCTGCATATTAGGGTAATTAAGTTTACCGATTAGAAATAGGGTTTACATTTTCTGTAATCATCATCTACGGTGGCTTATTGATCGAAATATTTGTTCATTATACGTTTGTGCACTAACTTTGGCGATATAGGTTGTCACTCGTCTAAAATTTATATTTATTTAATTTACTGTTGTCGTGATGATCGATCGTTTTTTGTTCTCTGATCATCTTCATGTAAATTGGTTTTGATTGTATTCAATAGGTTGCATGCAAAGTAATGCCTTCATATATAATTTAGTTTTATTGTTTGTGTCAGAAAGATGTCGACCCTAAAACCAAAAGGAGCATCCGGTGTGAAGCCAACTAAATTCATTGCACCACAAGTTATGAAACGCAACAGGATTTCTGCTGCAAAATTCCTAAACAGACAGTTACAAGATGAAGAAATCGACTTGCTAATACATCATTAACATCACCCATGATTACCACTTCCTCGGCATCACTTAAAACATCCACACCCTCCTTAGAAAAAACATTTAAAACTTCAGAAACTGGAACAATACAATCGTCAATACGAACATCAATAACGAAAACTTCAGAACCTACATTATCCAAACCATCCTCAATACCAACACCCACTACCACATCATCAACACCTATATCTACTACCACAACCTCAAAACCTGCATCTACACTGCCATCCTCCACAACTACAATAACTACCACACCCTCCTTAAGTAAAGGAACTACCACATCCTCAACATATACATCTATCCCAACACCTACCCCATAATATACCCCATCAACAACACCTATCCCATAATCTACCCCATCACCAACACAACCACCCATGAATGGATCTGTAGTGGAAAGTGTAGAAGGTGAAAACAATTCCTCTGAAGATTGTGGACCAGATGGACGTTTTAATGTTCATGTTTGGAAAAATACGTGAGTTACCAATTCAAATCTTAATTACAACTTTTTTTATGTATTAAATTTTGGTTTACACCTACATATCAATTCATAATTTAACACATCACATGATTACTTGCAGGCCAATGCCACCAGGCCCTTGTGCACACGTTATTAGTCAGTCCTTTAAACAAAGAGTAGATCCAGAAGGGTACGCTTGGGCACAAGTAAGCAAAGAAATACACGAATTATATTGGGAGGAGTTTCAGGTAACTATAAGTCATAAATTGTTGTTTGGTAAACATTTACACTTCAACTTATGTTTATATTGTTAATGTGTAGAAAAAATGTTGTTGGGATGAGACAATAGACTCGCTGGTGAGGCAAGCTTGGGCAAGGAAAGCATCACAAAGTTATGGTCAATATCTCTTCAACATGAGGAGCCCAAAAAGAAACAAACATGGCTTTAAACCAGCTCATATTCCACAGGAAGTCTGGAACTCCTGGCAATTAAAATGGAATACAGAAGCATACAAGCTAAAATCTGAGTAGAACAAGAAGAATAGGCATAACGGTGTGGCTGATGGAGTAGCAAAACCTACACATAACGCTGGATCCGCATGTCATTTGAAGATAGCTTCTGATTTGGTAATTTTTTAAATGGTACATCGTATCAATGTTTGCATATGTTTATCTGTATATTTGACTTTTTATATGGTATTTATGCAGAAGAGGAAATTAGGACATGAGCCACCCCATAGTGAATTGTTCCTGTATACACACACTAAGAATCATGATGGAGTCACTTTTACAAATGAAAAAGATAGACAAATTCATGTAATATTCATTTCAGTTTAAATTAACTTTTATATTGTAGCTACTCCATAATATCATTCCTAAATTTGATATCTTTTAACTTATAATATTTTTATTTTGTAGGTGGCCTATACAGAAAAACGGGAAGAGTTGGAAGCTGAAGGTGTTGAATTTGAAGAGGACAAGCTATTTTATGCTGTTGTAGGTGGTCATGATAAAAAAGAAGACTTTATGGATTAGGCTCTTTTGCAAAGGCGGTTCCCAATAGGAATGGTAAAACGGATGTAACTTACATTCCGGAAAAAATGATGAAATAGAATAAATGAGGGAGCTTGTTGCTAAACAACAATAGCAAAACGAAGAGCTTAAAGAAATGATGAACGCCCAACAAGAGGAAAACAAAGCAAGGGTCGGGCATCTTGAAAAACAACTTCAAACGGCATTGGATCTTATTAATGGCTTTACAAAACAACAAGAGTAGTAGGTTGATATATGTTTATTGAAGATTATGTATTTTAGAGTAGCAACTTTCTTTTTTCAATGTAATAAAGAATTATTTTGTTATTTTATGATATGATGGTTATGATTTTTTTGTTTTTGTTTTTTTTTGTTTTTCATATATTACTACAAAATTATTTGGATATAATTTATAAATCAATTATCCATCGGTCCATATTGAATCTGGTATATAATATATACACCACTAAAATTGCTAGGGATTCATGACCACGAAATTTGCTAGGAAGTGATCAAACGGAATTTGCTAGGGATTCATGACCACGAATTTAGCTAGGGATTCATCACCACGGATTTAGCTAGGGATTCATCACCACGGATTTTGCTAGGAATTCATCACCACAGATTTTGCTAGGGATTCATCACCACGGATTTTGCTAGGGATTAACTACAACGGAATTTGCGACGGAAGAACTACCACGGAATTTGTGATGGAAACCTACTACGACATACACGACGGAATACCATCTACCACGGATTTCATTCTGTTGTCACAATTGCGACAGAATTATTGTTTCTGTTGCAAACTCCTCGCTACGGCGTTTTTAGGGACGGAAATAGGCCGTTGCAAATTCCGTCACTATTCGTCTTTTGCAACGGAATTTCAACTTTTCGCAACGGATTCCTTCCGTAGCAAAATCGCGTTTTTCTTGTAGTGCCAATTCCAGACCTTTTCTCCCTCTGAATTTCGTCTCCAGGAACCCTCCAAGTTGGCCTAAAGTTTTTCAAGTCGTAATGATAAAGAGAATATATAGTTATCATAAAATTCGCTCTCACGTCGTGAATGAGTATGACTCACGACGTGAATTCAGTAGATATCCTTGTTCTACAAGGATTCCTCCTCCGCGATGTTGATCTTCTGGAACATTCGTACTCACGTCGTGAATCCTAAATATTCACGTCGTGAGTTGAGCTTTCTCGTGGATTTTTATTCTTTTAAGTCTTCAAGCCTCCAAAGTTCCATGCTTTGTCATTTTTAGTCCCTTTTCTTCAAAATGCCTTCTATTTGGCTGCAATATATATTTTAACCTTATAAGTACCATTATTCAATGCAAATAACCAAAATATTAATAAAAATATAAGTAAATATTGCCTAGAAACATATATAAATATGACAATATCAAAATACCCCACACTTATTCTTTGCTTGCCCTCAAACAAATCTAATTATTTAAACTCAAACTCTCATCACTATCATCACATAGAACAATCCATTTCAAACTCAGCCATTATGCTAAGACCGCAACGCGTGCATTTGTGTCTAAAATTTTCCTAAGGACCCCCCTCCCCCCCCCCCCAAATTCTAAATACTCACAATCTAGAAAACTTTCTATGCATCCCTCCGAATCCATCCGCAGAAAACTTTCTAACCTCAAGGTATTTTTGTAAAGCTACCCAAGCATACATAATCTAGAAATTACAAATTTTTAATACCACAATGGAGCTATTGGAATTCTTCACTTCTTTAATATTTGATCTTTGATTTCTTTGAATTCACCACCTTTTTGTGTGATTTTTGGTATCTTCAATTTTTGAATTTCTTCAGAACTTTGATATTTTGATTTTGACTTGATAGCTCCAAAAATTTTCAACTTTTTCTTGTAATTCTCTCTCTCTTTTTTTACATGTATCTCACTTTTTTTTCACTCAATACCTACATGCTTAAGCAGGGGCGCTCAACTTCAACCTTTATTGGTTAAAGTATCAGTCTTCCTGGTTACATTTCTGGTACACGATGCTAAACATATTGCGATCCTCAAACAAAGCGAGGTTGTGTTTTTGTCCCATGATTTCACTAGAATAAAGGGGGCCACATATGCACTATCACGTATATTGGCTCAACTAAACATTTGAGCTCTCATCGGATCACCCCATATAATAGCAGCAATTTAAGTTCAAATTATCATCACTAGATTAAATTATTAGATTATTATTTCAAACCTATTAGAATTTAATTTCTAATTTTTTAAATTATCTAAATTTTCTAGCAATTTACTTTTTCTACCCCCTAACCCACACTTATTACATACAATGCCCTCATTGTATGCATGACATAAATTAAAAGAAATAAAAGGGAGAAAAAGGAACAGACGCCCCTGTGATAGAAGTGGCAAGATCGAACTCTAATCGTGTGGATGAAGTGTGCATCTTGAATATGGACCTCTTCTTGAATAAGGAACTTGGATCTTGAAACTTGCAAGATATGTAGATGTGCCATCAAAATATAGAATCGAGCCTTCAATCTTCAAAAAATGTGTTGGAAATCTCCAAAGTGGAAAGAACAATGTGGGAAAGCAAACGCCACATTGGATGGTTGAGAAACTGAGCCATAATTGTCTTCATAATAACCCGAAGAAGAAGAATGGTGACCCATGAGATAAAATGCACCAATGGTCTTCATTTTTGTAAAAAAAACAAGATTCACGACGTAAATCCTAAGAGCCACGACGTGAAGTCGCTAAAACGTGAAATTTGGAAACCATTGAGAATCTGACTCACGACGTGAACATTAAGGATTCACGACGTGAGTACTGGTCAAACAGAAAGTACTTCTGCCTTCAACTCTTGACTTCAACCAAATGTCTTAATGGATTAAGACCTTTCTAATGCATGATTTTATGACTATTCTCTAACTTTATCCTCTCTCGTAACTCACCCCACACTTATTTCTAATCGTGGGTCTCGATTCTCGATTCTAACGCACTCTCGGCTAAACATAAACTCTTTTGCATCTCGACGATTCTCTCTCGTAACTCCTAGCAAATCTGGAATGACAACCAAAGAAAAGACAAAGTAACATAATAACCTTGATAGTTTTACAATCCAAAAACAAACCAAACTTCAAAACAAAAATAAAACAAATCCAAACCAAATGAAATTAAACCAAAATAAACTAAAAACTAAATATCACTCATCCTCCTCATCATCTTGTGCTCCACTTGTCCGAGCCCCATCGCCTCCACGATTCTGATACTCACTCCACCTTGGGCAAATTGGGTAATGGTAACCCAAGTGTGGTGGTTGCTCAATATTGAAATGTCGCACCATGTTCTCCATTGTTCCACCAATCCAATTAACACTCAACAACAACTGATCAAAATAACCCGACATGTCTCCTCTAAAATGGGCTCCTCCCAATGGTGCATTTTGTTGCACCGGTTGTCCTCTAGCGCCTCTTCCTCTAACATTACTTCGTCCTCTTGGTCTTGGTTGAGGAGCGGGTTGATCATGTTGCTCGGTTGGTTGGTCATCATCCTCTTCACCATCGGAATGCACAATCCCCCAATGTGTCCCATAGTTGGTCACCACCTTCATTGTCTCCAAATACCCAAGGAAAACGCACTCCCATCCATACAAGTCAAGGTCCTCGTGATGTTGGGAATTATTACACCATAGGACCGGGCCAAACGGGTCACAAAATGTCCCCCACATATCGGGCTCCCAGGTTGGGAACTCACTGCAGACTCCGCCAAGTAGCGGCCCAAGAAGTACAGGATGTTGCAACACATTCCCGGCTACAAAATAGACCACAAAAAGAACAATATAATCTTTGTAACCTTGTCTCCATGGCGCCTATAATGGATGGAAAATGTGATGAGCCGGTGAATGAGACGATGAATTGCCGACTTGATACTGCTTTCCGGTGACACCCCGGAATTAAACACCCCAGATGCAATGTTGCTCCAGAACTCGGGCCCAGAAATTCCTCCCTCATATCCACAGACAGCCTCTCGTAAGAACAAAGCAAACTCCAGGGACGCAGCCTCATGGGTCTCATACAATCCCATCCTCCATGAAAATTCAACTAGGCTACACTTACGGTATTCTCCTCCTAAGCGAAAAACCAAGGCCAGCGGATAATTGGGGTCTTGAACATTCTCATGAAATGTTAAAGTTGAGAAAAACTCCACACATAATTCCTTATAGACCCGTTCTTGAATAGCAAACAAGTTGTTCCACCCTTTGCATGAAAAAGAGTAGTCATTCCCCAAAAATAACTTTGTAAGAAGTGGGTTTAACCGATCAACCAATCCAACCTCCCTCAACCTTTGCCAATTAACAGGCGGGGCAACAGCGAACTCACGGTTGTGTAGCCACCCCAAACGGTTATTCCAACGTGTAAGAACATCTCGTGACACCGTTGTTGGGAAGACATAAAATGGGTGCAAGTTGGCCACCCCTGCTGTAATCTCGCGCCTAGGAGCCATTTCTGTAAAACAAGAAACAACACAAACCAAAACAAACATTTCCAGCAGATTAGGATTAAACAGAATAGAATTTCATCACGCCCAGAATTCACGTCGTGAATCCATTGGAATTCACGTCGTGAATTCGTCCTGTCCTAACGAATCGGTCGTGGTTGTTATCAAATCAGTCCGATACAATGGTTGGGGTTTACTCCTAGAACAATTCTAAGCATATTCCGGTAACATGCATCGGGTATAACATAATTTAGGGCATAATTTCATCAGCCTAAGCACAAAATTTAGCTATTAAAGCAAAATTAACTATTAAAGTCAATAAATCCATACCTTAAAGTGTAGATTACGTAAGCAAAAGTGGAATATAGAGTTGTATACGGCCGTAATCGGAAAGAGGGGGGACCAGAAATCATTCTCACTTCGTGGGGAATAAGAAATGGGTTTGGTCAAAGTGGGTTCTGCCCTTAATCAGTGGTCCCGTGTAATTCTATATTCACGTCGTGAATCCATTGGAATTCACGTCGTGAGTTCGTCTTGGGCTTACGCAGTTGGGCCATCCAATTAATCATCAAGTGGAGTTATTTAGTTATTGGGCTAACGGAAAAATGGGCTCCTAAATGGGTTAAGAGGAAATGTTGGGCTAATATAATTATCAGACTAAAATATTCCGTACCCCCATGTCTCACGTCGTGAGCCATACGTGCTCACGTCGTGAGTTTGATCTGATCAGATAATTTTCTATGAAGTTTATCTGCTTGTTTACTTAAAACCTTAATTAATTACCAATTAATCCAGGGACCCCACACTTAATGTCTTACCATTCAATATTACTTAGATGATGAGATGATTAATTTTCCTAAAAAAAAATAAAAAAACTAGAAAGAAAATCAAACTGGCCTTGGGTTGCCTCCCGAGAAGCGCTTATTTTTTATGGAGTCGTGAGCCGGACTCCGTGCCTCATACGTTGAATCGTATGAAGAGTCCACCACCAACTGAATCTTCTGCTCCTTCCATCGCCCCTTGTAAGCTTGGACACGTCTAATATACGCCTTCTTCGAGTTCTCCTTTTTAGCTTTCACCTCGTCTACCTCAAGCTTTCTTTTGATCACTTTAGTCTCCAATTTTTCTTCATTCTTCTTAAGCTCCAAAGGAATCTTTTCTTCTTTCACTACCGGTCTCGTCTCCTTAGATGTAACCTCGTCTTCATCATCATCACTCAATAATTCACCGCTTTCCTTACTTACCCAAGAAGTTGGAGTTGTATAGGCAATGACTTCAACTAAAAACGGGACAGATGCTCTCGGTTTTGTTCGTTTGACTTGTTGAATTGTTTTCATCGCTTCTCCCATCAACTTCTCCAATTCCCCAAGTTCATTATCTTCATCAATGTTACAAACCTCGTTTTGAACACCATTTCCCTTGAAATCTTCTTCTATTCCAACAATTTCCTTCTCATCTTCAACTCTTAAAGTGAGCTTGGATTCACGTATATCAACCAAGGCTCCAACAGTATTAAGTAATGGGCGACCAAGAATAATCTGAACATCGGGATCCTCTTTCTTATCTAAAACCACAAAGTCTTTTGGAAAAACGAATTTCCCAGTTTTCACTAGAATATCTTCCACAATGCCCCGAGGTTGTGTCACTGAACGGTTTGCCATGTGAATAGTCATTTTCGTAGCCTTCAACTTCTGAATATTCAACTTCTGATAAAATGAATAAGGCCTTAAATTTATGCTAGCCCCAGAATCGGCTAAAGCATAAATCTTCATATTATTCCCAAACTCACATGGAAGAGTGAGGCGTCCACGATCTCCCATCTTCTTAGGTAACTCCCCCATCACTACTTTTGAACTTTGCTCACTTAAAATAACTTTGGAATTGTTCTTCAATTGTTGACAAGTGTCTATTAAGTCTTGTAGGAACCTTGTATACTCGAGAATTTTAGCTAATGACTCGACAAAAGGAGTATTAATTGGAATGCCCTTTACGTGCTTTATGAAATCCAAATGCTCCCTTTCCAGTGGACTAAGATTAGCTCAGGACAGAAATGGTAAAGGCGGACGATAAGCCGAAACATTTTCTGAAGTTTTCTGTTCAGACTGATCCCACGTCGTGAGCGTAGAGGGCTCACATCGTGAATTCTGTGTTTCAGAAGAATTTTGATTTTCGATCTTTAACTTCTTCGGTTCTGGTTCGGGCTGCCTTGGCTCCACTTCTAATGCTTCTAGGACTTCATAGATGGCCTCTTCTTCAGTCTCGATCATCATAACATGAGATTGAGCATTCGTTTCGGGAAATTGTGAGGATAATTTGTTGCTCACCAAAGTAGTTAGTTGACCAATTTGGACTTCGAGATTATGGATCGATGCTTGATGATTTATTAATGAAGCTTGCTGGTCAATCATCATTGTTTGCTGTTCTTTCATCATTTTCATGTGTTCCTTCAGCACTACATCAGTATCATCATGCCTTTTCTCGGAAGCTTCCATAAATCGGGTCGGCATGTTTTCGAAATCAACTTTCTTCTCGGCTGGTGGTTGCTCTTTTTGGTAGAAGCCTCGGCCTGTCTGCTTATATTTTTCTTCTTTTTGCTTCTTGTATTCGTCATATGGCAGCCACTCCTTCTTTGGTTTTCTCCAATCTTCATCATATTTATCCCCACTCGAATAGCAAACTTGAGCCTTTTGATATCCATTTTCATCTAAGTTGCAATCCTTAGTCAAGTGTGGACCATTACACCTTTCACATCCAACTCTTATAACATGTATTGTTTGGTCCATTTTTGTCATTCTCTTGTCCATCGTATCAAGCATGGCCATTACAGCAGCCATATCTGCAGAATTTCCACCCCCGCTTCCTTTAACTCCCTCATTTCTTGGATTGTGGTACTCACGAGAATGCTTTGCAAATTCTTCAACTAACTCCTTAACTTCCCCCGGATTTTTCTTAGTAAGTGGTCCTTGAGAATCAAGGAGTTGCCTTGTCATGACATTAACACCATCATAAAATATTGACACTTCTTGTTGTATATTGAGGTCATTTTGAGGACAATTTCTCAACAATCCCTTATAGCGCTCCCATGCCTCATAAAGTAACTCACCCGTATTTTGCTCAAAATTTGCTATTGCCTTTTTGAGTTTAGCTATCTTGGAAGGTGGGTAAAAATGATCTGAAAACTGTTCGCGCATTTGGGCCCAAGTAGTGATTGCGCCGGGTGGTAGTGCCTTTAGCCAGTCTTTAGTAGCTCCTTTAAAAGTGACTGGTAGCATCCTCATCAAGACTATCTCTCTTGGAACATTTGGGATATTGAAATAATTTGGTATGTCATTTACTTCATCCAAATGCTTGTAAGCATCCTCATGATCCTTTCCAGAAAATGGTACATCCCTAAGTGCAGTAAGGATGTGTCCTTTCAGTTCGAATGTCGCAGTGGCGGGAATTGCAGGTTGTACTAAACCGGGACCAGCATCATCTCGTATCCGCTTCTTGTATGCTCCCATGGGCATTTCTTCAATGTTCGCCATCTCGTTTTTTGGCTCGTCCTCAGATTCACTCTTTTCTAATTCGTATTCGGGTTCAGTATCGTATTCGGTAACCTTTGGGTTTGGATCTTGCTCAAAGCTTTCTATCTTGCTTTTGTCCTTTGATGATGTACTCGTCTCTCCCACTTTCTTTCCCGACTTCTTTCCAAAGACTGATTTGAGGTCCTTGAAAGATGATATTTTTGGTGTTTCGTTCACTCCTGCGTTCTTATCTGTCTTCTTGTGAAGGGCTGACTCTGGATCTTCAAATGGTGGCACCAAAGGTGTGTTAGAGCCTCTGGTCATGAACTTCTGCAAAATAAACAAAAATAAAAACGTAAATCTAAACTAAAACAGAAAAACAAAGAAAACTGGAAATTACTGTATTCACGTCGTGAGCCAATAAAACTCACGTCGTGAATTCAGTATTGGAAAAAAAAAGTAAAATAAACTAAACTGAAATGTAACTTTTTGCAGGTTTTACCCCACAAAAAGGATCGATTAACCTAAATCAAATAAATCAACAATTAAACAAGTCGTTCCCCGGCAACGGCGCCAAAAACTTGATGCGTGCAAATTATACCTATCTAGCTACACCTAATTTTATATTTATAACCTAACTAACTTAACTAACTAAATTGCACCTAGGCAGTGTACCTAGTCAAATTATAGAATAGTCGGGTAAGTCGGGTGTCGATCACAGGGAACGGTTTTAAATAATTAATCTATTTACTACTAAATTAACCTAATTTTCTAGCAAAGTCGGGGTTTTATCTAATTTTGCAAGTTTAGATGAACTTAACTCTTAACACAAAATTCAATCATTTAACAAACACTTCTGTTAGTTCGAATCCACTTTCCCTCAATGGTTTATAAAGTAGTTATGACAATTACTGTTGGTTACCAATTAAGATAGTATTAGCAATTCAGTTCTAAATTTACTAACATTTATTAATTCATGTAATCTATGTATGGTTATACAATAATTAACACAGAATCAATTATTAAATGGAATTGGATCCATGTAAGATTGATTTGAAAAACACACTTATGGTCATAATATGAGTTCTCTAGCACAGCTCAATTCAATAGTTAATTAGTTTTCTAATATTGGTTTGATCTTAGCTCTAATAAACTAGTGTTCACTGAATTATTAGGTATTCATATTCATGCAGATTCATATTCACTAACTACACATAATAAGAATTTAAAGCAATCAAATATTAAATCAAACATGCTAGGTTCAATCAATCAAACACAAGTCATAACCAACAAGTAAAGTCAAATCTAAAGTATTAACACCATGAGTTCCAGCTTCCTCTAGCTAACAGAAGCAACTAGATTTAGCTAGACATACTAGCAAACAAACATAAACAAGTCATATTCAAAGACATATTTAAATGTACCAAACTATTAAGCTAATAATGAACTTCTCCTTCTTTCTTGGTGTTGAAAACCAATTCCAGACCTTTTCTCCCTCTGAATTTCGTCTCCAGGAACCCTCCAAGTTGGCCAAAAGTTTTTCAAGTCGTAATGATCAAGAGAATATATAGTTATCATAAAATTCGCTCTCACGTCGTGAATGAGTATGACTCACGACGTGAATTCAGTAGATATCCGTGTTCTACAAGGATTCCTCCTCCGCGATGTTGATCTTCTGGAACATTCGTACTCACGTTGTGAGTTGAGCTTTCTCGTGGATTTTTATTCTTTTAAGTCTTCAAGCCTCCAAAGTTCCATGCTTTGTCATTTTTAGTCACTTTTCTTTAAAATGCCTTCTATTTGGCTCCAATATATATATTTTAACCTTATAAGTACCATTATTCAATGCAAATAACCAAAATATTAATAAAAATATAAGTAAATATTTCCTAGAAACATGTATAAATATGGAAATATCAAAAGTCCATTTTACCCTTTCCTTACTTGGCCCAAAATCTGAAGGCCAAACCAATAGCAACAAAAAGCCCAATATGGAAATTGGGCCCAAAACCCATCATGGGCCTAATTCCAAGAAAGCCCAATATACTAGCAAATGCCAAAATCAGAAGTCTAATCGCCCAAAAAGGCCCAAACCCTAATAGTCCAAAGCATGGCCCAAATCCGTGAATGTCAAGCCCAAAAGCCCATCTGCTGAGTAGACAGGGCGTACTCAACTCGTACGCTTAGCGTACTCCTTCCGAGGCCAGTACACGCAGCGTACCAGCTGGGTACGCCCAACGCACTCCCCAGATTACCAAACCACTTATTCGGTTAAGACCTTAAGCCAAACTCCCATATCTGATTCTAAAGGGTGACTTAATACGTAAAGTTGGCAACTTTACAGCCATGCATGACTTAATGGGACCCAACTCTCAAGAAGAAGCTTAATAAGGCTCTCAACATATGCATAGACCAATATCTTTCATAAAGCTTGCATTTTTATGAATAAGGGACCCCCATGGAGCTAAGACCTAACATCCATGTCTTTTGGAGTAGATCAAAAGCTCAACTTTAGCTCAAAAGATGAAAAAATGTATAAAGAAGGTCCCAAAATTAGATCTAGCATAATAAACCATCAAGTAGAGAACTTTATACCTCAAATGGCTTGCAAAGATGATGATGAATGTCGATCTCTAAGCTTCACACCAATAGATGAATCTTCAATAACCTTCTATCTCTTCAAAATGCACAAAAAGACACTAAGATCCTTCACAAGAGCTCAAGAACACTAAGGAGGTGACTAAGGGTCGAGATTAAGGTTTAGGATGATGGAGGCTGATCAATAAGATGACCCAAATTGATATAAGTTGTTTAAATAGGGAAAAGACCCTAAAAATTAGGGTTTTCATTTGGCTGGAGTACGCCCTGCGTACCCTCAGTACGCCCAGTGTACTCCATAAGTTGCCCGCAATTCTTCTGCCTAGTACGCCCAACGTACTTCCTTGTACGCCAGCGTACTAGGCTTAGCTCTTAAACCACCAAACTTCCGAAGGCCATAACTTCTTCGTTCTACGTCCGATTTCAACGTTCTTTATATCCACGGAAATTTAATAAGGAGCTCTACACTTATATCAACTCACCCTTTCCTTAAAGCTTTTCGAATTACAATCCAAAATCCATAAAGGCCCGAACTAACACATTACCGATATACCCTTGGGCTCCAAACACGAATTGAACTTTCGGATCACCTAATCTATAATACCCACATCCAAAAAGGGTCTAACTCTCCCTTCCTCAAGGCCCGTAGCCTTATGATAACTGATCTTCGGGTCACGGCCCCGAATAATGAAACGATTTGAAACCGGGTGTTACAATTTCATAGTTTTGGAATCCAATTTGTCGAATTCGTTCATTATACATAGGCTTTGCAGCTCCAGATTCTCAATTAAGACATCTTTAGGAAACTTGCATATGCCATATAAACAATATGGTATCCTAATCACCATCTTTAGGATGGAATGATATTAAGTATGCATACTGTAGTTTTTAAGGTGTTAACTGGACAAGGATAAAAAAAATAATGGTTAGAGTCATCATAGATTGAATCATATCTAATAAAAATGATTTTTCACCTTAAATACTCCATCACGTTGTGGTGTTTAAGGTCAGTGAATTGTGAGATAATCTCATAGTTTTTCAAATGATCTAGAAATTCTTGGCTCATGTACTCACCAACTTGATCAAATTGGATAGCCTTTATGGTGTTACCGATCCGATTCTCTACTTCATTTTGGAAACACTTTGAACATTTTTAAAAGTTTCATGGTTATGCATAACCATATTTATTGTAGTAAATATTGAACTTTCGGATCACCTAATCTATAATACCCACATCCAAGAAGGGTCTAACTCTCCCTTCCTCAAGGCCCAGAGCCTTATGATAACTGATCTTCGGGTCACGGCACCGAATAATGAAATGATTTGAAACCGGGTGTTACAATTTCATAGTTTTGGAATCCAGTTTGTAGAATTCGTTCATTATACATAGGCTTTGCAGCTCCAGATTCTCAATTAAGACATCTTTAGGAAACTTACATATGCCATATAAACAATATGGTATCCTAATCACCATCTTTAGTATGGAATGATATTAAGTATTCATACTGTAGTTTTTAAGGTGTTAACTGGACAAGGATAAAAAAAATAATGGTTAGAGTCATCATAGATTGAATCATATCTAATTAAATTTTTTTTTTCACGTTAAATGCTCCATCACGTTGTGGTGTTTAAGGTCAGTGAATTGTGAGATAATCTCATAGTTTTTCAAACGATCTAGAAATTCTTGACTCATGTACTCACCAGCTTGATCAAATTGGATAGCTTTTATGGTGTTACCGATCCGATTCTCTACTTCATTTTGGAAACACTTTGAACATTTTTAAAAGTTTCATGGTTATGCATAACCATATTTATTGTAGTAAACATAATGAAGTAGTTATTACTATTTTAAAACATGGCTCTACAGGGACTTCTTACATCAATATGTATTTGGGAAAATGACGATAATGCGCTATGAACTTTCTAGGGTTAGTCCATTTAGTCCCTAAATTGTTTTTGGTGCTTTATGGGGCAATAAACTTGTTTTTTTCGGGTGTATTAGGTCACTTAGCACAAAATGAAGGGGTAAACCGGTTACCCCTTGCCACATAGACATGTTGACTCATTTAACTCTGTCGGCACCTGATCGTAGAAGAACTCTTATAAATCCACCAATCGTGAACACATCAGCACCTCCTGTTGGGTCAAAAATATGGTTTATACTTTGCTTTTCTAGGAAAATGTATTTTTGTGTCTTGGACCGTAAACAGCTTGGTGTTTACGGTCGTATACGTGTTTACGGTTGTGTTTACGGCCGTAAACAGGTTTACAGCCGTAAACCCATTTACGGCCCATGTTCACCAAGCACATGTTTCTTATGTATAAATATAGGTGTAAGGGGTGAGGAGTAGATTGATGAACACATAGAATAGAGGAGCTTAAGTGTGTGCATTTGAAGGTGTTCTAGAGAGAGAGAAAAGAAAGTGTGTGTTAGTGTGTGTGAATCTTGTATCCGGATCTTCATTCATATCAATACATACAAGATTCATCATGTTCTTCTTCTCCTACTCTTCTATTTGATCTGACATCGTCCGTTTGATTGGGATTCCGCACCATCAAACGGATCTGATTGATACACAAGCAGATTAGGGACTTACAATTGGTATCAGAGCTTAGATTGTATCACTCATCTTTGTCAGATCTGGAGCATATTTGATCTTATTTTTGAAAGATTCTTGCGTTTTTGGATAGATCTCTGAAAATTAGGGGGGGTTTGTTCTTCGCGTTTTTTATAAAAACGAGTTTTTGATCGAGTTTTGGAGCAAAAAGAGGTGAAAACGCTGTTTTTCACGTAATCTGCGAAGAATTTACGGTCTTTGAAGGGTTTACGGTCGGCGGCGGCTAGGGTTTTCCGGAGTTTACGGCCGTAAACGTGTTTACGGTCGCCGGAGTTTACGGCCGTAAACGTGTTTACGGTCGCCGAAATTTACGGTCGGCGGAGTTTACGGTCGCCGGAGTTTGCGGCCTCGGCTCGGAATTCGGCTCGGTGAACGGCTAGGGTAGCCGGCTCAGCAGCAGCAAGCCTCGCATCGCGTCATCGCATCTCGTCCTCGCTTTGCAGCTATCTTCGCAAGCAGCAGCCTCGCTTCGCATTAAAAATAAGGAAACATATTTGGGGGGTGCCGGGGATCGAACCTGCGACCTTTGGTTCATCAGCAAGGCACCTTACCAGCTGATCTAGCCTACTAGATGGAATAACACTTCGAAATTTTATTCAAAACCACTCCCTGCCGCTTCCAAATTTCGCAAATTGACACTTTTAGCCCAAAAATTGATTTTCTTTTAATTTTAAATTCCTTTTTCAACCAAAAAGTTTTAGTTTTTAAATTTTGAATTTTATTTTTGATTTTTTACTTAAAATTTTGACTTTGACTTTTAAAGTTTGACCTTTGACTATAAACTTTGAATTTCTCGTTTGACTTTTAAATTTTCAAATTTAGCTTTTCGGTTTGACTTTTAAGTTTGACTTTTCAAGTTTGACTTTTCAAATTTGACTTTTGAGGTTGACTTTTGAGTTTTTAGTCAAAGGGCATATTTTTTTAAAAAAAATGAGTTCTTCAAACGTTCCAGTCAATGAAGTTTCATGTAATCCATCTTGTAAAACTACGATTAAGTTTCTTCGGGAACAAATTGATTTATTAAAAAGAGAAGTTGAGGACCTGAGATATGAAGGATATCAACTCAGGAAATGACAGAAACCCCTAAAGGCCCAGTTAGAAACAAAAATAAAGGACTTTAAGAGAATTCAGCAAGAATACAGTGAAAAATGTGAAAACTATGATTATATCAAAAGACTGAATGATGAGTTAACTACTGAGCTTGATACATTAAAGAGACAATTTGATACTGCAAATTTTGATTTTAGAAAATTTGATGGATCAAGCGAGGTAGTTGCCAACATGATTGATCACTACATGCAGTTTAAACGAAACCAACAAAAGGGTCTAGGATATGATAGTGTACCTCCTCCTTATAATCATACATATCAGTATCAACCCCTATCCAAGGATGAGATTGCCAACGAACCATTTATGGTTTATGGCAAGCCATCTGGTTTTGTTTCAGGAGGATTTATTAATGTTGAAAATACTAGCGTTTCTACTGTTGGATTAATGTCTAAGTCCATAACTATATTTGGTATGTACTTGACCCGACCCGGCATGGTCCATTTGGGTTGCACTTCACCAGCACAATTTATATGGATAGTCTTTTGAGAATAGTATATTTATGATTTATATTAATATATTATAAGTTCTAATATATTAATATGGAATCATATTATTTAATTAGTATTGATCAAGAATTAATTTAGAATTAATTAAGTGATCAAAAAAAACTAATTAAATATGGACTCTTATATATATGGAATGGGCCAAGTTCATTTAGGTTGGGCTAAGCTTTCATGGATGGTCCATGGAGCTTTTAACCCATGGATTCTATGTAAATGAAAGGTCATGGGTATTAGGGTTTACATGGATGTAACCCTAATCCTCCATAATATATAAAGGGGTCATTGGCTCACAAAATTGGCACAAATGTGTGAAAATAAGAGTGGGCCGATTTTAGTGTGCATACATATTCTCTCAAGTTCTTCCAAGGTGTTTTGGTGATTTGTGATTCCATTTGAGGCTTCCACACTATTGGGGCTAAGCTCTTAAAGCTTGAAGACATCAAGCTACATCAAAAGGTATGTCATCTAACTAGAACTTTGTAGTATAGGTGCTTCATAATATGCTAGTTAGGATGAAACCTTGGAATAGTTAATATTTGCATGTATAATAGAGAAAACATAGATCCAAGGTTTATAGGGTTGCATGTACACCATAGGAGTGTTTGAATGCTTAAAACGCAACAGTGGTATCAGAGTCATGGGTTGTTTTCTGTTATATTGATGCAAATGTTTTATTTTCAAAGTTGGAAAAAAAAAAGGAAAAAAAAAACATGACGTTTGTCAAATTTTAAGATAATTACTTGTTTTTGTGAAAAACTAATTATTTGTAAAATTTGAATCATTTGCTATATGAGTTGAATTAGGTCAAATTTAGTAAAAGATAAAATGATATGATTATTTATTAGTTTTAAAAGTTTGATCTAAAGAGTTTTTTGAAACCTCCATAAGTTATGGATATGAAAAAGTTTTTAAAAAAAAATTGATTCAAAGTTTTTTATGGAGTTACAGAACTTAGTCTTAATGTTTTAGAGAATTCCATAACTTGTTCTTAAGTTATGGAACATGAAAAGTTTCATCATAAAACAAGTATTTAACTCCATAAGTTATGGAATCCAAAAGTTTTCAAGAGTTACAAAACTTGCCCTCAAGTTTTGGAATTTGGAAAAAGTTTTTTTATGATAAAAAAAAGAATTGAATTCTAAAACTCTTGGGTTCATAACTTAAACAATTAATTAAATGGTTTTAATTTTGAATTTAATAATTGGAATTATGATGTTTTTATTGAATAATTCAATTAACTCCTATGGACTTTATTAATAGATAATTAAAGTGTTTAATTAAAAGAGAATTAATAATTCCATAATGACATGGTTTAAATTTAATTAAATTAAGAGTATAGTTTAATTAATAGATTAAACCACCAAGTATTTTAAATGTCTAAAATACACCCTTATACTATTATAATATTAAAAGTTTAATATATTATATGTATAAGAGCAAGTCGTCTTACCATTAGTAGGCCTCATTCACGAAGCCGGTCTATAAGGGGGGTATAAGGTTACTGCATATAAAATGGCAGTTTAATGGGTATCCACTCTCACCCACCGCTTCCTTGACTGGTGGAGGGTCGTTAGCCGAACAGGTAGGACAAAGACTATAATTCTCCCTTCATTATAAGTATAATGATAAATACTAAGTAACTAAACACTTATAAATTCCCAATCTTAGTTACTTAGGAAAATGTGAATACGGTGCTAATCCATGAAATTACACTTTGCACTTTGTTTAAGCTGTTAGTGGAGCGTGTGTGGTTAACCGGCACACTAACCTGGACTTAACAAGGTAGGCAAAGGGTAACTTAATGTTTATCATAGTATCGTTAGAGCGTGTGTGGTTAACCGGCACATCGATTGAGGGGTAAATATTAAGGGTACCAAGAATATTTGCATGGTTACTTCACACCTTGTTTTGTGATCCTCGGCATCCCAGTCACAAAACCTGAAGGGCACACTCGAGATTGAAACATGCCATTGAAAAGTTCAATGAATCTCAAAAGAATTTAGGAGTTTCAAAACCAATTAAAACCTAATAATACATTTCGTTTATCTTGGTGGAAATTGGTGAATCGACATTCACCTACCTTCAAATATTTTATAGCTTGGATTACGGCATCCCTCTTCCAAGTTATAAAATAGTTTGTTGGGTCCTAGACTTAATATATCATATTGGGTGTTATATTAAGGACTTAAATCAACTTTACGTGAATTTCTCCCATTGTTGATGTCTGGTTTAGACAACAATGATCTTCCCAAACCAAGCTTTCCTAATGAATATGACTTCCCGAGTTTGGCTCATGGAAGTCATACTTCTCTTCCTCCACCTCCTCCAATTATTCTCCCTAACCCACAAGTTCAAGGTCACTCAAGCCCTAATGGCAAGCAAGGTCTATGTGTGATCACATCTTAGAGATGAAGTCACATATTGACAAGCCGGGAGAGTTGGGTGTCAAAGTCTTGAGAAAGTTGGATGTTCAATCACTTTCTAAGTCACATAGTGAGTTCCTTTGGGACTACTATGAAACAGACTATGACATGAAACTTAATGATCATATCTATTTGCTTGGTGATGCTGAATCAGCAATGATTTGGAACGATAGTAAAGCAAATTTGATTAGAAGATCAACTTCCCAAAAAACTTTATAGACAGTGACAATGGTGACACTGGAAATCTAGAAAAAGCATTCTCTTCCCAATGGAAAGGGATTGGCCATAGTCAACCCGGTTGACCAAATGGTAAAGAGAAAGGCTAAGTCTGAGATAGTCCCATTACCAAAGGGTCCATATGTTTATTTTGCCAAAGGAAGGGGCGTTGATTGCAAAGCTGCCAAATTTACCTAAGGATGTTAAAGTCAATAAGTTTGACTCTACATCAGGTAGAGCCCATTATCTAACTCTGTTAAGTTCTATTCTGAGATCCTCATTACATGATGTGACTGGGTCACATGTTGATGTTTTAAGAATCAAAGAATAGAGAGAAATCTTAAAGGAAGTATATGCTGATTCTGATCGCGAAGGTGGATTTCGATCGCATCAGAATTTTGAGCAGTTGTTTAAGAAGTTATGATATATTGCTAAGGAATAGATAACAACAATTTTCCATGTGGATTGTAAGGATAAGTTTTTCCGCAAAGTTTTAAAATAAAAGAAAATTGTTTAATTTTATTTATTTGAAGTATCCTTACAATGACATTTGTGGAAAATTGTTGCTTATATGATTCCACTGACAACAATATTGGAAAATGGATTTGATTCTTTCATTTGTGGTAGTGTCTAAATTTACCAAATCAGGAAAGTTCCTCATCACCCAAGTTTCAATTGGACCGAAACTTGGAATCATGCAAGTTGAATAGTATGATGAATGAGAACTTTCAAGCATTGGAAAATCAAGACTAATTACTTGTTCACATGGATGTGTGAGTCAAGTGAAGGACTAAAGGGATCGAGTACACATTCTTGTGCACTGGTCATGTCCACCACAAAGCTCGTTAAGACTATTTGATTTACTAAAGTTTAGTAAATATGGTTATACTTACAAGTTTAAGTATAATTCTGAAACATTGGAAAAGTCTCAATGTATGGCAGAACGAATGGGAAGAATCAAATTAGGCAGAAAGATAAAAGTTTCTCAAATCTGAAAAGATGGGAGAGTACTTTAGTATCATGTTTGTGATCATCTTAATGATTTAGAAATCATATCACAATTAGTCCTCTAAAGGTCATCTTAGTGCATTCTTATGACTAAGAAGAGGAGTCATGAATTGTTGAAATGGTTAGATCAGGAAGATGAGTCATACTTCGTTCCAAAACAATTCTTAGAGTCATACTCCAAGATTGTAACTTGAGTGACATATCTTAAAAAAAGGTTTAAAACACTTGTCAAATGTAAGAGTAAAAGTGTCCTACTCTTGTACATTTGAAATTGGTAAGTTGTGATGTTTTGGATAAAACAAAGACCAACTAAGGCCAATTGTGTGAAGTGTTTGTCTTGATAAAGAATCCGCACTATCTCTTGAATATTTGGCAAGATAGTCTTATATGTCAAGAGGATAGTGGGAGTATTAAAGATCCTAAAAAGAATTTCAAGAACTAATCAAGAATAAAACCTGAGGTTCTTCACTAGCACACGACTTGAGGTTTATAACCTATCGTGTTGACATATTCTGTGCCCATTCCAGTTAAAGTTGGCTTTGCATCGGAGTTATGAAAGTTCTCAATTGGTTGCATAACAACATGGAAGCAATGGCAGGCCCTGTACTGCCAGGTGGCAAGAAGTTAAGATTGCATAAGTTCGGTCCATATGAGTTTGGATTTGTCATTATCCTTGTCTTGTGACTATGGTTTTGACGATTCACATGGATAAGAACACATACACCATAAAATCTAAGGGTCATAAGGTTTCTCTCCGATTCATGAAAATGATGGTGAGGAAACACTTCCACCAAGTAGATTTGAAGCAGATGGCAAAAGGTCTAAACAATTGAGACTATGATTACGACATCCCTTTTCATAGTTCTGAAATTGTTTAGACACACTTGCATGCTATCTAAGGAAAGGTGTATGATTTTGATAAAGTTTTATCAAAGAATCTCGTATCAGAAATCTGAACTTTGGTAAGAAAGTCAATAAAGTATTGATTTCTAGAAGTCCAGCTGATTTCTGAGTACATGTCAAAGCTAGTGGGAGCATAAGTGTTATGCTAATAATCATCATGTTAGTGGGAGCATGATAATTATTGTTAGTGTTGCAAGTTAGCAATGTTAATTATAGAAAACAAAAGTTTCAATTCGTGAGGCTGTAGGGATTGAAAAAGTTGTTTTGCTATAATTAAGGGAGAGGATATACTTCATTTCAGTTCTAAAGGCTTAGATTGAGACCTTAATCATCTTTAGTCAAGAATATATATATGAATTTCATGTTGGATTGGTTCAACTTAAGGAAATTCTATATATTGCATTCTCAAAATTCGATTATGATTACGACATCCCTCTTCATAGTCAAATTTTGAAAACATGGCAAATAAAAATATTGTAGCAAAAGACTGGTCTAGAATCATGTCTTTATGTGAGACATCATGAATCGTGTACCATTTGCTTGGGTACAGGATCGATTACATGTGCTATAATATTTGTCATTTCTAAATTTTTCCAAATGCCCAGAGGCATTAAGAAGGGAAAAGGTCTAGAATTGGATATGACTAAAATGATTAAGCAATTGTCGAGGACAATCTGAGGTTTACCAAAGATTGGTTGCTCATGGACAGTTGGAAGTATGGTGTTAATTTTGGAAGGACCATATTGACATATTCTGAAAAGAGGCATCTCTTATTCAGCAGTGATAGTCAAAATGAGAATATGGAGTTGTCTCCATAGGTGGAAGTTATCTGTGTAAGATTAGAAAACTTAATGCAAGAAGCATGTTTGGAATACCTTATGTACTTTGAATATGAGACTTAGTTTCCATGGAGTTGATCTCCATTGGAATACCTTATAGTGACTGTTGACAAGTCTTAGTGACTTTGTACATATTCATTACAGGAGGGTCAGTGCATATAAGTTTAAAATCTAAACAGATTTCGATAAATGATAGGAATTTGAAATTCTCACATTTTTCGATAAGGATTTGGGAGTGTGAAATTAGAATCATTGAAATTATGTTCAATTGGTTTATTTCACAAAGTAAGGATCATAGACAAACATAGAGTGCATACTTGGTGTATGGCAAAGCTATTGTTTAAGAAAAACATAGTGTACATGCTTGGAGCATGGGACAACTAGTGTTTTTAATTCAAGTATAAAGTTGATAAAACCGAAACAATGAATAATGAGTAATCAATATGGTGATAAATAAAAGTGTTTATTTATATTCATAGGGTTTGATACCATATTTGATTCATTTATTCTTGTGTTTTACTTTGCATGTTTTGACTTCCAGAATAACTAAGTCGCTCTTCCTGAATGATTAAGTTATTCAAACCATCCACAGTCGGTCATATGTTGGAAGTAGATATGAATCAAGACTGTCATGGGTTGGTTTGTAGAGGTCCAAGTTGGTGGACAAAGTGGTGCTACAACACTTATTAGTGCTCATAAGTTTTGAGTATTAGATTCAACCCACGCTCATTTGAATCACTTCATGGATTTTATCACGAGTGATCATGAGACGATAATATCTTATATTCTTAAAACCTAGAGATATGAGTTGTTACTATGAGTTGGTTATACATTGATTGCATGAAAACGCATTGGTAACTCGGGGTTATAAAACGTGCCTTTGTGTATGATTCAACAAGTAGTAGAACAAGCCATATGAGTCGAAGTTTATCCATTCCTTTTACCTTCGGGATAAAAGCGATATCTGTGGGCCCCTCGATGATTTAGCGATGACACATGTGAGTGCTTGGCCAAGCCAGGACTGATTTGATTTGTTCAATCAGTCAGTCATCATAAATCGAAAATCGGGAAACAACAAATGGACAGAGAGAATGATTATAATCCATGTCTCAGTCCATATGATATCTAGAATGGAGGAATATATGATCCCTTATCTAATGGACAAGTCATTGACAAGGTCAGAGTTCGACAGCGGCTTTAAGAGCTACGATTGCCAGTTAGGTTTTGAAGTCATACTCAATAATAGTTTTAGACTTATCCAAGTGGGAGACTGTTGGATTAATGTCTAAGTCCATAACTATATTTGGTATGTACTTGACCCGACCCGGCATGGTCCATTTAGGTTGCACTTCACCGGCACAATTTATATGGATAGTCTTTTGAGAATAGTATATTTATGATTTATATTAATATATTATAAGTTCTAATATATTAATATGGAATCATATTATTTAATTAGTATTGATCAAGAATTAATTTAGAATTAATTAAGTGATCAAAAAGAACTAATTAAATATGGACTCTTATATATATGGAATGGGCCAAGTTCATTTAGGTTGGGCTAAGCTTTCATGGATGGTCCATGGAGCTTTTAACCCATGGATCCTATGTAAATGAAAGGTCATGAGTATTAGGGTTTACATGGATGTAACCCTAATCCTCCATAATATATAAAGGGGTCCTTGGCTCACAAAATTGGCACAAATGTGTGAAAATAAGAGTGGGCCGATTTTAGTGTGCATACATATTCTCTCAAGTTCTTCCAAGGTGTTTTGGTGATTTGTGATTCCATTTGAGGCTTCCACACTATTGGGGCTAAGCTCTTAAAGCTTGAAGACATCAAGCTACATCAAAAGGTATGTCATCTAACTAGAACTTTGTAGTATAGGTGCTTCATAATATGCTAGTTAGGATGAAACCTTGGAATAGTTAATATTTGCATGTATAATAGAGAAAACATAGATCCAAGGTTTATAGGGTTGCATGTACACCATAGGAGTGTTAGAATGCTTAAAACCCAACATCTACTTCCCCTGCAGATCAATCCTTAGATCAGTCAAAGCACAAAGTTGAAGGATCTGTTTCTGATAACAAAACTGAGCCTGAACCTGATGTTTCTGTTTCCAATGAAAAACCTTCTGTTTCTGATATTAAAGTTGATGATACATCTTGTGATGCTTTTGATGCTTTTGCATCGGATCATGTTGAGTTAAATTTTTTTGACATATTTGATTATTTGTTTGAAAATACTGATGTTCCTGTTTCTAGCACATCTACTTCATGTGTAGGTAAAGTAGCAGAGGATGAGAACAAGGAGAACACCACTGAACAAACCAACATCTCCTTGAGCTCTGAATCTGTTGCTTCGAACTCAGCTGCTTCTGATCAACCTGATGTTGAGAAATACAGGCCACCAAATCAAGTGAAACAACTGACGGCTTGTTGCAAGTGTGCATGTGGGAAAAATAAGAGACAAGGCAAGGATACGCCACCAGGGGCAGGAAGAAACAACTTCACAGTGAAGAAAAAGACATGTTTTCACTGTGGAACACCTGGACACATTGCCAGAAATTGTCGTAATCGCGCATACGTTCCCTACCATACACAAGGGTGGCAGAACGCACCAAAAGGGAGATACTCCAAAAGAAACCCCTCAAGGTCACGTTCAGACAATGGCGACTGGAACGCACAGAAGGCAAAGAATCAATCCCACAAGGCCAAGAATCCGAATCCCAAGGGCAAGAGGGGAATGTCGGCCAAGAAGCCAAATCCAAGAGATGCTCCCGTGAAGCCAAAATCAAAGTCATCTCAACGGCCGACATCAAGTTCAAAATCAAGTACCGAGCCACCCATCAAATCGAAAAAGAAATAGGTTAAACCCAACTACAAATGTGTTCCAAAGGCTCACTCTCCTAAATCAACTAATGACTCTAATATTTCTTCATCTTCTGTTTGTGATAAACATGATATGTCATGGGAGAGAGTACCGTGCAAGGATGACAAAGGTCGACCCAGTTTCAAAATGGACTGGGTTCCAAAGACCAACTAATCCCGCTCTGTGTCGGAGCAGCTATGGAGGCATATCATCAGACTTCAGTTTGTTGGTAGTGGCTGTTCCAGGCACATGATAGGGGACATCTCTCAACTGTACAACATTCAGAACATTATTTGAGAGTATGTGTCCTTTTGCGAGAAAGGAAGAAAGGAAGAGATCACAAACGGGGTTAGTGCTTAATGACATGAAGAATTTTCGGATCTGTTCTGAGTTTACGCTTGCTGTTCTCAGGCCTTCTGGATGCAAATTCAATCGGTGACTTACGGTTTGAGTTTTCTTCTCTATACTCCTGAGTTTTTCTTAAGCTGATTCGCTTTAAAGACTAATTTTTGTTTTAGGATAGTTTAAATTTGCGCATTTACTTTCATTTCTCTCCTATGCATAAATTTAGGGGGAGAAATAAAAACAAAAAAAAAATTAGAAAATTTAAGAAAATCCAAAAAACACTAGAAAATCAGAAAATCCAAAAAATATGTTGGTTATGAAATGTGCTTGAGGGAGATGTTTTGGGAAGTGATATTATGAAGTGATAACGGGCAATCTGAGTCTGCGTAAAGTACCAAAAATTAAATGTTTATGCTCTGTGTTCGATGCGCTGGTAGACACGAGAGATTAAAATGGACTTGACTAGGCATTAATGAACTTAAGGAATCTAGAGACTTGAAAAATCTTGACATAGATAGATCCATTTAGCCTGACAATACGACGCTCAGATAGGTTGAGCAGGGAGATATACATGATAATCCACCAGTCACATTAAAGTTATCCGTATCTAGAACTGTGGTTTAACTCTTCCTCGATGTACGGACTTTGTCCTTAATTCCGGTATTGATGGGGCGACTGGGGAATTCCGATAAAGTAGGTCTGTAGAAAATTATTTTCTTGCTTTCCTTCTGTTAGTCATATGTTGCCTCCTCTGCGTGATTGAAATACATCCGACCTGGACTGCAACATATGCAACTCTATTTCTATGCATCTTCTATCTATGCAATTCTGCCTGCCTGTTAGCCATATGTTGTCTCCTTTGCGTGATTAACCATCTGACCTGGTACACAGCATATGCACCATTCTACTTCTCAATCCCTCTAAATCTGGTTAGTCATATGTTTCACCCTCTGCGTGATTGGAAGAGATCCGACTTGGGTGTATAGCATATGCATTCTAAATCTGACTTCTCTCATAATAATTGTCTGTTCACCTAAAGTAAGGAGTACTTTGAAAGTTCCTGATTATTGGGGTATGTCAGGAAGCGGAAAACATGTTCTAGTACATTTAAAATTGAACAATCACTAGGTTGTCTGTAGATCTCGCTGCTCAATTTAGGTGGACAACAATATCTTTGGCCGTCGTCAGCTTAATGGTCCTTAAGGAATATTATCTAGGAACTTAGGATCACATTGTCTTGTCACTTATAGTATGTCCTAATTTTGTCACAATCTCTCGTGTTTAAGTGGACCACAATACCGGCGATTGACCAGATCTATTCATGAAGGGAGAGGTACTGATAAACGGATAAAGGCTGTCTAAAAACTTTGATCCCAAATCACTCTTAAAGTTAGATATCATTTTTATTTTTGTTAAATTTGTTCATAGTTTCCTTCTAATTTAAATATTAGGGGAGAATTAAAAAAATTTAAAAAAAAAAACCAAACAAAAATCAGAAAATTAAAAATCCAAAAATGGTGTTATTTCTGTTTTATTTCTTTTTCAGAAAATATGAAAAATCCAAAAATATTGTGTGCTAAATTTTTCTTTTAGTTTTGTTTTGTCTTGAATAGTGAACTCAGGTGAAGATGAAACTCATGGAGTTTGTGTCGAAGATTTCTGAGCCAAGGCTTCATCCGTGATCATCGAAGAATTCTCATTCGAAGGAGCAAGAAATGAAGATTATTCTTTTGACATTCAATCTTTCAACTTCAGAAGCAAGGTGAAGCTGCACTTGAAGATTAGGTGACAGATTGCATTGAAGCCTCCTCAATCAGTCTGCTGCTATCTATGAACCTGCTGAAGTGATCCAGAAGATTTGTTCTCTCTGATGTTCTCTCTGAAGATTCTCAAACTGAAAGCGCTATCTTTCAAGAATCAGTACGCAAGTCTCCTCACCCAATGTGCGTTCAATGTCAAATCTTGCAGAAATTCCCAAGTGCTCAAGATGAAGTCATTCATTGAAGATAAATGCTGAAGCCAAGCTTACAATGAAGATGAACAAGAAAGCCAGCTACTTTTTAGGGGGAGCTTGTTGGGTCATTTAAGAAAAGAAAAGAAAGCTATAAACCAAGGGGGAGATTGTTGGGTTAAAAATATGGTTTATACTTTGCTTTTCTAGGAAAATGTATTTTTGTGTCTTGGACCGTAAACAGCTTGGTGTTTACGGTCGTATACGTGTTTACAGTTGTGTTTACGGCCATAAACAGGTTTACGGCCATAAACCCATTTACGGCCCATGTTCACCAAGCCCATGTTTCTTATGTATAAATATAGGTGTAAGGGGTGAGGAGTAGATTGATGAACACATAGAATAGAGGAGCTTAAGTGTGTGCATTTGAAGGTGTTCTAGAGAGAGAGAAAAGAGAGTGTGTGTTAGTGTGTGTGAATCTTGTATCCGGATCTTCATTCATATCAATACATACAAGATTCATCATCTTCTTCTTCTCCTTCTCTTCTATTTGATCTAACATCATCCGTTTGATTGGGATTCCGCACCATCAAACGGATCTGATTGATACACAAGCAGATTAGGGACTTACACCTCCGATAAAAAATATTGAGATAATAACCACTAAATTTTCATTGGAACGGTTTCTAGTGTTATCTAATAATCTTTATTCCTCTACGGTTTTCAATCGTTTGACCCGACAACTGCTAAAATGATGATTCCAGTTCTGATTCTTTGAAGCATTGTGATGCCGGAGGTTTTTCTGGTGATGGATTTGGCAAGAGGGACTAAGATACGGTCTTAGATTGGGATAAGGATGACGTCCATGATGTTGATGAAGATTTCGGTGGTGATGGTTGTGCAGTGGTGAGGATTTAAAGCCGTCGTCGCTTGGGGAATTTTTGGAGGTCGAACAGAGGTTTGGGGAATAAGCATTGTTTGATGGTGAGACACTGATGAATACAGATGAGAATTCCGTTGATGGTAGGGTTTTACCACCACCACAACCATCGTCCTCTGATGGTGATGAAGGGCTGACCTCTGTTTGTTCTCTTTGTCGGTTTTTAGTTTCTCTCGCCAGAATCTGTAGCGGCGGTGCTGGATAAGTAGAATAACCGTAGATTTTGGTGAAAAGCTGGATGCCATTTTCATCCCTAATGTATGTATTCAGGACACCATTGTAGCATCTGAATCAAAATGATTGATTGCTGATTAGAGCTCCTTCACTATCCCAGATAAGTAGCCATTTCTAAGAAATAAGAATTTTATAAACATAACATACCTAATTTGTTGAATTTGGTTATGGTGATGAAATCATGTGTTTCATGGATTTGATTCTGATTAACATTACACACTGATGTTTCAAAGCTAAGATTTTGTGGGTATTGCTTTCATTGAAATGTATGTTTGTAATCATCGTCTTCCCCTTTGTTGCTGCAATTATCGTTTTCCGGTGACGGTGTATTGACGGTGAGTTTGGGGGAAGAAGATGACTTCAATCCAAGAGACTCAAAAAATTATCGAAATACAAACGATTATGATGGAATAATTAAATCCAAGGGAATTCGTGAAGGTTTTAAAAACATGATGAAATAGCTTGAGTGGAGAAAAGCAAAAGCTGGGTGGAGAAGAATCATAAGCAGGGTGGGTTTATTTGATTTTTCTTTAAATTTTTTATTAAAAAAATCACATCATCATGTGACTAGGGTGGTCAACAAACAAAAATGGTTACGTGGCATACATAAACCGGTTGTATTAGGTTAACCAAATGATCAGATCAAAATCTATTTTGTTCCCCTATAATATCACAATGTCTTTGAAGAAATTGGTATTAAAGTTTTTGGAAGATTAGCCGTTAATCAGGCTGTAAAGAGTGACAGATGGATTTCGTCGCGAAATTCATCTAGCATATACTTTAATAAGTCATTCACGGGTTTTTCTCTCAGTATATGAATAATAATTCTACTTCGGAATACAACTAATAATGTGTAATTGGTACCTTAAAGCGCATTACAGATACATAACCATGACAAAATTAAACAAGCAAGAAATAACCCTTAGTTAAACTTTTGAGGCTAAATTTCTGATTCAAACTACATCTAAACTAAATTCCTTACATGTTTTTATATATAAGATTTTAGTTGTACATGAATTTAACAATATGAGGATGTTATATATATCATTATATAATGTATTACATGGTTGAAGTTGCTCAAATCAAGGTACTCAGTTCTCTTTTCTCACTCTTCGATAAGAGATATGATATGAAAAACAGTAAACTGTTGTTTAATTCCTCAAATCAAGGTCATTTATTTATTTATATTTATGGAAGAGTTATATTGGTAGGTAATTGACAAAAAAAAGGAGATATATAGGGGTGAGCATTCAGCTAAGCATTGTTTAATTTATTCAAGTACCAAATCAAGAATCTGGAAAGTTTGTTGAAATTAGGGGCTTTCGGGAAAAGGGGGGCAACAACCATTGGTCTCACTTCAATGAAGAAAGCTTAGTAATTGAGTTACCGGTGAAGATAACAAAGTTCCACACATTCAAAAAGCTTGCACAAAAATTCTCTCTTCTTTTTATCATATCAATAATTTGACTGCAACAAATTGAAGTAACATGAAAAGCAAAAGTGACATTTTTTTAAGAAACGAAGTAATGCAGTGAAAGATAGGTTTAATTCTTCGTATATAATTATATTTAGATTATTTTTTATTGGTTATTAATTTATATATATTTAACATTATAACTTTAGTTAAACTTTTAAGTTATCATGTATACCACTTGATCTATATACTTAGATTTATTTTTTATTGGTAATTAATTTATATTCTTCAATATATTTAATTTTGAGTCTTTCAAAAGGATTTATTTGATTTTGAATGATCTATCAATTAGAACTACCTTTTAAATATATATTTTAAGCTGACTATATACATACATGTCAATGACAACCTAAAATATCTCTATGTGCTACATTGCCTTTTAAAGAAATGTCGTCAGGTTAGTGAAACATGATTGCTCGTTGATTTTTGATAAAAGTTTCTGTTTTTAAATTTTTTTTGTCTCATAGATCATAGATGTATGTGTTGTTGAGCATGTAAGGTTGATTAATCATATTGGATTGTACGTTTTTATGATACATTGATTAAAGACATTGTGGTCAGAATACAAAAGTTCAACAAATTAAATATCTAATTTTTCTTATTTTTACACATATGAACTAAAAGAAGCTCATGGTAATAAATATTTTTCACACGAAATGAAAAATATCTTGAAATAAATTGTCAAATAATGGAAAAGATAAAGTGCTTATTTTTTATACTATGAATTAAGTAATTTATGAATTTAGATAAAGGTTTATTGTCATTTTCATAGAAGGGATGGAGTAATAGATATTAAATATAAAAAGGAAAAAATAAGAAGAAAAGGAAAAGATGGTAAAGGAATCATTTCTCTAACGTATTTACCTTTTTTTATTTTTATTTTTATTTTTTTCCTTTCTCATCTTTTTTTCTTCCTTTCTTCTTTCCCTACTCCCACGTCCACATAAAAGAAAGCATCTCTCTCTCTCTCTCTCTCTCTCTCTCTCTCTCTCTCTCTCTCTCTCTCTCTCTCTCTCTCTCTCTCTCTCCGTCTCTTCAAGTGTCATTTTCTCACATATACTTCACATAAAAGATGCAACCATTCACTTAATACCTTGTCATCTCTCACCCCCACTCTCTCTCTCTCAAGAACTCCACAACTACTCCCAATTCACCATTGATTAGACAAATCCCATCTCAAGAATTCTTGAGAGAAACCCTTCATCATCATACTTTCAAAACATAGATCACACATAACAGAAACAAACCCATCATCGTTTTAACCTCTCAAGACCACCATATCCAAGGTTCACAACCTTCAAGATTGCAGGAAGAACAGGCTAGGGAGGAGAGAACAAGTTATCATGGCCTTCTAGACCTCTATATATTTCCTTGTGTTTACTGGTTCGAGTGTTAGCCATTTTGCCGATCAGAAGGAGGGTTAGAGAAAAGTAGAGAACTTGGTAGCTGAAATGGAGCTCTTTCCAGCACAACCAGACTTGTCTCTTCAAATCAGTCCACCCACCAGCAAACCCACTTCAAAAGCTTGGAGAACATCATCAACAGCATCTGATCAAGATCACCATGATTTGGATTTGGGAAATCTATGGAAAAGAGCTTTTAACTCTCAACAACTACACCAACAACAGCAACAGCAGCAACAACATGGCTCAACAAGAAGACCAGAACCCTCTTTCGGGCTTTCCTTGTCGAACCCTAATATTCACTCTACAAATTCCGACCTCACCCATTTCCACAATCTCCTCTCTACTCAAAACACCAACACATCATCATCAAATATGTATCCTTACCAACACCACCAACACCATCATCAGGCTGGGTTTAGTTCAGAATTAGGTTTCTTGAGACCTATAAGAGGAATTCCTGTTTATTACCAGAATACCCCTCCCAATTTCCCGATAATGGCCAATCCGCATCATAAGAACCAACCTTCGTTAGATTCCTGCACTAATTCTACGACCACCAGTTCTCTAATTCATAACAATAATATTAACAATATTGTGCGATCAAGATTTTTATCATCGAGGTTCCCGTCCAAACGCAGTATGAGGGCTCCGAGGATGCGCTGGACGACTACCCTTCATGCTCGCTTTGTCCATGCTGTTGAGCTTTTAGGCGGCCATGAAAGTATTGTCTAAATTTCTTCTTCTTCTTCTTCTTCTTCTTCTTCTTCTTCTTCTTCTTCTTCTTCTTCTTCTTCTTCTTCTTCTCCTTAAATTAAATCCTTTTAAATACGGTGTTCATCTTAGAATTACTGTTTCTTCTTATTACATTTTCATACACTGATCATATAATTGGTTTGTGTAATGATTTTAGGAGCAACACCCAAGTCAGTTCTTGAGCTAATGGATGTGAAAGATTTAACTTTGTCACATGTTAAATCTCACTTGCAGGTTAATTTACCCTCCGTTTCTCCCATAAGTTCAAATATTTTTCTTATATTTATTTTAATATTTTAGAAGAACAAAAACATAATTACTTTGCAAGATGCATTGTCTGTCTAGTGTGTAAATACATAGTACGTACACTCCCAGAGCACCTTCATACTGAAATCTTGGATATATATATATATATATATATATATATATATATATATATATATATATATATATATATATATGCATCCAGATTCAGATTTTATTTTCTTTTTGACTTTAGCACTGTAAGGCGCACTTTGCATTATTAGAAGAAACTTATTTATAGTTTCCATATAATTTTAAAGAATTACAATTTCCAATGCATTTATAGCTGCAGAGAGGCATCTCTAATCCTTGGCACTTGTCTCTCTCCTGCTTACTACTACCAGATCTGATCGTTCTGCATAAACATAGCTTATCAGTTCAGCTTTTTGCTTAAAATTACGAACCATCCATGTATTTAGACATGTATAATATTGATAGTCATAAGGTTATATATATATATATATATATATATATATATATATATATATAGAGAGAGAGAGAGAGAGAGAGAGAGAGAGAGAGATGCATAGTAAGACAAAGCCCGAGGAATTGAAAACACAGTCATAGGGTCCAAGCCAACACAAGTCTACACCGTGAGGGGTTGAATTGAATATTTTTATCCTTTTTCAGAGGAAAACTTGAGATATGAGAGAGTACAAAAACGCCATCATTTGTCAATGATATGTTTGTATATGTCTAGCATCACATGTGGTTTCTGTCTTAACCATGCATTACATCTATCAACCATAGTTAAGTCAATTGGTCAGTCTTACATTTGTAGTTTTGTACACACGCATATATATATATATATATATATATATATATATATATATATATATATATATATATATATATATATATATATATATATATATATATACACACACATTGTCAATGCATTATCGCATATGCTACCGTCATGTACTCTTCATCATTTAATCATGTTAGTACTTCTGATTTTACATATACCATGCATCATATATAGACATTTCTATATTTTTTGTATTATTATAATACGGTGAAAATGTGATAAAAAGGATAAGTACTAGATAAAATTACATAGGATTCATTGAAAATGAAATCGTGTTGTAATATAATAAATCTTGTGCGTGAAATTAAAAATTTTGAAATGTTGAGACAACTGAATATAAAAATGTTTTATAAGCAGAAAAAATTATTATATTTCCATAATTTATTGTTGGTTTCATTTTGTGTTGCAGATGTACCGAACAGTAAAGACAACTGATCGAGCTCCAGTGTCTTCAGGTAAAGCTTTGTTGTTGAACTTAATTATGTTGGACTCCATTTTTATCTCACAGTGATAGTTTGTTATCATTTTTATTTATTTAATTATTAACCCGAATGGTTTCCATGAAATATTAATTAGGGCAATCTGATATTTACGAGAATGGGTCATCTGGGGATAATTCTGACGATATCATGTTTGATATTCGTAACCCAAGACAGACAGATCAGTTATCAACGGAACATGGAGGAAGGTCTAGTGTTCACCAAGAGAAAGATTGTCAGTATGGTCTATGGAGCAATTCTTCAAGGTGAAAACTTTTCTCAGCTGTTGAAATTTATTATTATATTTTATGTAAGGAAACTTTATTGTGGTGAAAGAATTGGTACAATCTTCACCCCAAAGGATGCCCCCCCGACCCTTGCACACACACACACACAAAATAAAAAGTTTTTTATGTGGACATATATAACGAAAAATTATTGATGGCAACTTTTCAACTTTAGGCTTTTCTATATCATATACCATTCAAAAAAGCAAATGTGTAACAGTACTTTTCAAACATTTATCAAATTTCAGGACAACCCATGGAATATTAAGGTTTTGTGGCCTGCAAATTATAATTAGATCAACCCTAGCCTTATTAATCTCATTTACGTATCAAAATAAGGATTTCATGTTCTTGATCCAACATTTATAAGGATGATGACTATTAATTAACAAGACTCTGAATCGTTCACCATTATTATATGTCCATAGGATATTTTCAGATTATATAACCAACATAACTATCAAATGACTTCAAGGGTTAGAATAGATTTGCAGTTCAAAAAAAATAAAAATAAAATAATAATAATAATAATAATATAATGAACATAACTTCAACATAAATACTTAAATAATCTTCATATATCGTGTATATATATCAGGTTCTTCCATTTTAAACTACGTGTAGAATTTGGTTTCAAAGTTAATCTCTTTTGTGAAAAAAATTGTGGATGCAAATCCGTTAAATTCGAACCTTTCTCTTACCTTCTCTCAGCTGTTTATCTCTATGTGTTGTAAACTTCCCTTTCGTCCTCTATTGTATCTTGGTGTGTATGAGTAATGGCATTTCACATGGGTTGATTTTTGGATTTATCTACAAAGAAATATAAATGAGAAACTGGGTATAAATAAAACATGGTAGATAGCATTTTTGAGAGTTCGATTTCCATATGGACTTACCACTGATTGGAAAAATTCCCTCGTTAATTTACTGATCTTTCTAGCAGGGAGGCTTGGTTGCATGGAGAACATAGAGATTCCGAAGGAAACAAACTATATCTTGAGGTATATATGAATTTTTAATTCATCTTTTCAAATTACTTAAATAATTTAACAAGTGAGTAAATCTCCTTTTGCTACTTTTCATACACTCTTTTATCTGATAATAGTAGTTTTATGCTTTTGCATGGGAAGATATAAATATATTCCAAAATCCATGAGAATGTTATGTAAAGATGGAAGAAAGAAAGAAAGAAAGAACAAAGCTTTTGAAAAGCTGATTCAAGTCACCAAATTATTTTTTGGTCAATCACACCCTTCTTTAAGCTAAAGCTATTAAGAGAAAACAAGGCTAAAGGGTGCTAGCTGCATTATAAACCTTATATGCAAACAATACAAAGACGATTCATGATATATAAAGTACAATATGAATAGATTTTTAATGCCTTGAAGAGTGTCCACTTAGTATTTTTGACAGGTAATAACATTAATATATATATCATATGATGACGCCATTGAATAACCAAAATTACCGAATTACAAAACAAAAGTGCATCAACTAAGGGAATGATATCTATAAATACCCATATGAACACATTAATTACAACACGATTCTTTAGATTATGATTTTCACTTAGCTAGCTTTTTCTCAGAAACATTATCACATCTCATGTTAATTACACACTACACATGCACATACATATATAGTTATGTGCTCTTTCTTTCATTATGGTATATTATAACTTGATGCAGTTTTCATGGTAAACGATCTTTCAGAAGGATATGAATTTAAAAGGCCCGCATTATGAGCGGTTGTCAGAAGTGAGCTCATCAAGCCCCAAGAAACCTAATCTGGAGTTCACTTTGGGAAGACCACACTAGAATGTGATGACAAGCGTATATTTATATATGTATGTATGTATCAGCATGTATATATATATATATATATATATATATATATACACTACTCATTTTGATATAATTGTGTTTTTAAATGGGAGCTAGTGAAAGAGAATCAGTACCACTTCAAATATGAGGAGAGAAAGGAAAGTAAAGGAAAGAAAAGAAGGAAAAAAGAGCTAAAGAAAGACAAGGAGACAAGAAAGACAGAAAGCAACAAAAGGGTGGAGTGTTTGAAAAGCAGGTCCTTCATCTCTAATTTGTGAGAGATTGATGTCTGCCCTTTTCATAATATATATTACATTTTCATCATATAATGTTCTGGGTACGAAGATATGAATGAAATCCAGTTAAAGTTTTGTATCATCTACCCTAGAAAGAGAAATATATATATATATATATATATATATATATATATATATATATATATATATATATATATATATATATATATATATATATATATATATATATATATATATATATATATAAACGGGTTTCTTGTCATCATGTTTGGAAGAGAACGATGAACTCATTTTCCCTGCAAAAATTCTCGAGAAAGAAAGTTAGGAAGCGAATTATTTTCGCCTTTTATGAATTCTATTTCGAAATCAAAGTTACCTAAAAGGGCTTGCTATCGAGCAAAAATTTGTTTGGAAATAATATTTTTCACATCCTTTTCAAAAATAGTTTTTGCAGATTGACAATCTATTCTTAGTTAAAAACTTTTCATAAATAAATCATCTTCAAATTTTTTAATACATAAAACAATGCTTAAAATTTCTTTTTTGACAGTTGAATAATTTTTTTGTGTATCATTCCATGCATCAGAGTAATATCGAACCAATTGTTCTTCTTTTGAATTAACAAATTTTTGTTTTAGAATTCCTCCGAATCCAATATCACTAGCATCGGTTTCAACTATGATATTGGCATTGAGATGAGGTAAATTTAAACATGGCAAAGTAGGAACCTTTTGTTTTATATATTTAATTATATCTGTATGTTTTTGAGTCCATGGTTCAGGATTATCTTTTAATCTGTTATAAAGTGGTTTACATATACTCCCTAAATCTTTGAAAAAATCATGGATATAATTTAAGCATCCTAAAAATCTTTGAAGTTGCTTTTTATCCTTAATTTCATCAGGAAATTTAGTAGAAAACTGCAAACTTCTTGTAATAGGTCTAATAGTGTTTTTGACAATATCATGCCCTAAAAAACGAATTTCATCTTTAAATAAATGCATTTTTGCTGCAGAGACAGCTAAACCATTTTGATAAATTAAATCATAAAATTGATTTAAATGTTTGAAATGTTGATCAATTGATGTTGAAAAAATTAGGACATCGTCAATATAAGCAATAGCAAAACTACTTATAGGAATTATGATATCATTCATAATATTTTGGAATTCAGAAGGGGCATTTTTTAATCCAAAAGACATTACATTCCATTCAAAATGCCCGAAAGGAACATTAAAACCAGTTTTTTATTTATCTTCCTCATGAAGTTGTATTTGCCAAAATCCTGATTTCATATCAAACTTTGAAAATATATTTGAATCATAAAGTTTTTTTTAGCAAATCTCGTTTATTAGGAATAGGATAACGAATCCATTCTAAAACTTTGTTTAAAGGTTTATAATTGATAACTAGTCTTGGTGATCCTCTTTCTAATTCTGCGGGATTCATAACATAAAATGTTGAACAAGACCATGATGATTTAGAAGGTCTTATAAGTTTTTTATTTATTAAATCTTGAATTTCATTTTTACAATGACTTTCTAGTTCACTATTCATGTGAATGGCTCTAGATTTTGAAGTAATATCATTTTCATCAAAAAATTTTATATACGGTAATTTTACAATATGTTGTTTTCTATTCCAAAAGGCATTAGGAATATTAGAACAGACATTTTTTTCAAATTTTAATTTTAAACCTATTATTTTATTTTGAATATTATTGTCATTTAATTGATTAGTTATTTGAACATTATTTATTTCGTTAATAAGATATTTAGCTTGTTGTGTTTTATAATTAAGGACATTAATTGTTGAATATAGAGGAGGTTCACAAAATTTAAATATAATTTCTTTTCCAAAAACATTGGTTCTTATACCATCATCATGAACCATAAAAGGATATAGTTTTGTAATAAAAGGTGTTCCTAGAATTAAAGGAGAAGATAGATCTTTTACTAAAATTAGGTGAGTTTTATAACAGTAATCTTGGTTATTACAAATATGAACATCAGAAATTTTATAATTTACAATTAATTTTGTACCTCCGGCATCAGTAAGTCTAGATACAGTTTTTTCATAGAATTGTGTAGGAAAAATTCCTTCTTGAATACAATTCATATCAGCACCACTATCAATTAAAGCAGTTAGGTTGATTTTAAAATTATCCTTGACTAAAGTAATTTGAGTGTTCCATTTTTGAGAAACTTGATTATTTATAATTTTTCCAATAGTTACATTTTCAATTTTATTTTCTTCTTCTTTATTAATTTCTATATTTTTGTTTTTAAAAATAGAAGGTTTTTCTTTTTCTAAAATTAAAATTTTATTTTTTATTTCTTTTATTTCTTGTTTTACTATTTTTAATTCTTCTTGAAGTTCTTGCATAGAGATTGGCTTTGCTTCAGTAAATCTTTCATATATATTTTTTAAATTAAAATTTTCATTATTATCAGGAGTTATGTTATTAGTTTTATTAAGCATCTGCTTTATTAATAATTCTTGGATATTTTTATCTTTTATAGAATCAAGAGAGTTTAAAAGATCTTTATCATCTTGTGAAAGAACGTTAATAGAACTACTAGTAATTACATTGATTAAATTTTTACAATGACATTTACCAATATATTCGCAAACATCAGAATCTTCTGAACTTGACGTAGTATTTTCGAGAATATTTAAATAATTTGTTTGAAAATCAGAAATACTTTCATCGGAATCTGAATCAGTATTTAAAATAATCTTTCTTATTTGTTCTTTTAAATCATCAGAAACATTTAACTCATTTATTTTTGTCTTAGCATAACAATTATTAGGTGTATGACCATTACGCCCACATTTATGACAAATAATAATATCTTTTGATTTTCTCTTAGATTTTTTATAATTTGGTTTATAAGGTTTTTTAGATTTTGACGCATAATCTTGGCCTTTTTTATAATTTTCTGGAAGATTATAATTCTTTTTTCTGAAATATTTTGAAGGTCTTTTCTTATATACTTTAGATTTTGAAGTAGACGGACCATTCAAGGGCTGATAACCATATTATTGGCAAAAATTTCCCAATTCATTTTTACTGTTAATTCTATCCTTTTTGAGCTTTTCTTTAAACCTAAGATCAGCACAAACTGCTAATCCTTCTTTATTAATGTAGTTTATTAGATCTCCATAAGTTAAATTTTGATAAGGGATGGTATTATTAAAATTTTCTCTTAATTTTTGTCTAACTCTTTCTGCAAAGAGTTTTGGAAGGCCAGCTATAAAACGTTCTTTCCAATAAGACTCTTTACAATCAGGTCTTGAAAAAACTTTAACAAGATAATTATCTTTATACCATCTAAAATCAGTAAGTTTTCTGCAATGTAAATTCATTAAAATTTCTGAAGTTTTTTCTTGAAAAGTAGTAGGATCTCCTACAAAGTTTTTGATAATAGCAAAAATTAAAGTGTTAATCATATCATCTTCAAACGTTTGTATTTGTTGATTATTTTCCTGTTTTATAATAGTTTTCTTAGCAGATAAAATATAATCTTTTTTCTTCTTGTGAAATATAGAAATCCCACCATCCTTTGAGACTACCAGTAAAACCGGAAGTAATAATATTAACAATTTGAAGTTGAGTATTATTATGAGCTTTATAAGCATTAGCAGCCATAGTCATTTCTTGTACAATATTCATAATTTGATGTTCAGAATGGCCATCAACATTCCATTCATAAACAGAATTACCATCATATTGAGAACGATCAAATTGAAAAGTCCGTTCTTCTAGTTGAACATCTGGAAGAGAGGGCCTATTCCAATAATTTCTTATGGTTGGCTTTGGATTCTTTCCGAAAGAGCTTCGCTTTGATTGATGAATTTTATTAAGATTTGAAAAATCATTAGTGAGTTGACTAATATCATCATTTGAATTATCAAATTGTTGAGCAAGGGTTTCAAAATTTGTTTCACTATTAATATCACTATTTTCAGCTTCATCATTTGTAAGGGTATTAATACTGTTAGTGTTTGAGATATGGAGTTTTGAAAGTCTTTTTTCTAATTCGTTAATTAAATCCGTATTTCCTAGATTAAAATTACCATCGATTTGACAAGGAACAAAACTTATATTGCTAGTGCTTGCCATATCTTGCTTATTATCATTCTTGTCTTTGAAAATTTTTTCTTCAATTTTAACTAAATGCTCGGTAATACTAAATAAGGTTTCGTTTGCATAATTATTTTGATAAATGATTTTTTGAAGACCCTTTTCTGTAATTAATTGATTTGGGGCTTGAACTAAAGGAGTCGCAATAAACATATCGTTAATAATAATTTCTCCTTTTGGTGGAAAATTAGCAATAATTTCTTTATTAGAAATAATATCATTATATTTTTTCTCTAAAATGGGAGTGACAGAATTATTTTTAAATGGGTAATTTATTTTATGTTTAGAGGCATAAATTAACTCAAACTATTGAAAAAAAGGATAATGAATTTTGTTTGATAAAACATAATCTTCCCAAAGGCATAAATGGAGAAATCTTAAGTAGTATGAAAAATTTTCTTCGTGCCAAGCTCTTTTTTTATTATTGTAATCTTTGAAATACTCAATATTTTTTAAGTAATCAAAGTCAACTTGATATTCTAAATTTGAGAAATTCATTTTAACAGGTTGTTTTTGTTAGGATTGAAGAAATATGTTTTATTGATTCTAAATTATGACTTCGTGATTTTTCGTATTTTTTTATTCCTATTGTTAGCCTAGAAATTTTTTCTATTTGTTTATTATATTCATTAGTATATGGAAGTATTTTGTATAAATTATAATCTTCATGAATTCTAGTTTCTTCTAAACGTTGAATGGTTTTGCATATATTAGAATTTATCTTCCAATGTCTTTTTAACATATTAGCCCAAAGCTTATTATTTTTTGAACAATTAATTTGTACTTTAGAACTCATATTTGTTGTTTAAAATTTTGGAGTTCATCGATAAAATCTGATTTAGTAGGACTAGGAAAACTATTTTCACTATTTTGGTCATCTTGATATAATGGTTTGGGAATAGAATTAGTATAGTCAACAGTTTTTAGTTTTAAAGATCTTGACTTTGATAACGGAGATTTTGAAGAACTTGTTTCTGGGATAAAAGAAGTCGATAATCTGGATGATGAAATTTTTAAGGAAGAAAAATTTATATCTACTGAACCATCATTATATTCTATAATATTTGAGATTTGTTTTGAAGAGTCTAGAGGTTTTGGATCGATAACATTTTGTAAATTCCAGTTACATGATTGAGTTATATCAGACCATTTTAACCTTTTTGGTGTGTGAACTTTGGTATGGTTAGTATTTGCTTCAAAAATAATTGTTTCATTTTTAGGACTCGATAAACGTGTTTTCGGTTCAAGTATAGTTGTCATGGTTTTGTAACAAACACGATAAATTATTGCTAAAGGCTTCGTATCATCTTTAAATTCTAAATTTTTTGTTTCTACAGTCAACACTAAAGTATCTAAAATATTTTTATCAAATAACCCTATAGAAAAATTTGGATAACAATTGAAATAAATAGGTCCGTTAGCAATATATGTTTCAGCCATAGCTAAAATAGAATTTTGATAATCTTTATGTCTCTTGTCTCTTAAAATAAGGAGAACAGGGGCATCTATTCCAAGTCTGAATAAAGGCTTGATAGCAATTTGGACTAAACCAACATGTAAAAATTTATATTTCATTCTATGTTCTAGAATAGATCGTGATGATAATAAATGTAAATTTTGTTGGTTTTGACCAATAGACAAAGTTTGTTCTGTCATTTTAATAGAATAACCTTGAAAATAGTCAAAAGTTCCTATTCTATATATTGTATTAACATTAGTTTTAGGTATTGTCCAATCATTCAAACTTTGTTCTATGCCATTAACGGTTTCTTCAATAGAATTTATTTGATTATCATAATCTTGTTCATTGTCGATATTTTTACCAGGAATATATTTTTTGGATAGTATGCGTGAAAATTTACTCATATTCAATTAATTTTGCTTTAAAATTCTATAAGAAAACTTACTTGTTTTAATAACGATGAACAGAGGCGAATCGTCTCGACGATGATTGTGTTCCGGCATCGCGACTTACGTCCTTATCTACGCGTTTTACGCTAATCCAACCAATCACTGGTCTTGTCTCTGAATCATACTTATTAAAACTTGTAAATTTCTTAGAGAATATTAAACCCAAATTAAATAAATATGAAATAAATATATCATGCATAACCACCCCAAAAACTTTTCTTATATATATATATATATATATATATATATATATATATATATATATATATATATATATATATATATAATGATCATTTGAGAACTTATAGTTTTGTGAGAACCTAAGAACCAAATAAGAGCCGTTAGATCAAAATAATAGAAGGTCGGGATGATTTATGGCAGTTTTGTAAATACTTACAAAAAAGAATATGCGGGGGTATCAAAACAAAAATTAACCAGGGGCATTTTGGGAAACATAATTTAACCCCTAAGTCATATTGAATCCATTCAGGTCAAACCAAATCCATACTCTTTTTCTCCCCATCTTCACATCTCTCTCTCTCTTCCCTTCATCCCGTCTCCAACCATCCACCATACTCCCTAATCTCTAGTTCGTTGACGACAAATTGAAGAATCAGCACATTAAAATTGTGCTATGGATCACTAGGTTGAAGCCGATCTTCAACGTGAAGAAGGTACAATTAACAAAAGTCGAATTTCTCTCTTCCATTCGAATATCATTCGCCAAAGTCCAACACCATTGTTTGGAATCTACTGTTTCCTTCTCACATATGCACTCTCTAATGTCCTGGTCGCAAACGTTTAATCCACGAATCAACAGATCTAGGTCATCCCTCTCCACTCGCTCGTCAATGAATGCCTCTACCTCCGATGGAATCAACTGTGGTGGTTGTGGTTACCAACAATGCACCAGATCCATAAACAACTTCATTAGATCTTCATTGTATCTGAATATGGAATTGATGATCGGAGTGTATCACAAGAGCCTGGTTGTTATCGATTAGCATGGTAATGGATTTAATTCACATTTTTCACCGGACTTCCCCAAAAACCTACACACCACCGACTCCATGTAAACCTACACGATCACTACCGTCCATGGTGAATCCCAAGCTTTTGTCGATCATGAATCCGTGAATTGATTTGAATAGTTAATGGCTTTAGAGTTTCGTTAGGTTGTGGACGACTTCAGATTTTAAAATCGATGACGTTTCCTCTACTAAAGAGGATCACGACTCCCCCGCCTTAAGGTTTTAATTTTTAAATTCACTTTTTTTGTTCTACGTTTTCCAGTGAACTAAGCTTCAACTTGATTTTTCTGAATGTTGTTTTTTCGTTAATTCTTGTATTTATTATGCTAGTTGTTGATTTTGAAGTATCTTAGCTCTGGATACGAATTCACAGATTGCGATCGTTGGTGATAACGTTTGTCTAATCAAGTCTCTTTATTACGAGTAATTTTTTACTCATAATGTTCGTATTTAATGATTTTTATATATAAGCAAGTCCTACATACATAGGAGACGTTTATTTGATTATGATCCTTCCTATATGTGTGTGAATATTAGTGTTGCAGAAATCGGCCTTGGCGGCCGATTAATCGTTTGACGACCTTGAACCGATTACGATTAGGGTGTTTGACGGAAATTGGTCAAAATCGGTCAAACTCGGGCTTGGCGGCCGTTGGCAGTCCTCCGTGGTCATAGGCTGGAAATATTTAAAAAATTCAAATTTTTTAATTTTCAAATATTACACCAAAGTTATAAATTTTCAAATTTTAGTTTTAAATTTTAAAATATTATACTAAAATTTCAAAGTTTCAAATTCTTAAAATTTAAAATTTTCAAATACTTATTTTTCAAGGATATATATTAATTTTTTAAATAATTTTATTAAGAACTTAAGATCCCCAATTAATTCCCGATTAATCTCCACCTAGTGATTTTTACAGACTTGATGAATATAATAATATTTGATTACTTTCACCAGAAAAGGAAAAGAATATAAGTTCTTTTCTCAAATTATAACATATTTTAGACTAAACGGTGTGGACAACGCCCACTCCCGTTTTTGTGACATGACACTGAAAAAACGGCGTGGTAACGCCAGCACACCGCCCCGGCCTCTCGTTTTTCTGCGTTACGTTACTGGTCGTGGTCACGGTAACGAAGGGCAACGGGAGTTTTTGGACGCTGCAGGTCTAAAAATGGTGAGAATTACCCTCCCGTGTGTGCGTAGCGGTAACAATGAAGAAGACAATACCTTTTCGGTTTGGGCAGTTTTAGCCCCTCAAGTTCTACATTCTTATGAGTTAAATCCCTAGCCAAATTTGTCTTACAAATCAGATTTGGACCCTGATTTATATAATCTATTTTTTTATCAATTATTGTTATTATTACTATTATTATTATTAAATGTTATGTTTTTTGAAATGTTTTTTAGATGTTATGTTTAATTCAAAAAAACAAGTTTTATTTAAATAATATCTTTTAATTAATTTTGTTTAAAAATGAAAAAATAAATCGAAAAAAAAAGAAAAAAGAAATGATGACATGGAGTGTTATAACTAGTTGCTCATTTCCTCCATTTGGTGTTATAACATCATATTGACATGGCATGTGAGGTGACAACTTTTGGGTGTGATAACACCCCTTAACTAGTTGTCCACACCCACTAGCCTTAAATATATACATTATATGAATCTTTGTGTGTGAAGGTTTGTTGATACCTTCTGTGAGTTTCAAATTGCTTTCAACTCTCATTTTTTAATGTTTAGTTAAACAAATAATTACAATTTTTATAATTTGGATTTAGGTTTCGATTGAATATTACCTGATAGGATTTTGTTATCTGATCAAGGTTTTGTTTATAGTTTATAGTACTTAATTATGAAACTATGTTGTTTGAGTGGATCAATCCATTGCTTTCTCCCTTTAATTCTCTTCACTTTATTTCTCTAAAGTATTACATTGTGAAAGGGCTTTGCCTTTTAAGCTATTTTTCTGTTATTAATATTTTTAGTGTTGTTGAATTTGTATTATTGCTTACTGAATCGACTAATTGTTTGTCCTTTATCTATTTACTACTAACCAATTTTCAAAAAAGTTCATGTGTTTTGCTCTTGATGATGTGTATTGTGCCATTGTCGGCAAATATAGTTGCATTTATGTCTTTTTGGGAATATACATGAGTTTTATCTGTTCGTATCTCATGCCACTTAGAATTTGCTTATCAGCAATAAAAAAATAGCACTAAATGTTTAATGTGATATGTTTGCACCTTGATTGTATTATGAGCTAAATGTTTTCAACATCAAGTGCATATAAACTATTTTTTCCATTTTAAGGTGAGCTAACATTTTTTTGGGTTTTATATTTAATAGCTTACACTATTTTTTTTATTGTCTGTTTTTAAACATAGGTGATAATATAATGTGTTTATGTTTGTTTTTTTCATGGTAGTGGATTGAGTTTTAAATGAATGTTGGTGATTGATATATTTGGTTTAGATGTGTGAGAATTGAGAGCTTGTTAAAGGCCATAAAGTGTCAATGGCTTGTATTGTGGCTTGATTGTGATAAAGAAAGAGAAAATATTGCGTTTGTAGTTGTGGAAGTTTGCTCAAAGGCAAATTCTCATCACAATATTTGGAGAGCTCGTTTCTCATCATGAATCGATAGGTCTAAAACTCACATTTCACTTTTGACACTTCTTTTTCTCTTTTATGTTTACTTATAACATTTATGATTACCAATATTATGTGATATATTCACACGTGAATATATTTATATATGTTATTCACATGTGAATCTTACATGATATTCACATGTGATTATTACATGATATGTTCACATATGAATATACATGGTATTCACATGTGATTATTACATTGTATTAATCTTATATACGAATAATAGGTGGTATTCACATGTGATTATTACATTGCATTAATATTAATCTCACAAGTGAATCACATATGAATTCACAAAGTGAATAACATATGAATTACGTGAGATTCACATGTAATAAGTGAATCACATGAATTACATGTAAATCACAAGTGAATCACATGAATTACATGTGATTCATATTTAATTCACATATGAATCACATATAATTCACATGTAATTCACATATGAATCACATTTATCTCACATATAAATCACAAGTGAATCACATATTAATTACATGCAATTCACATGTAAATCACAAGTGAATCATATATGAATTACATCTATATGCACACATGCATTTTGTGTGAGTGTTCTTCATTAATTTTTTTTTAAAGTTTATTGTGAGTTTTAGATTTAAATATTAGAAGATACAGTCACATATGAATATCACATTATATAATCACATGTAAATCTTACATGATATAATCACATATGAATATTATAAAATATATACATATACATTTCTATGAGTGTTCTTGCATTAATCAGCTTTTTTTTTTAATTTTCTTGTAGATTTGGAAGAATTTGTGAAAAATATTGAAGAGTTTGTGAAAAATATTATCAATTTGGAAGATTTGGAAGAATTTTCTTGTAGATTTGGAAGAATTTGTGAAAAATATTATCAATTTGAAATGCGAATTGTTGTTCTAAACCTTTTGTTGACTATATATGACGGGTTCGAGAGTTTGGTCATCATTTTTTACTTGAATTCTATAAATTTGATTCAACTAAATTCCGTAAATTCAATTGCTTATTTATATATTTCAAGCAAGTTTTATACTTTTTTCTCTATTAGATTTTGATTCAGTATACCTGGAACTCGAATGACTGGATAAATTTCTGATTCGTTTTCCTTTGCGTTTGTTTTATAAAGTCCTTAATGTGTTGGAGCACTGGAAAACCAAATGAAACTAACATTTTGACGCCACACAAAACCATGGTTAGATATCTGTTATTCATTTGATTGTTAATAAATTGAGAAGATAAAAATCTGATAATATTTTTTATTCATGTCTTCCGATCATTGTTTTGGTTAATTATTTATATATTGATAATAAATTCTTCTAGAATTTTACTGTTTTATTCTGATAAAATTTTAGTATTTATATGTTGATAATGCATTCTAATAGAATTTTACTATTGCATTCTAATAGAATTTTTCTCTTGCATTCTAATAGAATTTTACTATTTATATGTTGGAAGATTTTTTAGTAGATAAGTGTGCATTACATAGAGATTTGATCACAGTTTAGTTTTCTTTTTTATTTTAAATTTGCAAAGATCGTTGTTCAAACTAATGATTTTTCTTTATGGATTTAGGTTTTTAAGAGGCTGTCATTGATGTGGAAAAAGAAGAAAACATGGAGAGAACAAGAGTGTATTCTATCAGAATGTATTCTGCTAGTATGTATAAAGTGATTCTTAACAATAATATTATTTCAGAATTGATTAGTGTTTTTGAGGTTTTTTTATCCCTTTTAATCATTTTTAGTTTTAACCTTCAAGAACAAATGTAATTTGTAACCATTATTAGTTATTTTTTTTTTCAGAATGAATGTAATTGTTGTTTATAGTCTTATTCTGTAAGAATTAATGTAATTAGTAATTCTTAAAGAATAAAATATGTTTCATATAAAATCCATTTTTTTGAAAATGTTATTCTTGATAATGTGTTGAATAAATCTTTAAGCATGTTTTAAAAATATGTTGAATGAAATTTTGTAAAACAAAAATGTAACATCTTTACTAATTTATGGTTGACATTTGGTTATTCTGATAGAATAAATTCGGATATTATTCAAAATTAAGTTGAAATTAAAATTAAAATTAAAATTAATTTAAAAAATTTTGATTTTTAAAATTAAGATAAATAATGATCCCTTAAAACCTGAAATTTTCCTTATTTCAATATAGTTAATTGTCCAAAATATTCTTATGCTGAAATTTATGTGATTATATGGTACATGTTACCCTATTGTAATATCATAGACTCTCAGATCATGACTTTTGATTCTATTCCATCCGGTAGTCCAGATCTGTGCATTCTGGCACACAATAGTTAGTAAAAACACAATAACCTAAGCATATATATATATATATATATATATATATATATATATATATATATGAGTGAGTTCAACATAGAACCAAAATAATTCAGAACCATATAAAAATTACCAATGTTCATTAATCATGCATGTTCATCTATGAATATATGTATGTTCATAATTATTTTTGTATCATTATATGGTTCAATGAGTTTTACTTGGTCAAGAATATATATATATATATATATATATATATATATATATATATATTCAATTTAAAACCAAGTAAAATTTATTGAACCATAGAACTTCGTAAAAATAACAATGTTTATTTTTGTACATTTTGTATGTTAATAACTGAACATACATATGTTTACAGATGAACATGTATGTTTAATGTACATTAGTAATATATATATATATATATATATATATATATATATATATATATATATATATTTCAAACATGAAAATAGCTAAGCAAATCTAGCAAACTGAAAACAATAAAACTTTTTTTTATATTCAGGAGGAGGAAGTCTATAACTCCTACTCATTTGTTACTTGTTTTTCTCTTTTATCACTTTTACTCCTCTTATCCACAATGCACAAAATTCATCTTCTCGTAAATCACACAACTTATTTATTTATTTCTTTTAAACTAAACCAATTTAAAATTAAAAAATAAAATGTTCTCAAAAATCACACAACTTATTTATTTATTTGTTTTGAATTAAACTAATTTAAAATAAAAAATAAAAAGTAACAGTAAAAACAACATTTCTATGGGTTCTCTGGTCCAATAGGATTGATTGTATTTTTAATAGTGAATGTTTGTGATTGATCGGATACACCTCAAGTATGAATAAGAAAAGAAAAAACAACCTAACCAAAATAATCAACATAAAGTAAATAACATAGAAGTTCTCCAGATGTTCCTTTCAATAAGAAAAGAGCTTTTGTCTTCACCAAGAAGACGAGTTTGTCACAAAGGCGATTGATACAAAGCCACGAAGACTAACCTCACAACCACACATTAGGGTTTACCCTAATGTTGTATATATACTAATCTATACATGTATATCCCTTGATTAACTGGATTGCATCTAATCTATACTAATGATCAGATCCTTATCACAAAGATTACGAATCTGATATCTATTCTATATTTATCTAAAATAACCGCCTAATATACAAAAGATTACAATCGGATAACTATACTATAAGATGACGCTGTTGAACTTGAGACGCTGACACTGTTGACTTGTAGACGCTGGAGTTGGTAGATCAGCGTGTCATATATTTGACTCATCATATCATAAGGTGTGATCTTACAATCTCCCCCTATCTGATGATGTCAAAACTAAACGTGTTATGATATATAAGCGGAATGCTGAAGGCTTTTGGTTTGTGCTCCCCCTAAGAAGGTGGATGACTCATCAAACATTTATGAAAGCTTGAGATTGAGTTGAGAGCGTTGATATATTTTCTTGACTCGATCCCCCCCCCCCTTAGAATATGATTTTCTAGTAGTGAGATTTCTTTCTTCGGCGAGATTTTCAGTTTTATCAAGATTCTTTGTTAGGGTGCAAAGTCACGCTTGGATGTGGAGTGTTAGTGCTTACCCTCTTGTATGTGTAAATGGGTTGAGTCTTTCCTATAAATAGGAAGTCAATGACTCCTATTATGTAATGATCATTTTGGAGTGCTAGTTTTAGAGAGAGAATTATTGCAAACCCATTTGTACTCTTTCTAACCAAACTAATGAGAGCTTAAAGCAGATTTATTTACTCCATGTGTTCATGATTTGCATGATGATTCACTAGATCTTTCATATTCCGCATTTGTCATCATTATCAACACCACTACAATTGGTATCAGAGCGGGTGTTCTTGATTTGATCAAGAATTGATCCATGATGACATTTTAGATTTGGTGATTCTTCATTTGATTTTTGATCTTTGTGATTTAGAGAGTTTAAGTTCTAGAAATCAAATTCATCTTTGTTTCTACTCATAATTCGATTTTCTTCACTAGAATTCAAGTGATTTTTACTTTCTCTCTCTAGAAAACCCATATCAAAATCACTTTCTCTCTCTAGAAATTTTCAAGTTTTTGTGATCATGGTGTTCTTGGAGTATGGTTCTTGGGTTATGATCGTTAAAGATGTCAAATACAAAGTCAACGAAAAGCAATTTTATGGGTTATTGTTTAGCGGATTGATTTCATGGGAAACTTTAATTTGTTATGGAGGTTTGAAGGATGATCATGGAAGATTGATTTTTCAACCACTTTCGAAGATTGAATGCTTGGCTGAAAATGCTTAGATCATGTCATCTCTTAGTTATAATCAATTGACAAGAAAAGAAAGAGAATTGTTTGATAAGCCATACATTTCTGTTATTGAAAACCCGAATGATCTTCTTTCTCTTACGTTTGTTGAAGTTCTAGACTATGGAGTTCAATGTGATGTTCTTGATGTTCTTGATAAGAAGATTCAAGTTGATTCTCATGAAGATGAAAAAGTTTTTGTTCGATTGGAGTTCAAACCGATGATATTTTGTGTTCTTGTGATTTGATTGAATGAATGATTCATTATCGAAAGCCGGTAATCCAAGAAATTCACAAATATCAGACTCCAAAAGATTTGATTCAAACTTTTCAAGTTGAAGTTGTGGAAAGTGGGTTTGTTCATGAAATCAAATCTTCAAGATGCAAAAAGAAGAGAAAGAAAAAGAAGAAGAAGATTAAACGGAAAATCAAGCGAGTTTACTCACAAAAATCATCAAATGTTGTAAAGCCGAAATCCGTGAAGCAAATTTGGGTTCCAAAGCAACAATCTCCAAGTGTTGCATTGAATTTGAAGTCAAAACCCAAAAGTGTTGATGGTTCTTTTGAAGATGTTCTTAGATCGTTGAAGAACGTGAAGAACACGAAGAACGAGTTGTACAACACGCATCATGGGTGGTATAATGTTCAAATTGGAGATTTTATTGTTCCAACAAAAGAACCAAGATCTTCTAAATTTGATTCGTTCGTTGCAAATGGAACTCAATTCGTCAAAAAGGTATCTCAAATTCTCAAATGGATTCCAAAACGTTCTTGATTTCGATTCGTACTTTGCGTTTTTCATTTTTGATCTCTTTGATTCATTGGATCTGTTTCGTTTCAAACCCCATTGTTGATCCAATTATTTTTGTGTAGATCAAACTTAAACCAAAATCAAAATCATAATCTCATAATTTTTTTTTAAATTCATTTTTTATGTTCAATTTCGAAATGTTATTGTAGATTCGAAATTAAAATGAATTTGTTACTGTTCACAATTTGTTGAGCCAATAATTTTAGAACTCTTTGCTATTCACGAATCAATTTTGAACCCAATTACATGTTATTTATTATTCATGTCCAATCTTTAAGCCCATGTCTCGATATCTTATTTGGTTCGTCACTGGTTCATCATACGCATATTCGTGATGTTCGTAACTCGTTTTTTATTCTGATTTCTTGAGTCTCGTTTAGGGTGCAAAGTCATGCTTCGATGTGGAGTGTTAGTGTTTACCCTCTTGTATGTGTAAATGGGTTGAGTCTTTCCTATAAATAGGAAGTGAGTGACTCCCATTATGTAATAATCATTTTGGAGTGTTAATATTAGAGAGAGAATTATTGCAAACCCATTTGTACTCTTTCTAACCAAACTAATGAGAGCTTAGACCATATTTATTTACTCCATGTGTTCATGATTTGTATGATGATTCACTAGATCTTTCATATTCCGCATTTGTCATCATAATCAAAACCACTACATTCTCTCCCCCTTTTTGACATCAACAGTTAACTTCGAGCAGAGTAGAATTTCAACTTGTAGTCTAGTACGATTGTGATGTCTCCTGATAGCGTGGGTTTAAACTACCATTCACTGACATGGTATTTCGAGATCTCATCAATGTGTGGTGTCATACGCTGAATCATAAATGTCTTTTATTAGAAGAAAAATGGCAAGAGTAGATAGATGTGTGTAATATATCACAGAAAATGATATACCCATCGGCACAGATTTGTCAAGCTCTCATCAGCGTACGGTACATTATGCTAAATCATTAAATACCATGTCAGGGCAAGAATGGATTGTTTCAGTCACGCTGAGGTGAAATCAACATGAATCATTAATAGTTTAACTCGTCAACAAGAAGTGGTTTAAACTTCCGTATCATAGAGTAAGTTGAAATCTAGAATCAAAGATTCACCAGTAATTCATAATGGTACCATGTCCACCTCAAACTAGGAGGTCAGGTACATGAACAACCCTTTGTCATTTAAGGACCTGAGAACTATCTCTTATGTTGATGAATATGCAATCACGGTAAACCATTGGGTTATGCTCAATGTTTCAGCAAAACATGAGACTTGATGCATACGGCAAGCATGCTTCTAGGGACAGGGTCAGGTAAAGATGATTTAATTAAAAATAAACACCCTAGCCTTTTTTATCATAATTTTTATTTGGAATAGGCTATCCCACTTTGAGAGTTTAGATAATCCTAGACAATCAGCGTGAGAGGGAGACTCAATGTTCTCAGTAGATGGTCTCGCTGATGAGAGACTTAGAGAGATTTAGTCAGCATGCTTCAAGGGACGATGATGTGTCAAAAGTTGCATACTAGGCTCAAACTTGCCACCGTCAGATTCCTTTTTATAAAAATGGTACAAGATAAGAATAAATGAATTAGTCAAACAAGAAAATATTTGACATAGGGAGATATGTGCAGCTTTTTCAGAAAGGAGATAAAGACTCGTTCCATCAAATCTTTGGAATTGAATGGTCAGTAATGCACTTCCATTTTTCGAGATATCTACCCTTTAAATTTCATCTATAAAAGAGAACAAACAAGATCAACCATATCACACAATTCACAATATATCACAAGTGATGAAGCCTTTTATTATTGAAGCGTCACAGATAGAATCTAAGCTTCATCAGGAGCAAGAGAGAAGTAGAGATTAGTCTTTGTAACCAACGAGTTAACTGACTTGAATCCATAAAACCATTGTGTCTTAAAGATCAACATGAGGGAATGTGAGGTTTTATTGGAGTATGAGTCAGTAGATGAAGCTAAGACTTACTGCTTTGATGGTTGCTCTTTGCATCCATAACAGTGAGTGGAGGAGAAAGAGGGTATCCTTAAGAGGAAAAGGACACGATGCCATTCTTTTTCTTAATACCAAGAGCATTGAGATCCTTCAAGACAAATTTCGTCCTTACTAATAAGATGTAGATAAATCTTAGATAGGTTTGAAAGAAAATACATGTAAATACTAAATGTAAGATTTTTCATTCATAATAAAAGAAGCACTTGTTTGTTGTTTGAGTTTTTCATAAGCTCAAAAAGAAGTTAATTAACAATTAAACCATATAAAGTATGCTAAGATCAATAATTAATTTGTTCAAACTCTTTTCATCCAATGACTTGGTGAAGATGTCAGCTAGCTAATATGTGGATGGAATATAGAACAATTCCATTTTTCCCTTTTGAACTATGTCCATGATGAAATGATGGCGAATGTCGATGTACTTGGTCTTGGAATGATGCACTGGATTTTGAATAATCTGAATCGCATTGGGGTTATCACAAATAATGGGTGTCTTCGAGAAATTCATACCATAATCCAAGAGCTGATTCTGAATCCATAGAATCCGAGCACAACACCTTCAAGCGACAACATATTCAACCTCAACGGTTAGAACAAGCCACTGATGTCTGCTTTATGCTGGAGCAGCTTACCAATCTATTTCCAAGAATTTAAACTCCTCCTGAAGTGCTTTTACGATCAATGCCACACCCACCATGATTGGATTCAGGATACCATAACCCAAGATTTGGTGTATGTTTTTAGTACTGGAAAATCCTTTTGACAGCGTGAAGATGTGATTCCTTAGGACTGGCTTGATAGTGAGCACACAATAAAGTAGTGAACATAATGCCAGGGAGACTGGCTGTAAGATAGAGTAGAGAGCCTATCATTCCTCGAAACAGAGTTGCATTTACATCAGTTCCACTTGGATCAGTGCCAATAGACGTTGATGAAGACATCAGAATCTTTGCCAGTTTGCAATTAGAGAGACCATACTTTTTCAGCATATCTGCAATGTATTTAGCTTGACAAACAAAAATAGCATCTGTTAGTTGTTTGACCTGTAAGCCTAAAAAGAAAGTTAGTTCACCCATCATGCTCATCTCAAATTTCTTGGCCATGACCTCTGCGAATTCTCTACTTAACTTTTCATCATTGGACACAAAAATGATATCATCCATATATACTTGAGCGAGAATGATATGAGATTCTGATTGCTTTATGATCAGAGTGTTATCGATCTTTCCTAATTTGTATCCACTTGAGAGAAGATAGCTTGCCAAAGTATCATACCATTCCCTAGGAGCCTGCTTTAAGCCATAAACAACTTTATCAAGAGGATACACATGATCTGGAAACTCTTCATTTTCAAACCCTGGAGGTTGTTTTAGAAAGACTTCTTCTTGAAGATCTCCTTGTAGAAAGGCAGTCTTGGCGTCGATTTGGTAGACTTAGAATTTTTTTGAAAGAGGCGAAAGCTAGAAACAGACGAACTACTTCAAGTCTTGCAACTGGAGCAAATGTTTCATCATAGTCTAACCCTTCAAGCTGACAAAACCTTGAGCTACAAGCCTGGCTTTGTTCCTTATGATGATTCCATCTTCATCCATTTTGTTCCTGAAAACCCAGAGAGTGCCAATGATAGTCTTTCCTTGAGGTTTGGGAACAAGAGTCCACACAAGATGACATTCGAATTCATTTAGCTCATCTTTCATGGCCTTAATCCAATCATCCTCTTTCAATGCATCAGCGACATTCTTTGGTTCAATCATTGAGATGAAGTTAACAAACATGCAAAGTTTCTGCTGACTCTGCTGCGAGTGAGAATCCGAGAATTTACATCTCCAATGATTTGATATTCAGGATGATCTCGAAGGATTTTTGGGTTAGAACCTTCATTTGTATTGCTATGGGTAGAGTCTTCCTGATTGGATGGATCAGCTTCTTCAGGAATGACAATCTGATTTTCAGAGATAGGTTGTTGAATGATTAATTGAGCAACATTGGGAACAATGGGATCAATGTCATTTGATAATTTCTGAGGAACAAGGTCTAAAGGACTGTAAGTAAGTTCATTCAGAATTGATGAGGGGTGATCAACTCAATCATGAATGAATGAGTCCTCATCAAAGGTGACATGAATTGTGTCCTCAGAAAAATTTACCTTGAAATATTAAATACTCTAAAAGCCTTGGATACGTTGGAGTATCCTAGAAACACTCCCTCATCAGCTTTAGCCTCAAACTTCGAACGCTGATCTATTTGATTCAAGATGTAATGAACACATCCAAACACATGAAAATAAGAATTGTCTGGTTTTCTTCCTTTCAAAAGCTCATAAGCATTTTTCCCATGACGTTTGACTATAATAGACCGATTTTGGGTATAACACGTTGTATTGACGACTTCAGCCCAAAATGACAATGAAAGACCAGCTTTAACAACCATAGTTCTTCCAGCTTCAATGAGAGTTTTGTTTCTTCTTTAAGTAATACCATTTTGTTGGGGAGTTCTAACTGCCAAAAAGTTCTGAGAGATTCCTAAGACAAAGCAAAAATCTTCCAAAGAAGAGTTTCTGAATTCAGTTCCATGATCACTATGCAATTGCTTTACTTTGTGATCATAGAAGACTTCCCATTGCTTAATGAGATCAATGATTTCATCAGCGGCATGAATTTTCTTTCTTAAAAACACTACCTACGTAAACCTTGAAAATTCATCCACAATGACAAATTCCGGTTGTATTAATTGCATTCTCAAATTCACAATATGATTATGGCATCCCTCTTCATATTTTGAATTATGAGGTATGGCAAGGAATTGTTTAAACTTTCAAGAGATATGTTTATCATGTCTTGAAAGGGTTTGAACACATACACTATCTGGATATTGTGCATAACCTTAAGATGCATAATCAGAGGCTTTTTAAACCATCACGAAATGGGAATCTATACTTCCATGAGAAAGTCAAAGGGTATTGCTTTCTAGAAGTCCAGCTGATTTCTGGATATATGTCAAAGCTAGTAGGAGCATAGTACTGCATGATAACAATATTGTTCGTAGGAAATAATGTCTCTGGTTTGCAGGTTGCAAAAGTTAGGAACTGTTTCGCTATACTTCATTTCGAATCTAAAGGTTTAGATTGTATAGAAATTAGTCAAAGAGATATACGAATAGCATCTTGAAATGTTTAAACATTAGAAATTTTATATATGGAAATATTATAGCAATAAATTGAACATATATTAGACCCTTGTAATAATGAGTCGAGTCCCATATCCTTCAGATACAGGAGCGATTACATATGCTATAATATTCGATTATTCTATTTCTAATGCTTTTAGCATTGTGTGAAAAGGATTAGAATTGCATTTGACTGAAATTGTCAAACAACGGTCAAGAACGTTCTAAGGTTTTACCAAAGAATTGGTTGCTTGTGGACATTTGGAAGTATGTTATTATTAGGACCGACCATAGTGACACGTTCTGGATTGAGATGATTCTTATTCAGAATGTTGGTCATATGGGAATATGGAAATGTTTCCATAATGGGAATTATTTGTAAAATCTACATATGAGTTGGAAACTTTAATGCAAGAGAAGTGTTCAAGGAGTGTACCTTGAATTTGAAACTTCATAACCATGAAGTTGTTTCAAGCAACAATTTCCAATGAAATATTTTCTAGTATCACAGGCTTAGTCTCTGTGACTTTAGGACCTCGACATCACAGAAGGTCAGTGCATGTAAAGATGAAATTCCACTACATTTTAAGATAAGGATAATTATTAGGTATTGTGAAATGAGCATCATTGGAGTAATGTACAGATGACCTATTCACAAAGGAAGGACCATCGAGAGGCATAATATGCATGTTAATAACATGGCATGAATTATGTTATCTAATTCAAGTGGTTAGTTGATTACTCAAAACATTATATAATGAATGAATTTGTTATTATTATGGTGATTAAATAATAGGAATTTATTTATGATCAATTCGTATGATACCATAGTCAATTAATTTATTATTGTGTTTCACTTTTCATGTTTACTTCCCTGAGTAATTTAAATATTATTCAAAATTCACAGTCGTTCATACTTTTGGAAGTAAGTAGTGAATTAAGACTGTCATGAATTGATTGTAGATAGTCGATTGAGGTTAAGACATTGCAATTGGAATTGCTACAATATTCATGTATACTTTGAAAATAGAGATTTTAAGTATTGGATGAACCCACACTTAGAGATTACTTCATGGATTCAATCACAAGTAATTCTAAGACGATAATATCTTATATTCTTAAAGCAGATATATATATATATATATATATATATATATATATATATATATATATATAGTTAATAGTTTAAAGACCCGTTGTGCATTGGTTTTCTCAAACACATCTCGTAACTGGATGTTATGAAGGGTTATTCCATGTGTGATTTGATATATAAATTGTATGACTATATAGTCAAAGTAATTTGTTTCTTTTTCCTTATCAGGAATAGTGATATCCGTAGGCCCCTCGGTGATTTGAGTTGATCTATGAAAACCAGGCGCCTGATCCGGACTAAATTGATGTGTTCGATTTTGTAGTCTAAATTTGATCTCAAATCGGAAAATTGGGAAACAAAATAAATGATCATGAGGTTGATCATTTAATCCATGACTCAGTTCATACAATATCTTGTAGAATGAAGTAATAGCTGATCACCTATCTTACGATCAACGTTTGATTTGAATCAAAGTTCTGTCGTGGCTTTGGAAAGCACTCTTTGCTGTTTAGTTCAAGGTATATACTTAAAATTGTAGTTACAGACTTATAAAGTGGGAGAATGTTGGATTAAGGTGTCTAAGCCAGTAACTAAATTGGTATATATTCTTGAATTAGAAGCAAATTCCTTTTTAGGTTGCCCTTATAACCTGAAATAGCTAAAATGATATTAGGGGAGAGAAGTATAATTTACTAGATTATTATATGATTAATAAACTAATTTTAAATTATGGGAAAATGATTTGTTAATATATTATGTGTTTAATATATTAATTGGAAATAGATAGTCAAATTATTGATTTATTATGTGATTAATAAATAAGTGTGAGATAAAATTTTAAATTATTGATTTGTTAATTTATATGATTAATAAATTTATGTGAAATCAATTAGAATTGATTAATTATTAATTAAAATTAATCTTGAATTAATTTGGGATTAATTGGAATTAATTAAAGGTGCAATGAGTGAATTGTAATTGTTCAATAGTTGAATAAAGAAGCAATTCTAGAACCCTCCATGGTCTGGATGGTTTTGGAAGGTTTTTGGAAGCCTCCTGGTTGCATAAAAGGAAAGAATTTGAATTAGGATTAAATCTGTTATTTAATCAATTCAAATTTTTGCTTTGCCTGCAAGTTACCTAAACTATAAATAGGATCCTCTGGCTTGAAAGTTTTGTTCACCACATTACCTAAAGGATTAGGAACGAAATTTCCCTCATATCTCCTCTCCCGTCCTAATTCTATGATTTTTGGTTTTGGGTGTGATCCATTAGAGGTGTCATCCTTTAGGTGCTTGCTTTCCAAAGAACTATAATAGGATTTAGTTTGATTATTTGCTATAATAATCAAAAGGTATGTAACCTTAGCCCTTATGTTAATTTCGATTTTCATAGCCTCTCTCTAAGGTTACTTGATGTTCACAGTTTATTGCTTTCAAAAGAGAAAACATAGACCTTTTGAGGTTGCATGTGAACTTAAGGGTTTAAGTGTTTTTCCACTTCCATGTACTTTTTTATAACCTAGAAAATCCTTTAGTATGTTCCTATTATCTTATCTTATCTTCTATGAAATTGTTTGATTAGAATATGTTCGTTCCTATAATTCTAACAAGTGGTATCAATGCATGATTTCTGTTAGTTTTTTTAAATCTCCAATTTGTTCAAAGTTTTTCGAGTTTTCGAGTTTTCTAGGTTTTTACTTTTCTTTGATTGATTCCGCACTTTGCAAAACCTGTTTGCAGTTTGATCTTAGTTTCTTTGTTCAAATATTTTGTTCTGATTTGAAATATGTTCTTCGCTCGTAGATATGATTCTAATTTCATTTTTGTGCAAATTCTTCTGAAAAACATGTCAAAAGATGATTCTCACTTGATTTCTTTCAATCTCCCTAGTAGCATTGGTTCTACTACTAGGATTCCAATTTTTTTCCTGGAGATTATGATGTTTGGGTTCTACATTTGAAGATTACATTCTTGGTATTAAAACTCATGGATCTAGCATCTGGCAGACAATCACGAAAGAATCTTACAAATATTAAAAAACACAAGATGTTGTGAAAACTTAAGAGTAGTTTGATAACATCATTGATGATAACAAAGATATCCAAGAAGACAAAAACGACCGATTGCAAAACAATTTAAGAGCAAAAAGAGAGATGCATTTTTCCCTTCCACCAGACACATTCAGATTCGCGAGTTCTCTTGAAACTGCTAAAGAAATTTGGGATAGATTGAAGGAATTATATTCAGGATATGATGATCTCAAACATTCTGTTCAAACAACTCTTCTTTCTGAGTTCAATTCGTTTAAGCAAAAATGCGATGAAACTCTTGATCAAGCTATAAATTGATTTAATCATTTACTTAGTAGAATGTTGAAACATGGTCTGAAAAGGGAACCAATTAAACATAAAGTAACATTCATGAATGGATTGAAATCCGAACAGAATTCCATTATGTCAATTGTTAAAGCTCATGACTAATTTTAGAATTACAGTTTGGCTAAGACAGTTGGAATTCTAAGATCTCATGAAACTAAAGTGTAAGAAGATGTGAAGTCTATTTTAAATGCTGGTGCATTAGTATTTGTAAAGGTCGAATTATTTTGTGAGGTGTCAAATGGTCTTATGTCCTTATTAGTGTCGAAGTATGTAATGCAATATTTGTTGTATGTATTTCATAAGGGAACTTTTGTATGTTGAAGCGTATTAGATTTAGCCCTTATGTATTTTTTGTTAACTTCTATAATTCCTATAAATAGGGACATGTACTAGAGGTAGAGTAACTTTTGGGCATTTCGTGTTCTTACTCTATTCACTCTTGTAACCTTCAGAAGATTAATTGAGCCATCTAGATTATATTTACTCTCGTGTTCTAGATTCAATTCAAACTCTGATTTCATTTCATTTACTCGATTAATATGAACTACATTTGGTATCAGAACATGATTCTTTCAGTTGATTTCTGATTTTCTGAGCATTTTCAAAAGTTTTTGAATCTCGTTTTAGATTCAAAATATTCCGCACTTTTGATATAGAAAATCTTTTCTGATCATCTGTATTGATTTGATTCTGCTACTAGTTTGATAAATCGACTGTTCGGTGATTGATTTATGAAATATTCACTTCTTAGATTCTTCTTTCTGAAGCTCTTCATTAAGTTTGTCCGTACATCAATGGCGAACTTCAACATGAATACGATTACTAGATTCTCTCATCTCCTTGGTTCTTCAACCAAAATTCCTATGTTGATTCCTGAGTACTACGATCAATGGACTAATAGGATGGAAGATTATCTTACTGGGATCGATAAAGATATATGGTGATGTGTCAAGAGTGGAAACTTTCGTCCTTCAATGCTTGCTGAAATCGGAAATGTTGGTTCATCTGTTGATGTTGCTACTCAAACTGACAAATACAAATCAAATGACAATCGTTATATGTGTGAACTACGTGGAACTCTTCCACCGGTGGTGTACAACTATGTTCATGGATGCAAAACAGCTAAAGAGATTTGGGATACTTTGAAAGATAAGTATCAAGGGAACGAGAAGATGAATAAAAGTTCTGTTAAGCAGTGTTTGCTTGAATTAGGAGAATTCAAACAGAAGGAAGGTGAGAATATTGAACTCTACTATGATCGTCTGAATGAATTAATCTTCAAATGTAGTTGATATGGAGTCAATCGTACAACTCTTGAATTCAACTTTACTTTTCTGATGGGGCTTCGAAAAGAGTGGCGTAATATCAATCTAATGATTAAGACCCAACAAAGTTTTGACAACTACTCTCTTGGTGATCTCTACAATGTTCTGAAACCTCATGAAAGTGACATCCCTGAAATAGCTGAAGAAACGAAAATGAGTTTGGGTGGCCCTCTTGCTTTGGTGTCGAAGGCGACAATTAAAGAAGCTGATGTCGAGATAGCTGAGAATGATGGATCTGAAGATGAAGGTCTTCTTGTTAATTCTGATGACGAAGCGGTGGCTTTTTACTCTAAGGTTGTGAAGCCAGAGAAGAAATTGAAAGGTGATTCTGGTTTCGATTGCCATTACTGTAAGGGTGCGAATCATATGGTAAGTGACTGCATGTTGAGGAAGAGAGAAGAGAAGAAATAATGAGTGAAGGACGAGGCATATTATACTGAGAGGCTAAAAGGAGTGAGAGCTAAGACAAAAGGGATGTCTTTGGTTGCAAGAGGAAATGGCGAAGGGGATGGAACGTCCCAAATCTGGTCATCTGGATCAGATGATGAGGAAATGCGAAACCCCACTCATGGAGCCAGGTTTGCAAAGTTTGAAGAGGGAAGTGAGGATGAAGAGAAGGTGATAGGAAGGTGCTTCGTCTTAACTAATGATGACAAGTCTCCAATGACATCTAAGGTACGTTCTCTTCTTGAGTCCTTAAATATTCCTTTTAATTCATATGATGCTATCTTGTCTGATTTCAATAATATTCTTTCTTGCTTTAATGACATGCTTATTTCTGTTAGTAGTGATGCTGAGAAATCAAAATCTTTACTGCTAGAATCACAGAAAAGGTTGGAGTCGAAGATAAGTAGAATATATCATTTAGAATTGCAATTAAAGAATGTTTCTTGTGATTGGGATGGTTTGAGAATAGACAATTGTATTCTGCTAAAACAGAGAACAGCATAGGAAACTTTTGCCCTTTTTAACATTCGAAAGGGAAAAGATAGATTCGACTTCCTATGACTGTGAAAAAAAGATTTCTGAGTTTGATAAGATCCCAAATGATTCATATGCATATGGTATTTTTAAATTAGATGAATGTTTGGATGTTAATGAGTTAATATTATGAATGAGACCTTGACTAAAACTGAACAAATTAAGATTTTGATAAAGACTGAGAATTTAACATCGGACTCTCAACACAATTTTGCTGATATCGAAGATGATTCTGACAATATCAGCGAAATTGAGGAGGACGAAATTGTTGATTGTTCTCAGTTCCCTGTCATTAATGTCACTTCGATGGCTAAGGGTAAAAAGAATGTAATGATTCATTGGATAAGGTTAACACTGATTAACCTTCAACATCGAAAGCTCATGACTATAACCATGTTGTTGTCGAAGATAGTCAAACTGATAGTCACAATGATGATGAAGATGTTTCAGTTGAAATAACAATTCCCAAAGTGGTTGTTGATCAGGTGTTTGAGGAAACAGATAAGTTCGACACAGTGATGAAGGAAAAAGGTTCTCATTATCTCGAATCGAACTCTGTTGTTTATCCAAATTTCAAGTGTACTAATGATGTGGTGTTTCCAAATCAAGTATTTGTCACATCAGGAAATGGAGATAAAGTGAAACCTGAAATCAATAAAATCGTTGTTGAAGATAATGAAGCAGTTTCGAAAGAAGGGTTTTTCTCAAACCAAAACACGGTTGAAAATACTCTTAACAAAAACTCATCCACTTTTCAAAAGGCAAAACCCACAAAGAACTTGGGAAGTTAAGAAAGAAAAAGTAAATGATGACAAACCTTTTAATGAATTAGTTTATCAAAACACAAAAGCTCAAATGATTTATGAACAAATTCAAAAGATTTCAAAAGATGAAGGAATTTCGATGTCTAAATCAAGGAAAAAGATTTATTGGGAAAATGTCGAGTCTCGTAAGAAACAAAAAGTTTTGTTAACAAAATCATCTGAACAGAAAGGTTGAACAAGTTAAGAATTCTTCACAAAATAAGTGTTTTGTTTAGAACAAACCCGCTCAAAAACAAAATGATTTATCAAAAAGTCATTCCAAAGTTCAAAAGACAAGTCAAAAACCGTTGTTCAAAACCCAAAGAAATGAGAATTTTGTTAAAAGCCAACAACAAAGGACTTATGTTCCTAATCAACAAAATGAAAGGTTTTCACAAAATAATTTTCATAGAAGTGCTTTTCAACACAATGAACAAAGATGCTAATGACATAGGATTCGACACTGCTCACAAAGGGGGAGATTGTAAAGGTCGAATTATGTTGTGAGGTGTCGAATGGTATTATGTCCTTATTAGTGTCGAAGTACGTAATGTAGTATTCGTTGTATGTATTTCATAAGGGCACTTTTGTATGTCGAAGCGTATTAGATTTAGCCATTATTTGTTTTTTTGTTAACTTCTGTAATTCCTATAAATAGGGACAGGTACTAGAGATAGAGTAACTTTTGGGCATTTTGTGTTCATACTCTACTCTCTTTTGTAACATTTAGAAGTTTAATTGAGCCATCCAGATTATATTTACTCTTGTGTTCTAGATTCAATTCAAACTCTGATTTCATTTCATTTACTCGATCAATATGAACTATAGTATTTGTTGTAAAAGCAGATGGTTAAAAAGGCAGGAAGTAAAAAATTGTTGAAAAGGATTCAGACTCAGATGGTACTGATGATGAATATACGAGTGAGGAAAAAGCTTTCATGGTCAACAATCCGAAGCAATTCTTCTAGAAACATTTCTCTCAATTCAAGAATAACAACTCAAGAAAAGGTGACAATGGAGGAAACAACTTTAAAAATGGAAACTCAAATCCTAATAAGGCAAAAATAGAAGGATTGAAATGATATCAAAAGGAGGAGAAGAAGAAGTAAAAGAAGTTATTTGGAGATGCAGGGTTCGATTGCAATTACTGCAATGGAAAGAACCATTTCGCAAAAGAATGTAAGCTGAGATAACAAAATGAGAAGAAGGAGAAGGAAAAAGATGATGAGTATTACATGCAGAAGATTGAGGATTCACAATATGAAGTTTACAGGGAATGCAGTAATCATTGGAGAAAAACATAGTGATGATGGAAAAATTGAAGTTTGGTTGACAGATTCTGTCACACCCCCAAACCAGACGGCGGAAACGTCCGGGGGTGGAGGACTTCAGTTGTAGTATCACAACACATGCATCATAGTAATCAAAGTACAAACAACCATTGTATTTAAAAAGTATAAGTATTTACATGTGTTCAATCATTGTATATTAAACCAAAATAGTTATACAAAAGAAGATATGACTCAACATAGCTCCTTCTTCTCAAAAAGCTCGGGGAGTACCTCTGTATTATTTCCCTGAGAATACAAGTAATTTGAAAAGAGAGTATCAACATAAAGTTGAGTGAGTGCATAAGTGTTTATGTTTGAAAGAGTATCTCTGTATCATGTATATGTAAACTGTTCCAGAAAATCCTATATTTTCTATTGTATATGAAAAGTAGTTTTATTCCCATAAAACCGTTCTCTTTGTATCAATGTTTTGTATTTGTATTCCTTTATGAAAACTTGTAACTGAGAGTGTGCCTGGCTCCACCAGCTGTTATTGAAAACTGTATTGAACCATTGTAGTTTGTCTTTTGTAAACTGGTACTTTGAAGGTGTACTTTCGTTTAGTTGTTTATACATTAACGTATTGTTAATATCTTTTTAATGAGTTATTATAACCATACTATGACGGATGGCCTGAAACAAACGCTTTGTGGGCGTTTAAACTGTTGATAACAATTGCCACTCATTGGCGTATATGCCTGACTGTAGCTAGCAGCCTGAGTACGGGGTTGTCAATCCCGATATAGATCTACACACAACTTGTTTCGATCCCCGGGCTGGAGATTCTGGTTATAATGTCAGGACTTTACCTTGGTTGTCTAAAATGAATTAAACAACCTGAATTGAATGTCTCATAAAAATCATATAAACGTTACATGTATATTAGTCATGAAAACCAATCATTCTGAAATAAATGATTGAGAGTATGTTCTTGAATTAGTATTCTGAACATGTATTTGATAAGTGTAAACCCTTGATTTGTTCTGAATCAAAACCCAATCATTATGAAATAAATGATTGATTGTATGTTCTTGAATTAGTATTCCGAACATGTATTTGATAAGTGTAAACCCTTGATTTGTTCTGAATCAAACCATTGTTTCTTGTATAACAGTGTATTCTAGTATACTTAAATCATGAATTATTGTTCTATGTATCATAAATTATACCTATTATAATTTATATGTACTTTCTGAATCGGTATTTAACTATGTTTGCATGTAATCCCTTGCTCAACATGTCACAAAGGTAGTTAAACTGATGAAATAACTTTTATATTTATATACATATACAATTTTATATATAAGTAAAATTTAAACGACACTCGGACAAATAACTGGTACTATAAGCCCACATCCAAACAAAGAAAAAGACCCAGAATGAGTTAAGTCCTAAGCCTTTTAAATCTTATATATATATATATATATATATATATATATATATATATATATATATATATATATATATATATATATATATAATATGAATTTTGGGGATTTGAAATCATGATTTTATAACACAAAGTTCTTGTGTTATGCTTGTATTCCCCCCCCTTTAAACAGTAGAAATTATGAAAATACGGGGGTATGAACTCACTTGTTAGATGGGGATTTGGGCAGCGTTTCGTTTCCCGGAAAGGAGTTTATTTGACGAGAAACCGGCTTAAATCGGGCAGAGTTTCGACTGGAGAGAGGTTAACTTCTTGGGAATCTCGGGGCTTCGAGGCTTGATTAGGGTTTTAGACTTGATACCGGGGCTTTAGGGGTTGTATGTGAGCTTATGGAAGTGAAAGGGATGAAAGTGTGTGAAAATTGGTGTGAAACATGCGAATTCTTCGGAAGCCCTCGCATGGCTTTTATAGGTCGCAGCCTCGGACCGAAGGGTGAGTCAGCTAGGCACGCGTCGGACATGCGAAGGGTACATGGGGCGAGGCTCGGAAAGATGGCTCGACGGTGGTGGCTTCGGACTGGACCGGACTTCGGTCCAATGGGAAGAAGGCACGGTGCGAGAGGGGTGTCCGAGGGGTGTCCGGGGGGTGTCTCATGCGAGAGTGTCAGCTGCTTATTGGACCTCGGACTTGGTCGAATCAGAAGGCGACACGGTGAACTGTGGTCTAATCAGAAGGTGACACGTGGAGGCTCGCATGCGAGGGTGACGTGTCCGAAGGTCACCCATGCAAAATTGCCCGATTTTCAATATTTCTTGGTTTTTGTGCCAAAAACTTGCGAAAATCATAACTTTCTCATACGAGCTCCGTTTTCGACGTTCTTTATATGCACGCGTAGGTAAAATTATTCTCTACGACTTTCGTTTAGACTTCGTTGGCTGATTTTGAACTTATTTTTAATATTATTATTTTTAACAGACCAGGACAGGAAATCCGTTAAAAATTCATAACTTCTTCATCCGAAGTCCGTTTTTGTCTGTCTTTTTACCGTTGTACTACTATTCACGAGACCTTCAATTATCGTTTAGGTTGTGTCAGCCTATAATTACTCGATCAGTATTTCGAGTTTTTAGATGTACACTGCTATACTGAAACTTAGAAAAATCATAACTTGTTCATACGAAGTCAGATTTTGACGTTCTTTTTATGA